>NC_137674.1:23149315-23186815 GCF_963989245.1 Nansenia antarctica | reverse complement strand
TCTTGGAGAGGGCAGGCTTTCCCGGGGATGAAGAGGAGCTCGGTCTTGTTAAGATTGAGCTTGAGATGGTGGTCAGCCATCCATGTTGAAGGGTTGCCACGTGTACATCAGACGGGGGGAAGGACAGGAAGAGTTGAGTGTCGTCTGCGTAGCTGTGGTAGGAGAGCCCATGTGAAGAGATTACCGAGCCAAGAGACTTGGTGTAGAGAGAGAAAAGTAGGGGCCCTAGGACAGAACCCTGGGGTACCCCAGTGGAGAGGGTTTGTGTAGAGGACAGCGATTCTCTCCAGGTCACCTGGTAGGAGCGGCCCGCCAGGTAGGAAGAAAACCAGGAGTGTGCGGTGCCAGAGATGCCCAGTTCTGAGAGGATGGAGAGAAGGATCTGGTGATTGACTGTGACGAAGGCAGCAGACAGGTCAAGGAGAATGAGAACAGAGGAGAGGGAGGAAGCTTGAGCAGCGTGGAGGGCTTCCGTGACAGCAAGGAGCGCAGTCTCAGTGGAGTGCCCAGCCTTGAAGCCGGATTGGTGGGGGTCTAAGTGATCCATCTTCCGGAGATAGTCAGTCAGTTGTTTAGATGCCGCGCGCTCAAGGGTTTTGGAAGGGAAGGAGAGAAGGGATACAGGTCTGTAATTGTGGACAGATGAAGGGTCAAAGGTAGGTTTCTTAAGGAGAGGCTTGACTCTGGCTATTTTGAAGGCCGCTGGGACAGATCCTGTGGATAGGGAGGAGTTGATTAGGGTGGTAAGGTAAGGAAGGATGTTGGCGGAAATGGATTGGAGGAGAGGGGAGGGGATGGGATCAAGGGGGCAAGTGGTTGCCCGCTTTGATGTGATAAGTTTGAGAATCTCATCGGGGGAGAGGGGGGAAAAAGATGACAAGCCAGAGACCGAGTGTCGAGGAGAGAGTTTGGAATGGGTGTTAGCATCGTTAGTAGGAGGAGGGAGAGGTGGGGGGGAAAAGGTGCTGCTGATGTCGTCCACCTTTTTTTCAAAGTAGGTGACAAAGTCATCGGCGGACAGGGAGGAAGGAGGAGGGGGAGGAGGTGGATTAAGGAGTGAAGAGAAAGTGGAGAACAGTTTTCTAGGATTAGAGGCAGAAGAATGTATTTTGGAATGATACCTCCTAGTCCCTACCTCCTACCTCCTAACCCCTACCTCCTATCTCCTACCTCCTAGTCCCTACCTCCTACCTCCTGCCTCCTAGCCCATGCCTCCTACCGCCTAGCCCCTACCTTCTACCTCCTACCTCCTAGTCCCTAGCCCCTACCTCCTAGTCCCTACCTCCTAGTCCCTACCTCCTACCTCCTAGTCCCTACCTCCTACCTCCTAGCCCCTACCTCCTAGTCCCTACCTCCTACCGCCTAGCCCCTACCTCCTAGCCCCTACCTCCTAGCCCCTACCTCTATTTTTGTTTCGATTATGATTAAACGGTTGTTAACCGTCTGTCCCAGAATGCCATGCTGCAGACAGAGCGGACGCTGCTGAAGGATCAGCTGAGGCAGCAGGAGAGGCAGAGCAGCCAGACCTGCAGCCAGCAGGGGGCGCTACAGAGGCACGCAGCCACCCTGCAGGAGCAGAACACTCACCTGCACACACAGACCGCCAAGCTGCAGGTACACACACACACACACACACACACACACACACACTACCACACACACACACACACACACAACCACACACACACACACAACCACACACACACACACACACAACCACACACACATACACACACACACAACCACACACACACACACACACAACCACACACACACACACACAACCACACACACACAACCACACACACACACACAACCACACACACAACCACACGCACACACAACGTGTGATAAAGTCACCGTGGCGTCTAGAAGTTGACAGTTTGGGTGACGTCTCACCTCACCCTCGGCGCCAAAGGAGTTAAAGTTCCTCCCCCTTCTTTTTTGCTTTGTGTGTCTTGCTTTGAACCACACTCATAGACCATACGTGTACAGCTAAAATAATGGAAAAAACAGTAGACAAAACATGACATGATTGTACAAGTTGCTGAAACTGAAATAAAAACTAAGTAAAAAAAAAGAAAGAAAGAACCACCTCCCCCTTTTTTCAACCCTTTCTGTCCGTCTGCCACCCTCCCCACGCTCCTCCAACACCCCTCCCACACTCCCCCCACACACCACCCCCCTCCCACACTCCCCACGCCCCCACCACGCCCGCCAACCCACCCCTCTCCCCCACCTCCAGGTGGAGAACTCCACCCTCTGTTCCCAGGGCGCCTCCCTGATGTCCCAGAATGCCGTGCTGCAGGGCCAGGTGGTGGCGTTGGAGGGGGAGGGGGAGGCGTGCGTGCGGCGGGGGGAGGAGGCGCGGGCGGCCAGGGAGGAGGTGCTGCAGGACCACCAGCGCCTCCTGGACCTCCACCAGCGCCAGGCGGCCGAGTACGAGAACCTCATCTCCCATCATGCAACACTGAAGACCGCCCACAGACGCCTGGAGGCGGAGCACAGAGGCCTGCACACCCAGTAGGACACACACACACTAACACACACACACACACACACTAACACACACACACACACACACACACACACAGAGACAGAGACTAACACACACACACACACACACACACAGAGAGACACTAACACACACACACACACACAGAGACACAGAGAGACTAACACACACACACACACACACACACAAAGAGACTAACATACACACACACACACACACACACACAGAGACACTAACACACACACACACAGAGACACTAACACACACACACACACACACACACACACACAGAGACACAGAGAGACTAACATACACACACACACACAGAGACAGAGAGACACTAACACACACACAGAGACACAGAGACACTAACACACACACACACAGAGACACTAACACACACACACACACACGCACACACACACACACACACACACACACACACACACACACACACACACACACACACACTCACATACAGTGAAAAAGACAGGATACCCCATGAAAGACATTCTTTGTCTTTTTAGTTTTTCTTCTTTTGTCTTTTTCAGCATATTTATTATGGACATTTGATCTTCATTTTAACAATATTGATAGATGGAGGTAATATAGAGGAGGGGCTTGGAGGGGGGAGGGGTTAATGAGGAGGGGGAGGGGTTAATGAGGAGGGGGGAGGGGTTAATGAAGAGGAGGGAGGGGTTAATCAGGAGGGGGGAGGGGTTAATGAGGAGGGGGAGGGGTTAATGGTCGTAGGGGGGGGGGAGCCGTGCTGTCCTGGTTTAGATGGGGGGAGATGACATCCATCATACAAGGAAATCTCTATCTCCCTCCCTCCCTCCCCCCCTCCCTCCCCCTGTCCTCTCTCAGGTACCTGGTGTTGCTGCAGCAGAAGGAGGGGGTGGAGGAGGTGGAGCGGAGGCTCCAGAGGGAGAGGGAGAGTCTGGAGGAGGAGATCCACAACAACAGCCTGGTCCTGGGGGAGAACAGCAGCCTCAGGGGCGAGGTGGCCAGGTACACGCACACGCACACGCACACACACACACACACACACACATACGCACAAGCACACACACACACACACACACACACACACACACAAGCACGCACACACACACACAAGCACACACACACACGCACACACACACACACACACACACACACACACACACGCTCACACACACACACACGCTCACTGCCGCCCTCGTCTGTTCAGAGAGTGTAACAGCATCTGATTGGTCGCCGTGTACAGTGGGGGAAATAAATATTAAATGACCAAGTCTATCTCTGGGTAGATTAAGTCTATCTCTGGGTAGATTATGTCTATCTCTGGGTAGATTAAGTCTATCTCTGGGTATATTAAGTCTATCTCTGGGTATATTAAGTCTATCTATCTCTGGGTAGATTAAGTCTATCTCTGGGTATATTAAGTCTATCTCTGGGTATATTAAGTCTATCTATCTCTGGGTAGATTAAGTCTGTCTCTGGGTATATTAAGTCTATCTCTGGGTAGATTAAGTCTATCTCTGGGTAGATTAAGTCTATCTCTGGGTAGATTAAATCTATCTCTGGGTAGATTAAGTCTATCTCTGGGTATATTAAGTCTATCTCTGGGTATATTAAGTCTATCTCTGGGTAGATTACGTCTATCTCTGGGTAGATTAAGTCTATCTGGGTATATTAAGTCTATCTCTGGGTAGATTAAGTCTATCTCTGGGTAGATTAAGTCTATCTCTGGGTATATTAAGTCTATCTCTGGGTAGATTAAGTCTATCTCTGGGTAGATTAAGTCTATCTCTGGGTAGATGAAATCTATCTCTGGGTAGATTAAGTCTATCTCTGGGTATATTAAGTCTATCTCTGGGTAGATTAAGTCTATCTCTGGGTAGATTAAGTCTATCTGGGTATATCTGCAAGGACCTTCGCCTGTACAGTGTTGTGGAAAATGAAGGTATCTGCCGAACGCGTGCGCGTTTCATACGCGTGCACGTGGAAAATCGCACGCGCGAAAGATGAGCGCCCCTAATGTGGAAAATCCTGGAGGAAACACTGTCAGAGACGACATTACCAATGCTCATTTAAAATACTCTATACTGAGCACTAGTATAAGAACATGAACCAGAGAACAGCAGTACATGTAATAACCCACAGTCGTGCATATAGAGGAAACACTGTGTTGTGTGTGTGCTGTCAGGCTGACCCAGAGTCAGGGCGAGCTGCGTCAAGAGTACGAGGGGCTGCAGGTCCAAACCAAAGAGATGAAGACGCTCCTGAACGTGGCCCAGCTGGAGGCGACCCGCTGCCAGGCCCACTACGACACCCTGAAGGACCAGAACCAGGAGCTGGACCTCAACATGACCAAGCTGAACAACCACTGTGAGGTAGGCACACACACACACACACACACACACACACACACACACACACACACACAGGCAATCAGACAGACACACACACACACACACACAGACACACACAGGCAATCAGACAGAGAGAGACAGACACACACACACACACAGACACACACAGACACACACAGGCAATCAGACAGAGAGAGACAGACACACACACACACACACACAGGTGTTGTATTAAGAGTGTGTGTGTGTGTGTGTGTGTGTGTGTGTGTGTGCAGCTGCTGGCCCGTCTGAAGGCCAGCCTGGAGGAGGAGAACCACCACCTGCTGAGCCAGGTCCAGATGCTGAGCCAGCAGAACCACACGCTGCTGGAGAGAACCATGGAGAGCAAGGAGCAGTACCACCAGGAACAGAAGCTGTACATGTAGGTGGAGGGGGGGGGCAGTACCACCAGGAACAGAAGCTGTACATGTAGGTGGAGGGGGGGGGGGCAGTACCACCAGGAACAGAAGCTGTACATGTAGGTGGGGGGGGGGGGGCAGTACCACCAGGAGTGTGTGTCTGTGTCTCTGTCTGTCTGTGTCTGTGTCTGTGTCTGTGTGTGTCTGGGTCTGTGTCTGTCTGTGTGTGGGTCTGTGTGTGTCTGTGTCTGTGTGTGTTCCTGTCTGTGTCTGTGTGTGTGTGTGTGTGTGTGTGTGTGTGTGTGTGTGTGTGTGTGGCGTGTGCGTGTGTGTGTGTGTGCGTGTGTGTAACAGTGTGTCTCTCTGTCTCTTGTCTCTGTGTCTGTGTCTGTGTGTGTGTGTCTGTGTCTGTGTCTCTGTGTCTGTGTCTGTGTGTGTGTGTGTGTGTGTGTGTGTGTGTGTGTGTGTAACAGTGTGTCTCCTCCTGCAGAGACAAGCTGAACTCCCTGCGGCGTCAGAAGGAGAAGCTGGAGGAGAAGATCATGGACCAGTACAAGTTCTACGACCCCGCGCCCAAGAAGTACGCACACACACACACACACACACACACACACAGTACAGGCACACACACACACACACACACACACACAGACACACACACACACACACACACACACACACACACACACACACAGACAGAGACACAGACACAGACACACACACACACACACACACACACACACACACACACACAGACAGACAGAGACACAGACACACACACACACACACACACACACACACACTCACACACACCATCTTAGTACTGTACTGTAAGCAGAGTTCCTGCGCTGGTCTTTAAAAGCCTTAAAGTGTGTCTCTGATCTCAAATCCAGCAATGCGATTTACAAGGCCTAAAAAGTTCTCACATTCAAGTCATTAGGTCAAAAAAATGAGGTGCTTGGTCTTAAAAATGAGATTAGCTTATCCTGCAAGGAAATCAGTCCGACCACATCTATTTACACGGAAATGAAAATGTACTTTTGAGTAAATATGGGACTTATTTATTTTATATTCATATATCCTTCAGACTTTTTTGTCTGTATGGCAGTGAAATCCCTAATTTCATCACCTGGAGGATGACAAAAAGCTTTCATATGGTGTCATAAATAGGTCTAAAACTCTATCCAAAGGTCTTAAAAAGGTCTTAAATTTTACTTGTTGAAGCTTGTAGGAACCCTGTGTACTGTAAGGTGTTTATAACAGTTTGACCCCCCCCTCCCCCCATCAGGAGGACCCAGTGGTCGGGGGCGAAGGCGCTAGCTAAGCTCATCAAGCCTAAGAAGGAGACCCCTCCCTGCGCCTCCTCCTCCTCCTCCTCCACCAGGGAGAGGGTCCGCAGCGCCCCAGACCTCCCCCTCCCTGCGCCCCCCACCCTGGACCTCCCCGACACGCCCTTCCCCCCGCCTCCCCCCCCCCTCCCCCCCAGACACGCCCACCTCAGCCTGGACTCTCCGGAGGACAGTCACGGTCACACGCAGCTCAACCACAACCACGCCCCCTCCCCCACCCTCACACACTCACACTCCAGAGGTAAGAGGGGTGGAGGAGGGGTGGGGGGGAGAGTGGGAAGTGGGCGGGAGGGAGGGAGGGAGGGGGGGAGGGAGGGTGGGGGGGGAGAGAGTGGGAAAGTGGGTGGGAGGAAGGGAGGGAGAGGGGGAGGGAGGGAGGGGGGTGATCCCAAAGGAAACAAACAAACAATGTCCAGAAGAATGTCTTGCACCACCTGCTCTTTTCCACTAGGGAGCGCCACAGACACATCACAAGGCCTCCCCTCCTCTCCTGTCCTGTTAAGGGTTCTACTGGGTTCTACTGGGTTCTACTAGGTTCTACTGTCTCTACTAGGTTCTACTGGGTTCTACTGCATGGCCACATCTTTTCTCTTCTGGACTGTTTGGTTCTGATCAGATCATTCTGTTAACAACTCTTCTTCTTTCACTCACTCCCTCTCTCTCCATCTCTCTCTCTCTCTCTCTGTCTGTGGTGATGTGTTTAACCTAACCCCCCTCCAGCCCCGCCCCTGGCCCCGCCCCCAGCCCTGTCCCTGGCCCCGCCCCCCACAGCCTCCGCCAAACGTTACCGTTTCCTGCGGAGTAAGAGCCAGGAGAAGCCCCTCCCCCCCCGGACCCCGCCCCCCGGGCGGCGCTCTCTCTCCAGACGCCTCCGTTTCTGGTCCTCCTCTGACATCATCACCTCTGACATCATCACCTCTGACATCATCACCACCTGCCCCAGAGAGGCATTCTAACATCATCATCATCATCATCATCATCACCTCTACCCACTCACACACTCACACTCACACACACACACACACACAGACTGAGAGGCTGACTGGACTCTTGTAGAACCTGCAGTAAGTCTTTTACTACAGCCTCCGTTTACCGCAGCCTCTACAGCCTCCACAGCCTCTATGTACTACAGCCTCCACAGCCTCTATGTACTACAGCCTCCACAGCCTCTATGTACTACAGCCTCCACAGCCTCTATGTACTACAGCCTCTATGCACTACAGCCTCCACAGCCTCTATGTACTACAGCCTCCACAGCCTCTATGTACTACAGCCTCCACAGCCTCTATGTACTACAGCCTCCACAGCCTCCTTTTACTAGGCCAGCTTTGCCTGTGTGTGTGTGTGTGTGTGTGTGTGTGTGTGTGTGTGTGTGTGTGTGTGTGTGTATCAGCTGATATCAGCTGAAGTGTGTGATGTTGAGAACAGTAAAAACTAATGTTTTTCAGGCAGGCAGACAGACATGCAGACAGGTAGGAAGGCAGTTAGACTGACAGACAGTTAGGCAGACAGACAGACAGAGAGAGGCAGGCAGACAGGAAGTTAGACAGACAGAGAGAGGCAGGCAGTTAGACAGACAGACAGAGAGAGGCAGACAGACAGGCAGTTAGGCAGACAGACAGACAGAGAGAGGCAGGCAGACAGGCAGTTAGACAGACAGACAGACAGACAGACAGACAAAGAGAGGCAGACAGACAGTAATAACTCGTTTCCCCTCCCCCATCATCTGTCCATAATTCTTGTCCTGTCTGCATGTACATAATGAACATATTTCATGTCTTTCTGCCAACATATGTTAGTAGGAGATTATAGGCAATTAGAGCGTATTAAGGCCTCCATGTCTTAATAACCATGGTTCCCTTTAACCCCCCCCCCCCCCCGCCACACACACACACACACACACACACACACACACCTGTGCACCTGCCCTGACCGCGTCCTGTCTGCAGCTCTCTGTGCTGCTATTGGTCCTCCTCTATCCTCCTGCTCTGTCATTGGTCCTCCTCTACCTACCTGCTCTGTCATTGGTCCTCCTCTACCTACCTGCTCTGTCATTGGTCCTACTGTATCTCTAACTGCTCTCTCGTTGGTCATAGCTGTGAAGGAGGGCGGGGTCTCCAGAGGCAGGGATCTGATTGGCCCAGCAGGGAGCAGCAGTGAGAACATCAACAGGACTGAAGAATCTTTCAGGAGGCGGGGCGTGGAGCTGGGGGGCGTGTCCCATTCCACCCCGACCAATCACAGCTCAGCGCTGGGCCACAGCCCCAACTCCAGCTCCAGACCTCGCAGGCCTAAAGGTACGGGACCCCCCCCCCCCCGTCTCTCACCCCCCCCCCATCCCCATACCCCCCCCATCTCTGTCTCTCTACAGTCTACATGCTAAATGTCAAAAATGTAAGTGTGTGTGTATGTGTGTATGTGTGTGTGTGTGTGTGTGTGTGTGTGTGTGTGTGTGCGTGACTGATTCCCACCCCCTCAGGGTTCCTCTGTGATGATGACTCACGCCTGAACTCTCCTGACACCATGTTTGGGAGCAGTCTCCATGGAAACACAGGTGATCTCTCTCTCTCTCTCTCTCCCTATCTCTCTCTCTCTCTACACACCTCTCCTAGTGGTAACATCTCTCTACACATCTCTCCTAGTGGTAACATCTCTCCTAGTGGTAACATCTCTCATAGTGGTAACACCTCTCCTAGTGGTAACACCTCTCCTAGTGGTAACACCTCTCCTAGTGGTAACATCTCTCTACACATCTCTCCTAGTGGTAACATCTCTCCTAGTGGTAACATCTCTCCTAGTGGTAACATCTCTCCTAGTGGTAACATCTCTCATAGTGGTAACATCTCTCCTAGTGGTAACATCTCTCATAGTGGTAACACCTCTCCTAGTGGTAACACCTCTCCTAGTGGTAACATCTCTCCTAGTGGTAACACCTCTCCTAGTGGTAACATCTCTCCTAGTGGTAACATCTCTCATAGTGGTAACACCTCTCCTAGTGGTAACATCTCTCCTAGTGGTAACATCTCTCATAGTGGTAACATCTCTCCTAGTGGTA
The DNA here is from genome assembly GCF_963989245.1 of Nansenia antarctica. Classification (NCBI taxonomy): domain Eukaryota; kingdom Metazoa; phylum Chordata; class Actinopteri; order Argentiniformes; family Microstomatidae; genus Nansenia; species Nansenia antarctica. The sequence continues at coordinate 23,177,141 of NC_137674.1, read as the reverse complement.
ACATCTGTCATAGTGGTAACATCTCTCCTAGTGGTAACATCTCTCATAGTGGTAACACCTCTCATAGTGGTAACATCTCTCTACACATCTCTCATAGTGGTAACATCTCTCCTAGTGGTAACATCTCTCCTAGTGGTAACATCTCTCCTAGTGGTAACATCTCTCTACACACCTCTCCTAGTGGTAACATCTCTCCTAGTGGTAACATCTCTCCTAGTGGTAACATCTCTCCTAGTGGTAACATCTCTCCTAGTGGTAACATCTCTCCTAGTGGTAACATCTCTCCTAGTGGTAACATCTCTCCTAGTGGTAACATCTCTCATAGTGGTAACATCTCTCCTAGTGGTAACATCTCTCATAGTGGTAACATCTCTCTACACATCTCTCATAGTGGTAACATCTCTCATAGTGGTAACATCTCTCCTAGTGGTAACATCTCTCTACACATCTCTCATGAATGAATGGTCTTTATTGTCATTAAAGACCATTCATAGTGGTAACATCTCTCCTAGTGGTAACATCTCTCATAGTGGTAACATCTCTCATAGTGGTAACACCTCTCCTAGTGGTAACATCTCTCCTAGTGGTAACATCTCTCCTAGTGGTAACATCTCTCCTAGTGGTAACACCTCTCCTAGTGGTAACATCTCTCTACACATCTCTCCTAGTGGTAACACCTCTCATAGTGGTAACATCTCTCCTAGTGGTAACATCTCTCCTAGTGGTAACATCTCTCTACACATCTCTCCTAGTGGTAACATCTCTCCTAGTGGTAACATCTCTCCTAGTGGTAACATCTCTCTCTCTCTCCAGGTTATCGACCGTCCTCTGCAGACCTCAGCCTCAACACATCGAGCAGCAGCTCTCCTGTTAACTGCAGAGGTAACACACACACACACATACACACACACACGCACACACACACACACACACGCGCACACACACACACACAATAATAATAATAATAATGATAATAATAGATTTAATTTAAAACCGCTTTCCTCAGACTCAAGGACACTGTACAAAAAAAAAAAGCAAAAATACAAAAAGATTAAATCATAATCAATATTTTTTTAAATGGTGGAATAGCTCAAGCAACTATGGGGAATAGTGTTCCTCAGGACCCATGCTATGCTGTAGGAAGGGTTAGGGTTAATAGTGTTGGGACCAGGCCATGCTGTAGGAAGGGTTAGGGTTAATAGTGTTGGGACCAGGCCATGCTGTAGGAAGGGTTAGGGTTAATAGTGTTGGGACCATGCCATGCTGTAGGAAGGGTTAGGGTTAATAGTGTTGGGACCATGCCATGCTGTAGGAAGGGTTAGGGTTAATAGTGTTCCTCAGGACCCATGCCATGCTGTAGGAAGGCCAGTCTAAACAGATGGGTCTTGAGTCCAGTCTTGAATGTACTGAAAGTACCAGAGCATCGGATGGCTGGTGGAGGGTGTTCCACAGCTTGGATGGCTGGTGGAAGGGTGTTCCACAGCTTGGGTGGCTGGTGGAGGGTGTTCCACAGCTTGGGTGGCTGGTGGAAGGGTGTTCCACAGCTTGGCTGGTGGAAGGGTGTTCCACAGCTAGGATGGCCGGTGGAAGGGTGTTCCACAGCTTGGGTGGCTGGTGGAAGGGTGTTCCACAGCTTGGATGGCTGGTGGAAGGTTGTTCCACAGCTTGGCTGGTGGAAGGGTGTTCCACAGCTTGGCTGGTGGAAGGGTGTTCCACAGCTTGGATGACTGGTGGAAGGGTGTTCCACAGCTTGGCTGACTGGTGGAAGGTTGTTCCACAGCTTGGATGGCTGGTGGAAGGGTGTTCCACAGCTTGGATGGCTGGTGGAAGGGTGTTCCACAGCTTGGGTGCAGCAACAGAAAAGGCTCGGTCGCCAAGTGTGCGTCGCCTAGAACAGGGTATGACTAGGAGGTCAGTGTCAGAGGATTGGAGACAACGTGTAGGGGTGGAATAGGTCAGTTAGCTAGGCACGAGCCGCCCCAAAGTCAAGGGGGGAGACAGGAGATGGTTTTGAGATGCTAGGTAAGAAGACTTGGTGACTGATCGTATGTGGGGTTGAAAGGAAAGGGTTGGGTCCAGCAAGACCCCAGGTTCCTAACCTCTGAGAAGGGGCAAATGGAGCAGCCATCATTGGTGAGGACACGGTTGCTGATCTTTTGAAGGAGGGTCTTGGGTGCCACAACCGTGAGTTCCGTTTTATTGCTGTTGAGTTTGAGAAGATTAGTGGTCATCCATTCTTTGATTTCAACAGACGCAGGAGATGATGGAGGGGGGAGGAAGGACGGCAGAGGGTTCAGTGTGAAGAGCCGGGCGTCATCAGCATGTGTGTTGAATTTGAGGCTGTTTCCAAAGGATCTGGCCAAGTAGGAGGAGGTAGATGGTGAACAGTAACAGGCCAAGAACGGAGCCCTGAGGGACGCCTTGTATGGTGCTGGGGCAGATCTGGACCCCCCCAAGGGACACGTACTACCTCCTGGTGGACAGGTATGATCTGAACCAAGCCAGGGGTGTTCCGGTGATGCCGAGGGTCGTTCGGCAGATGGTTAGATGTGTTAGATGGTGTCAACCATTCCCTGTAGACACAGTAAAAAAAGAGGAGAAGTTTCATTCAGATATACAGGTGTAGTGGAATGGAACAAGTTGCCTTTTTCCTTTTCAAAGAAACTGACAGTACAGCAGCTTTCAAGGCAAGGATCAGAATACAGCTGTTTAGCAATATTCCACTGTAAACCAAATAGAGGGTTATAGGACAGGAGAAGCACTTGTATGTTCCATGCTAAATTATATGCATGCAGCATGTCTAGGAGGTTTTTATGGACTTGTTTGTTGTTTTGATGCGCTTCGTCTTCACACATCAAGGACCTGTTTGTCTGTTTGTTCTGTTGTACTGTATGGGAGTGGCTGCTGGTATGGCCCCTTCCCCTCGTGGTCCTTTTTAACACCAGGGACAGCGACGGAAACAAGTCACAGACTTTATCGCTCTATCCCTGACAATTACAAGCAGGATCATTGCTTGGCCTATGTATTTGTATTTTTGTCAATAAACTAAATCAAATCAAAAAAAGAAAAAGCAACGGAATGGCCAAGGAGAATGAGTATATAGATTTTGCCATCATCCACCCCAGCCAAGAGGAGATCATTGACCACCTTGGCCAGGGCTATTTCAGTGCTGTGCTTGGCCCTGAATCTGGATTGTAGTGGTTCAAACAGTTGGTGGTGTGACATCATGGTTCTGGAGTTGAGAGGCAACTGCACGTTCTAGAATCTTGCTGAGAAAGGGGAGGGAGGTAGGAGATGGATCGGAAATGACTGAGGTTGTCTGGGTCCAGGCCTTGCTTCTTTAAGATGAGTGTGACAACAGCCATTTTCAGTTCAGCGGGGATGGAGTCAGTTGAGATAGATGAGTTGATGATGTCGAACATGAGGGGGCAGAGGACAGGCAGGCTAGCCTTGACCAGAGAGGTGGGCATGGGGTCCAGGGAGCAGGAGGACGACCGGGAACCAGAGACCAGCTTCATGATGGAGTCCATGTCCACTGGGAAGGTGTCAGAGAGGGAACAGGGATGTGGAGGTGGAGGAACAGTCGTATCAGCCGTAGAGGGAGGTGAAGGGGGGGTGGGCTTCAGCTGCTGGTAGATGGCATCAATCAATCAATCAATCAAAGAATTTGTAGATGTTTTTATATTGCATATTGTATATGTTTTTCTATTCACTTTATGTTTTTACCCCTGTTGTAAAGCACTTCGAGCTGCATTTCTTGTATGAAAGGTGCTATATAAAGGTGCTTTACTTACTTACTTACTTACTTAGTTCCGACTGGCAGAGTTTAGGGAGTGTTTGTTTAGTAGTCCTTGTAGCCCTGTAGTAACCATGACAAATAGTGGTAACCATACAAGGTAACTTTGTTCTATTGGCAAGGGTTAGGGTTAGATTACCTTGTGGGGGCATAGAGTGTCTCTGTCAGCTATGACAGTGCACTGGATGGCAAAGTCCATGTTTGCAGAGAGGATGTGTGCACCGGTGCGGTTGGGATGGAGTCTGTCTCTCTTGTACTCACCCAGGGCTGTACTGTGTACTGTGTACTGTACTGGGCACTCTGCCTTGAGCCAGGTGTGGAGAGAGAGAAGCCTGGTGAAGCGACCGTAGCCAGGTCCCAGTGTTGAAATTGGACCAGACATCAGGATCCTTTTACCTGTGGACAGGTGTGTAGCCAGGAGATGTCTGAAATCCCTCTTTCAGACTGCTGCTTGCTGGTGTCATTCGACCCAACAAGTAAATTGAGTCCGGTGCACTCTGGGTGTTGTTGTAGTGCTGTGGGCAGCTGTTCCAGGAAAACAGTAGGTGTGGTCCCCCCCCCACCACTCTGATGTTCCTCACGATGGAGCTCCTGAGGACAATGGTCGATGGGGGTCAGGCTGAAATGAACCAGGTGGATTGTGGGATCTGTAAGTTCTGCTGGACCAAGGATGCTGGGATCTGGTCGTGATGGGGTGAAAGTAGGAATGGAGTGTCTGAGCAGGCGAATGTTCTAGAGGGGCAGGTCTGACTTGAGATGGGACTTCCCTGCTGGCTCAGGACAAGGAAGACGGCGCAGGCGCCAGACTAGACTAAATGATCGTGAGTGAAGATATTATCAAAGCGTACGGTGATCGACAGGCGAGTACGCTTTTCTTCACTCCACAATCATCTAGTCTGGTCTCGTGCCTGTGCCGTCTGTTGTTCTTCCTGCACACAGGTAAAAATATCCGGGATCTAGCAGCGTCGTCGTGCTCGCGCAAACAAACCCGGCGAAAGTTTTACTTGCTCCGGACAAGTAAAACGGCGTTAATGTCGAGCCCTGGTGAGGCAGCCCCACCCGGGTGTCTACGCGACTACCAACCACCATCTCAGCCATGCTTTACATCAGCTAATGGGGATCCGAATAAATCAAATCAAATCAAATCTCAGTCACTCTACAAAACTAATAACTATAACTAATTGGCAAAAAAGAATCCCTTAATGGAAAATAATCAAATAAAATATCCATAATTGTGTTTGCAACATTGAATTCAACAAACAGCAAAGAAAGTGGCTGGAAATGTGTTTATTTGGTTTTACTACAAAGCATTAAGTTTAGTGCAAATCCCGCATATGCAAAGTTGATGACATTTTTGTATTGTGTATCAGTGTCATAGCAAAGGGTCTGAATACTTCAATTTTAATAAATGTACAGACATAAAAAAATAAAAAAACTTTGTCATTACGGGTTGTTGTGTCTGGATTGATGGCAAATTGTTTTAATTGAATCCATTTTAAATTGAGTCTCTAACACAACAACATTTGGGAAAAGTGAAAGTGAAGGGGTCTGAATACTTCCTGAAGGTACTGGATGTTCCACTTGGTTGAAAACGCTGTTTCTGTCCTTTATCTGCGTACATGTCCGACGCTTCAGACCGCTTTCCTCCGTCATCTTGAGTGAGACAGACAGAGAGGAATGGGGGAGCTGGGGGAGACAGACAGAGAGGAATGGGGGAGACAGACAGAGAGGAATGGGGGAGCTGGGGGAGACAGACAGAGAGGAATGGGGGAGACAGACAGAGAGGAATGGGGGAGCTGGGGGAGACAGACAGAGAGGAATGGGGGAGCTGGGGGAGACAGACAGAGAGGAATGGGGGAGACAGACAGAGAGGAATGGGGGAGCTGGGGGAGACAGACAGAGAGGAATGGGGGAGCTGGGGGAGACAGACAGAGAGGAATGGGGGAGCTGGGGGAGACAGACAGAGAGGAATGGGGGAGCTGGGGGAGACAGACAGAGAGGAATGGGGGAGACAGACAGAGAGGAATGGGGGAGCTGGGGGAGACAGACAGAGAGGAATGGGGGAGACAGACAGAGAGGAATGGGGGAGCTGGGGAAGACAGACAGAGAGGAATGGAATGGAATGGAATGGACTTTATTTGTCATTGCTACAGTACAGGTACCAAACAACGAAATTTAGGAGGGGTGGCTCCCCTGGTGTTAGGAAAGGAAAAAGAAAACACATTTTAGAAAAAGCATAGATGCATAAAATCACAAGAAGGTAAGGAGCTGGTTTACATCAATAAAGGCTATGTACACAATCCACTGTACTATACTGCACAGATAGTCAACTAGGGTTGTCATATTGCACAAAGAGTATTTTTACACATTATTTTAAAGTGTCACAGTTTGCAGGCTTGAAAATGTACATGTTTGTGCCTCAGCACTAGCTGCCATACAATCCGTCCGGACTGTCCTGGGCCCAGAACTTAGGCCTTTTCTGTGTTCAGGGCCTTGACGGCCCTGTGGTAGAAGCAGTCCTTCAGTCTGTTTGTCTTAGCGGCCGGGGTCCTGTACCTCCTGTTCGAGGGCAGCTTGACAAAGTGTACGTGCCCAGGGTGGGTCGGGTCCCTGGAGATCTTGGAGGCCCTCCTGAGACAGCGTGTTTTGTACAGCTCCTCCAGAGAGGGGAGGGGGGCGCCGGTGATCTTCTGTGCTGTTCTCACGACTCTCTGTAGCGCGTTTCTCTCCGCTGTTGTGCAGCTGTGGAACCAGTTGGAGATGCCGAAGGTGAGGATGCTCTCCACTGCGCCGTGGTAGAAGGCCACCAGTATCTCCTGCTTGTTGTGTTGTTTCCTGAGGCATCTCAGGGTGTATAGCCGCTGTTGTGCCCTCTTGATGGTGCCTTTAGTGTTGTCCTTCCAGGTCAGGTCATCCCGCATGTTGTGTCCCAGGAATCGGAGGGTTGAGACTCTCTCCACGCTCTCTCCGTCGATGAGCAGGGGCTGGATCTCGGACTTTTTCCTCCTGAAGTCTACGATGAATTCCTGGGTCTTTGACTTGTTTAGCAGCAGGTTGTTAACCTTGCACAGCTTGCTCAGTTGCTCTACCTCATCCCTGTACGCCGCCTCGTCCCCCCCCGAGATACATCCCACCACGGTGGTGTCGTCTGCAAACTTTACGATGTAGTTGCTGGGGTGGACGGGGGTGAAGTCGTGGGTGTAGAGGTTGTAGAGGATGGGGCTTAGCACGCAGCCCTGGGGTGACCCAGTGCTGAGGCTGAGGGCTGTGGAGGTGTGGGGGCCCACCCGCACCCTCTGGGGGCGGTCGGTCAGGAAGTCCTTGATCCACGCACATATAGAGTGTGATAGACCCAGGTCTAGTAGTTTGGTCACTAGCCTGTCTGGAAGGATGGTGTTGAAGGCGGAGCTGAAGTCCACGAAGAGCAGTCTCGCGTAGCTGTTTCCCCTCTCCAGGTGGGATAGAGTGGCGTGGAGAGTCGTCGCTATGGCGTCCTCTGTGGACCTGTGGGCTCTGTAGGCGAACTGGTATGGATCCAGGTTGGGCGGGAGGCGTGTGAGTATGTGGGCCCGGACTAGTTTCTCGAAGCACTTCATGATGATTGGTGTGAGTGCCACCGGGCGGTAGTCGTTTAGGCAGCTCACCGTGCTTTTCTTCGGGACTGGGATGATAGTTGAGGTTTTCAGGCAGGGTGGGACGGTGGCCTGGGACAGGGACTGGTTAAAGATGTTGGTGAAAACCCCGGCCAGCTGGTCGGCGCAGTCTCTCAGCACCCGTCCCAGGACGCCATCCGGCCCCGAGGCTTTCCTGGGGTCCACCGCCTTCAGTACGCGTCTCACCTCATGCTCTGTGAGGGTGAGGCTGCTGAGAGCTGGAGAGAGTGGTGTTTGTGTTGTGGTTACCTCCGTTCGCCCCTCGTCGAACCGGGCGTAGAAGGTGTTCAGCTTTCCCGCCAGCAGGGGGTCGTCCTCTGCGGCTGTGAGCCTGTTGGCTCTGAAGTTTGTCATCTGCTGAACCCCCTGCCACATCCGCCTGGAGTCGTTGCTCAGGAGGCATTCCTCAATCTTCTCTCTGTGCTCTGCCTTGGCCGCTTTGATGCCGCGCTTTAGGTTGGCCCTGGTGTAGCTGTACAGCGGTGTGCGCTTCCCTGCGAAGAAGGCGTTGTCCCTCTCATTTATCAGTTTTTGGACCTTCCCAGTCATCCATGGCTTCGTGTTGGGGTAGACCCGGACCCGTTTGTCCACGGTGACTGAGTTGGTGCAGTTCACTATGTGGTTCAGAACCGACGACGTGTACTGTTCCAGGTCCTCATGCTCATATTCCTGCCATAGGGTGTCATTTAGGCAGATCTGCAGTGGAGCGGACCCTTCTGGACAGGTTCTGACAGTCTTAGTGGTGGTGGGAGCACTTTTCCCCATTGTAGTGTATGCAGGAATCAGGAGGATTGACACATGGTCAGACATGCCTAGATGAGCTAGCGGACTAGCCTTGTAAGCACGTTTGATGTTGGTGTATACCTTATCCAGTGTTTTTTCTCCTCTCGTTGCACATTTTACATGCTGGTAGAACTTGGGTAGTACTGCCTTCAGGTCGACATGATTAAAGTCCCCCGATATGATGTGAATAGCCTGTGGATCAGTACTTTGTTGGCTACTAATGACGTCATATAGTCGCGCCAATGCTACTTTGCTGTCTGAGCTAGGTGCTATATACACACATGTAATTAGCACCGCGTTAAACTCCCTAGGCAGGTATGTGGGTCGAGACAGACAGAATGGGGGAGACAGACAGAGAGGAATGGGGGAGACAGACAGAGAGGAATGGGGGAGACAGACAGAGAGGAATGGGGGAGACAGACAGAGAGGAATGGGGGAGCTGGGGGAGACAGACAGAGAGGAATGGGGGAGACAGACAAAGAGGAATGGGGGAGCTGGGGGAGACAGACAGAGAGGAATGGGGGAGACAGACAGAGAGGAATGGGGGAGACAGACAGAGAGGAATGGGGGAGACAGACAGAGAGGAATGGGGGAGCTGGGGGAGACAGACAGAGAGGAATGGGGGAGACAGACAGAGAGGAATGGGGGAGCTGGGGGAGACGGACAGAGAGGAATGGGGGAGACAGACAGAGAGGAATGGGGGAGACAGACAGAGTGGAATGGGGGAGCTGGGGGAGACAGACAGAGAGGAATGGGGGAGACAGACAGAGAGGAATGGGGGAGACAGACAGAGAGGAATGGGGGAGACAGACAGAGAGGAATGGGGGAGCTGGGGGATACAGACAGAGAGGAATGGGGGAGACAGACAGAGTGGAATGGGGGAGCTGGGGGAGACAGACAGAGAGGAATGGGGGAGACAGACAGAGAGGAATGGGGGAGCTGGGGGAGACAGACAGAGAGGAATGGGGGAGCTGGGGGAGACAGACAGAGAGGAATGGGGGAGCTGGGGGAGACAGACAGAGAGGAATGGGGGAGCTGGGGGAGACAGACAGAGCCAGTAACAGGACAGGTACAGGCAGTAGTACGAGTGGAGGGGGCGCTGCTAGGCCACTTAGCTGATAGGCTAGTGGGTTAATTAGCAGGTTAGCTGGTGGACCAGTAGGCTAGTGGGTTAATTAGCAGGTTAGCTGATAGACCAGTTGGCTAGTGGGTTAATTAGCAGGTTAGCTGATAGATCAGTTGGCTAGTGGGTTAGTTAGCAGGTTAGCTGATGGACCAGTTGGCTAGTGGGTTAGTTAGCAGGTTAGCTGATGGACCAGTTGGCTAGTGGGTTAGTTAGCGGGTTAGTTGATGGACCAGTAGGCTAGTGGGTTGATTAGCAGGTTAGCTGATGGACCAGTAGCAGGGTATATACAGGAATCTTGAGGTTAATTTCAATACCTTTCTAAGACTTTTTAAAGACCTTGTCAATATTTTTCCAGACCTCACCGCCACTTCGAGCTGTAACCGTTGACATCAGTGACACCTTTAACTTAACAGGTTTAGTTTGCAATAGACTAGACCACTAGACCACAATTTCCGGTTCATCTTTGTTTTTTAATAAAACTAATACATTCACGAACTTTTACTAAAAGTTTTTAGGACTCAAACTCTTTGGACAGAGTCTAATTCAGAGAAATACCTACAAAATTCAAGACCTCATAAAATCGTGATAAGACTTTTTAATACTTTTTAATAAAGTACACATTTTTAATACCCAAAATTGATTTAATCAACTTTTAATACTTTTCAAGACACCGCGGATACCCTGTAGTGCAGTGGTCACCAACCTTTTTAAGCCCAAGATCCCTGACCTCGGCCTTGGTGAAGGCAAGATCTACCTATTGAAGCGTTGAGAGAAAAAGACAGCCAAGATAGTACTTTCAACTTAATGACGTTTATTTGCCTGTATTTTAATTAGATACAATGCATTGGTCCAACATTAAAATGTATGCAACAACAACAAAAAAGACTGTATCAAGCATATCAGGCAGCTGTCTTGCTTTAAGAATTGTACATAACTGAAATTCAATTCAAAGTTTGATTATGTCATTTCATTACAACACAAAAAAATAAAGGCATGGAATGGAGGAATGTATGATAAAATCATTTTGTTCATAGTAACATTAGCCAACGTTAACAAATTGACATTCTTGACATTTTGACACTTGACTGACTTAATTATTATTCTTACTTATTAACATTGACAAACATATTTACAATTATAGCATTTTATAAAGTAGAACTGTAATGTGTACTTTCTCAGTCAGTGCTAAGTGCAGTCATCTTATGCAGCATCACTTTTCACATCAAAACAAAAGTAAAACTAATGTGTACTTTCTCATATTATTAACATTGACAAACATATTTACAATTATATCATTTTATAAAGTAGAACTGTAATGTGTACTTGTGTCTCAGTTACTCACTCAAGTCAGTGTGATGGTTGTGACTGGATACTGTCTACAAGTGCTTTGTAGTTTGGCTCATAGCTACTGACTGCCAGTCTGAGACAGTCTGTGAGGTGTCTGTCAGTAAGGCGGCTCCTGTACTTTGATTTGATTATTTTCATCTGTGAAAATGACATTTCACAGAGATACGTGGATCCAAAGTAGGCACTCACTCTTAGTGCACATGCAGTGAGAAGAGGAAACTTCTCTCTGCTGACAAGTCCCCAAAAGTCACTGTCCCTTGGTGTGGCGTGACAGTTGGATGTCTGAGGCCATCTTTTTCAGTGTTTCATTTGGAGAAAATATTTCCATCACATCAGTGATGCATTTCTTAATAAACTCTCCTTCATTGTATGGCTTTTTAGCACGTGCAATGTTCCAGGCCACTTGATAGGATGCAAGTGTCACTGTCTCTGATTGCTTAACAAATCTTTGGAACAACTTGGTCTGTGTTTGTGTCTGGCTTTTCAAGCTGTTTAATTTACCATTGCGAAGTTCGGTGTCTTTTGGAAACTCCTGGTCAATGTTAGCATGCGTTGTGCTGAAATGGCGCTGGAGATTGGAAGCTTTGTAATGTGCCAACGATGTTTGGCATATCAGGCAGAATGGCTTTCCATTGCGCTCCACAAAGAAATATTCACTCTCCCACTCGGCTAAAAACTTCCTGTGCTCATCTCCATACTTGCGTTTAGCTGTACATTTCTTCCCTGACATTTTTATTTTGTTGTTGTTATCCGTAATTTGTCAATAAATGAACTGTCAAAAAGCCGTGTTACGTGACAGCTTCTCCTCAGAACGGACAATTAGGGAACAGTGTTGCCTGATTTGGCCGATTCCAGCCCAATCGAGCTACTTATGATCACTCTGGGTGGGTTTTTAGACTCTGGTTGGGCTGAAAAATCAATCCAATCTGGCAACACTGTTAGTGACTCGAGATGATCCTTGAAAAAAAAGTATCGGGTTACAGCAGCGTGCAGCAAGACAGAGGCCGCGTTCGTAAATTCGCTCTGAGAACGTTGGTGCCTCCACGTCTCTTGTCCAATCAAATTACTTGGTTCCATTATGACGTTAAACCCAGTGTGCGCTCCGGCGAATTTACGAACGCGGCCTGTCAGAGAGAGCGCTACACCAACACTTTTAATGAATGGATTGAAGAGCCGCACACAGACAGCCAAAGAGCCGCCGCGGGTTGGACACCCCTGATCTACAGGGAAAGTCTCAAAGATCTACGACGGGTTGGTGACCACTACTGTAGTGGGTTAATTAGCAGGTTAGCTAGCAGGCGATAGTAGGTTCTCGGCTGGAGGGAAAATATTACTTACCTCGCACACACACACACACACACACACACACACACACACTACTACCCAAACCATACACCACCAGACCATGTGTGATAACCATTGAACTACTACTAGCGATATATAACGTCCTGATTGGTCTACCTCCTCGTTGCCCAATCAGATTCTCTGGAGCGTCTTCAGGGTCACTCCGCCAGCCGCTCCAGTGATGATGTCATCGGCCTCATCGACCTATCCCAGGCCAACCTACCGTTGCCCCGCAGTGCCACCGCCCCAGGCCACGCCCCCTATGACACCCCGTCCCCCAAGGGTCCTGCCCGCTCAGGCCACGCCCCCACGGCTCGGCGACGCCCCCAGTCACCCGACAGCGAGACGCTGACGCTGGAGGAGTTCCTCTACGAGAGCAACACCCTGTCCCCTCCCACGGTAACACACACACACACACACACCCTGTCCCCTCCCACGGTAACACACACACACACCCTGTCCCATCCCACGGTAACACACACACACACCCTGTTCCCTCCCACGGTAACACTCACACACACGCACACACCCTGTCCCCTCCCACGGTAACACACACACACACACACACACACACACACACACCCTGTTAACTCCCACGGTAACACTCACACACACGCAAACACACACACCCTGTCCCCTACAACGGTAACACACACACACACACACACACTGTCTCCCCCCCCCACGGTAACACACACACACTGTCCCCCCCCACGGTAACACACACACACCCTGTCCCCTCCCACGGTAACACACACACACACACACTGTCCCCTCCCACGGTAACACACACACACACACACACACTGTCTCCTCCCACGGTAACACACACACAGTGTCTCCTCCCACGGTAAGACACACACACACACACACACACCCTGAGGTCACTGAGGGTGTGAACTAGCATCATTATTCAGGTGTGTTGTTGCTGTTTACATGATGTTCATTAACATGAATTATTCAGACCAGCATTAATGGCTATGAATTATTCAGGAGCTGGGAAGGTGTGTCTGAGTGTGTGTGTGTGTGTGTGTGTCTGAGTGTGTGTGTCTGAGTGCGCAGTGGAGAGCATCCTCACCTACTGCATCTGCAACTGGTTCTCCAGCTGCACAGCCGCAGAGAGGAATGCGCTACAGAGAGTCGTGAGAACAGCCCAGAAGATCACCGGCGCCCCCCTCCCCTCTCTGGAAGAGCTGTACAACACACGCTGCCTCAGGAAGGCCTCCAAGATCTCCAGAGACCCAACCCACCCTGGGTACGAACACTTTGCTCGGCTGCCCTCGAACAGGCGGTACAGGACCATGTTCGCAAGGACAAACAGACTGAAGCTCAGCTTCTACCTGGACAGTCTGGACGGATTGATGGCAGCTGCTGGATTGAAAATCAGGTGCTGAGGCACAAATGTGTACATTTCAAGCCTGCAAACTGCGACACTTTAAATGAATGTGCAATAACACTATGTGCAATATGACAACCCTAGGGTACATAAGGTTGCAGAGAATAGGAAATGTTAGAATAGGTATAGCATAGCATAGAGTACAGCAATAGGTTAGAATAGGTATAGCATAGCATAGAGTACAGCACAGGGTTTTAGTTGTACAGTATAGCATAGTGGATAGTGTACATAGCCTTTATTTGTGTAAACCAGCTCCTTTCCCTTCTTTTTTTTTTTTTTTCTTTCTTTCCTAGCACCAGGGGAGCCCCCCCTCCCAAATTTCGTTGTTTGGTACCTGTACTATATCAATGACAATAAAGACCATTCATTCATTCATGTGTGTGTGTCTGAGTGTGTGTGTGTGTGTGTGTGATCCATCTCTCTGTTTACAAAAGCTTTATTCAGGAGCTGGGAGAGTGTGTGTGTGCGTGCATGTGTGTGTCTGAGTGTCTGAGAGTATGTGTATGTGTCTGAGTGTCTGAGAGTATGTGTGTGTAATCCGTCTCTCTGTTTCCAAAAGCCTTTCTTGCCAGTGAACAGATTAACTGGTGTCTGATTGGCTGTTTAGTCCTGGAACTTAATGGCTGCTGTAATTGAGGGCCAAGAACCTTTATAACAGTGGTTCTCAAACCTCTCCTAATCAAGTACAAACCATAATTGCTTTGCACTTGATTAGTTGAATCAGGTGTGCTGGAGGTGGAACAGATCAAATATGTGGAACGGCTGGTGGTCCCCGAGGAGAGGTTTGAGAACCACTGTTCTATAAGAACCTCTAGAACCTCTATAAGAACCTCTAGAACCTCCTTAGCTAGCTACTTCCAATATTAGCAGACCGTTAGCTCTGTGTACTATACCGTTACTTGTTAGCCTAACGTAGCTAATGTAGACATTTAACAGACTAGAGTTTGGAACAACACTTGGATCACATCTCTCCTCCCCCTCCCTCTCTCCTTCCCCCCCCTCTCCCCCTCCTCTCTACTCCCCCCCCCCTCCAGGTGGAGACAGGAAGTCGGGAGGACCTGATGACCGACTATTTCAGCAGAGCCCCGCCCACCCCCGGCAGGCCCCTCCCCCTGAGGGACGTAGCCCCGCCCCCCACCAGCTACGTCACGCCCACCGTCAAGACGACGCCCGACCCCCAGGCCGTAGGCCGCGCCCCCAGACCGGGCCAGAGCGTCAGGCCCAGCGTCCGCCTCCCCGACCCCCCCGCCTCCCACTCCCAGACCCTCCCCAACCGAGGGGGGACGACGACGGGGGGGCGGCTGTCTGTGGCCCGGGAAGGGGGAGGGGCCAGCGGCGGAGGGGGAGGAGCCAGCGGTCTGAGTCGGACCTTCAGTCTGGCGTCGGCTGAGCTGTTGCGCTCCAACGGTCCAGAGGGGGGCGTGGTCCGGCGGCCAGGGGGGGCGGGGTCAGCGGGGAGGGAACGCCCCCAGTCCGCCCGCCTGGCCGGCCCCTCCGACGGTGGGGGGGGAGGAGCCTACAGCAGAGAGGAGGGGCTTAGCCCTCAGGCCCCACCCCCTCCTCCTCCTCCCCAGCATCACTCCTCCTCCATGTCCCTGCAGGCTGAACGCTACGGGGGGGGAGGAGGAGGAGGAGGAGGAGGGGGAGGAGGAGGAGGAGGAGGGAGGGTCAGTCAACCACAGGCCCAGAGCCACGCCCACCGCGGGGAGGTCGCTCTGGTGACTCCGGTGAGAGCGGTGCCAGCTCTGAGGCTGGGGGGGGGTGGGGGGGTGGAGGTGGGGGAGGACGGAGGGAGGCGGAGGGGGGGGGAGTCGCCGCTGCTGAAGAAGCAGCCGGAGGGGGAGGACAGTGGCGGCGGGGGGGCGGGGCAGGGTGGCTGTGGCTCCACCCCTTCCTCCCCCGACCCCAACAACGACCCCCAAACCGTCTGGTATGAGTACGGCTGCGTTTGACCCCTGACCCCTCTACCCCCTAACACTCTCTCTTTCTCGCTCTCTCTCTCCCTCCCTTTTCTCTCTTCTCAATCTCTCTTTCTTTGTCTCTCTCTTTCAAATCAAATCAAATCAAATTTTATTTGTATAGCGCATTTCTTACAAGATGCAACTCAATGCGCTTCACACAATTAACATTTTCAGTCAATCAGTCAATCAATCAATCAATACTGACAGAGCCGCGAGCAGGCAAAAACTGCCCTCTCTCTCTCCCTCTCTTTCTCTCTCTCCCTCCCTTTTCTCTCTTCTCAATCTCTTTCTTTGTCTCTCTCTCTTTCTCTCCCTCCCTCCTTTCTCTCTCTCTCTTTGTCCTGTCCTATTCTGATGGCAGCGTGGTGGTTTGGGTCGGGCCACTCCTGCAGTAATTACAGCTGCAGCCTCGCTCAGCTCCGTGTTTAGGTTCTGACCCGCCCCTCTGACAGTTTACTGGAAAGTCTCTCTGCTACACACTGTGTGTGTGTGTGAGTGTGTGTGTGTGTGTGTGTGTGTGTGTGTGGGTTTGGACTCAGAGACCATCTCTACTGCAGCAAGCACGCAAGGGGGAGGGGGGGGAGGGGGGACAGAAATAGACTGGCGAACATGATGATGATGACGATGATGGTGTTGATGATGATGGTGTTGATGATGATGATGATGACGATGATGACGATGATGGTGTTGATGATGATGATGATGATGATGATGACGATGATGGTGATGGTGATGGTGATGATGATGACGATGATGGTGTTGATGATGATGGTGATGATGGTGTTGATGATGATGGTGTTGATGGTGATGATGATGATGATGATGGTGATGAAGGTGATGATGATGATGGTCGGACCACTGGAGAATGTTAATCTACAGAGAGGTAGTGTTGCCATGGCGATGAGAGCTAGGATGTAGTGTTGCCATGGCGATGATTAGGGAGGTTTTAGACACTGTAACACGACTGAACAATAACATGTATTTATTCTACTCTCCCAGTGTGTGTGTGTGTGTGTGTGTGTGTGTGAGAGTAAGTAAGTGCTCACACACACACAAACACACACTCAATTACTCACAAACACACTTACTCACACACACACACACACACACCTGCACACACACACACACACACTCACACTCACTCACTTACTTTCTTACACACACACACATACTCACTTACTCACACAAACATGACTGACACACACACACATACTCACTTACTCACACAAACATAACACACACACACACACAGCCCTGATCAGGTGTATATTGTAGGTTAGGAGATGTAATGTTGATAATCATGACCGACACTAAACATGAAACCCACTGCTGGTGGTTCTGGTGATCTGGGTTCTGTCGCGTTCTACTGTAACGTAGCGAAACTTTACTGTCCAAAAACATTCTAACTTTTTTTTTTTAATAAAGTTTTGTAAAATGACGTTTTGTGTGTTGACTGTTATATTGATGTGGAGGGAGGGAGGGGAGTGGGGAGGGGGGGGGAAGGGAGGAAGGGAGTGGGGAGGGGGGGAAGGGAGGAAGGGAGTGGGGAGGGGAGGGGGGAAGGGAGGGAGTGGGGAGGGGAGGAAGGGAGGGAGTGGGGAAGGAGAATCGCAGTAATATATCACTCTATTCTAACACCTAATACATCACCAGTACAGCCCTGCGGTTATCCTTCAACCGTCACACACACACACACCATCACACATGCACACGCACACACACCATAGACACACACACTCCATCACACATGCACACGTGCACACACCATAGACACGCACACAAACGGACACCATACACACACACACTCACACATGCACACACCATAGACACGCACACACACCATCATACACGCACACACACTGTGTGTCACCATAGACAATCACACACACGCACACATACACCACACTTAGAAAGTCTCCCTGCTGACAGCTCGAGCATCGGAGGAGAGGAGTGCGCTCGCGGTTTTTATCGTCTTCTTGATTCAAACCGCTTCTCATTTCAGCGCGCCGGAGCCACTTCTCGGAATCGTCAGTCTGAAGGCTCGAGCCCCAGAAGACGAGGTGGTCAGTCACACCCCTTCGGATGTTTAAAGTGGCTCTCGAGAGCGACGGTCTTCTCCAGTCTCGTGTCGGTCAAAGCGCCCAGAGCGGAGCTGCTACCGGAGACCCGCAGCCGCGTGCAGCGCGCCGTTACCGAAGGAGATTATTAACGGAACGGTTAACGGTTTGTTGTCATTTTAATATATTCACTTTGTCTTCTTGTCTGATTGACTTCTCTCTATTCCTCCTCCGTCGCCCTCTGCTCAGCGGGGATATATTTAAAGGTCTTTTTAAATCTCTATTAATACTTGTATTTACTTTTAAATGTTCCAAATATTTCCCACAGTCTGTTTGTTTATTTGTTTTATTTGGATCCACCATTAGATACAGCAAATATGCAGTAGCTGTTCTTCCTGGGGTCCTCATACCATACTTTCAAACCATTTTTTAAATCTTAAACACAATACAAGTCACAGCACTTTGTTTTCTGTTGGTCGGGGTCCAACATCGAGAGGAGATTGGATCTCTTGATACTGAATCTGAAATAGAAGCTTGAAGCTTCTGTCGACAACCTGTTTTAATGTTGCTAGACATGAGTGATGTTACAGTATTACGTGTTATGGGATTGTAACGCCTAGTCCTATTAAGCAATCTAATAATAATAATAATAATAATGACGTAGGGTTATGTTGTAGGGTACTGTTCTAATCTAGGGTTACTTTATAGGGTTATGTCATAGACTTATGTTATAGGTTTATGTGACATGGTTATGTCATAGGGTTATGTTCTAGGTTTATACGGTTATGTTCGTTATAGGGTTATGTTCTAGGGTTATATAATTATGTTATAATATTAAGAAATACTTCATGTTACATTGCATTCAACACACTGCTCTATGTATACAAATGTATTAAACCAAAAATATGTTTGCATGTACACTGATGTTCAAGTCAATCACATTATTTTCCAAAGGACCGGCTCTTAATAGACCTATTTTGACACAATGTCCTGGTTTTAGTTTTTTTAAGTATCAGTAAATACAAAAGACAAGAGTAGAGAACAACAGGCTCACTTCCATATGTTACAGTACATCAGTGGTCAATGGTAAATGGACTGACTTACAGTATATAGTGCCTTATTCCAAAGCGCTTTACCACGGCCTCTCATTCACCCATTCACACACCAATGGCGGCAAGCTGGCATGCAAGGCGCCGGCCCGCTCACTGGGAGCATTTTGAGATTCAGTGTCTTGC
Organism: Nansenia antarctica; assembly: GCF_963989245.1. Classification (NCBI taxonomy): domain Eukaryota; kingdom Metazoa; phylum Chordata; class Actinopteri; order Argentiniformes; family Microstomatidae; genus Nansenia; species Nansenia antarctica. The sequence continues at coordinate 23,158,443 of NC_137674.1, read as the reverse complement.
CTAAGGACACTTCGACATGTGGCCAGTCGGGGCTCGAACCGCCGATCTGCCAACCTTGCAATCATTAGACGCCGGCTCTACCTCCTGCGCCACAGCCGCCCCAGTGCCTTATCTGTTAATAAGTTATTAATTATAAGTTATTGTTATCTCAAGTTATAATGCACATTCTTTGTGTTGCAGTCAACATCATTATCACCAGATACTCACTTGTAAAAAATGTTTGTCCTATTACTTTCGGTAACATTTTCATGTAACATTTACTATTTTCCTTTCCAGTGTATTTTATCAAGAAACTGTATTCTTCACTAACAGTGCAATTCTCTCCAGAAGGCCCACCACGTTTCTGCCCGTATGATTTGGAGAACCATAGTGACATTTTACCAATTTATCCCGATGAGAAATTCTGTCTCGAGTCAAGCAGAAGCGCTGCTGAAAAAGTATTGTCCCGTAGTGTCCCTTTTAATGATTCCATGGAAAGAAATTCCTCTGTAATTTCAAACTTCTCTCTGATAAAGACAAGAAGTTGTGCAGTGTCCTCTATGTCCGTACTGTCATCCAGCACACGTGAAAATACTTCACTACACTTCTCCTCTCCACCTGGGAACTAAGATCTTGATCGATTAATTCCACCCTCCGTGTAACTAACCCTAACCCTAACTGTTCTCCGTGGTAATGGAGGTAGAAATGTGTCTTGATGTTGCAATCCCCCAAAAAGTATTTGGAACAAAAAAAATACCTTGCTTTTTTGCTGCCCACCTTTGCTCAGGCTGTCATTTTGGGCCATTACTCGTGACAGCAGGCTAATGTTCTCAACATGGGCTTGACTGTCCGGCGTGACCAGGCTAGCAGCCTTCACCAGGCTAGCTAGGAATGAATATGTTCTGGCGGACTTGTACATTTGCAGACAATTTGGCAGCCTTCCTTTCTCATTCTTGTGCTCATAAGTTGCTAGCATAGTTAGCATAGTTAGCATGCTTACTGGAGAAGTGCCTGCTAATGTTGTCTTCTTTGAAGACGGCAACGCTCTCCTGGCTGACACATCAACCATGCCGCTTTAGATTCAACAGATACAAAAAAAAAGTATGTAAAAAAAAAAAAGTATGTTATAGTCCATTCTCTAAAAAACAACATTCACTGTCGACTTTTGTTTTTTTTGGAAAGGGTCATTTTCGTACTTCGTCCACACACTGTAGTCGTTCTGCAAAATGGTAGCGACATCTAGTGTTGAAACTAAGAAGTCCACATACAGTGCAATTTATTTGTATCGACTATTCTATCGGGGCATATAGGGTCATGTTAAAAGGTTATGTTATTATTGAGGCTGATAGGCATAACAATTGTGCATTTTATGACTAAAGCATGAAACTTTCTACAGTGTTTCTATAGACTGTAAACGTCATTTTTAGACGTGGAACCACTTCAGATTTGACCTCTGGCGTCAGGTAGACTAAACAAATGTCACTAATTTTCAGGAGTAAAATATTTCTGCAAATCATTCTAGAATTTTACTGTGCAATCTAGAACTTCCATTAACTGCAATGTATAATGTCTGCTTGAGTGCATTATGACATCAAATGGAATATTTAGAATGTATGCAACATTCTTAGAACATGGAAGCATTACTATGAGAGGAAGGGGGTTGTGGACTCATTTACCACTGGTACAGGCTTGGAAAACTATATTATTATCATTCTAAGGAAATTAAAAATAAAGTGAAAAAAACCCATAGTATACTGTTCTTTTTTTCATTTTTTTCACTTATTTTTTTTAATATCATTTTTATCATTCTATGATCTATGATCATATAGTATAATATGATATTTTATTATCATTCTAAGGAAAACATAAATGAAGTGAAAAAATAAATAAAAGAACAGTGTTGTATTTTTCTTTTCTTTTTTCACTAATCATTCTATGATCATTCTATCATTCTATAGTATAATATGTGACAGCAGACAGTGAAAAGAGCTGAAAAAATGTGAAAAAAAATCTGTTTTTTACATGTGCTTAAACTACAGAATGTAAGCTTTCAAATGATGCGTCATACATTGAAATCGGAAACAATGAAGACAACATGAGTATTTGAAAGTTGCTAACCCTGAAATCACAATCCTGAGAAAATGCCCTTCAAAGATGTGAGAAAGAGATTATTTCTCATACCTTCACACAGCCAGGTAATGGGCGGTAACAATGGCTGGTTAACCCCACCCCCAACCACTGTCAGCTGTCAATATCTGTCAGTGTCAATATCTGTCAGCAAGGTACATAATCACAATAATAAGTAAATAAGTAAAGTAAGTAATGATAAGTAATACAGTTTTTTGAGGTGCTGTGGAGTCTGGTGGGCATGTGGTGTCTTTTGCCTCATCTGAACAGAATTCTCTGATCAAAAAGATACTTCTGTCTGGCCATGTCAAGTCCGAGTGGGCCTTGAACATGAAGATCACCTCCGGTGGGCTTGACATCAGTGATTTTCAGCCATACCCATGCCAGGTTCCTTAGCATCAAAGCTGGAACAGACGGAAGACAATACATCGAATTATTGCCCACAGTAAATGAAATAATATTACCTCCATACCTCATTCATAAAATGAAAGAGGTAATACATGATAATGAATTACCTGAAGTGCTGGTAACTCAGACAATCAGGAGGTGGAGGGCTAATGTCAAGGCAAGGCCATGCATGGTCCTCCAGACACCACAGCATGAAGTTGTTCTGACAGTAAAAACAAATCAAATACAGTTAGCTAGATGTACATAGCATCAACAACACAACTTATAAGAACAGCATAATGCTATGCGATTGTTTTAGTCGTAGGCAATATGACACATAACGTACTAGCTAATGCTAGCTATCATTCTAAGGAAAAAATAAATAAAGGGGAAAAAAGGAAAAAAAGAACACAGTATACTATGTTCTTTAAAAAAAAAATCACTTCATTATTTTTTATATTTTTTATCATTCTATTGTAGTGACCGCTCGTTAGCGAGCTAGTATACATAATTCACGGCGTTCCAGCCTTGTACAAAGCATTATTATATGTTTGTGTTGACTCAATCACCCAGGCTGCTTAGCGGGTGATATGACGGGATATAAGTGGGACAGAAATGAATGAATGTTGTTGTTGTCAGTACGTATGCAGAGAGTGAGAATAAAACGCACATGATTGTTTTTCTACCGGCAAAACGACTACATCGTCCAGTTATTGCCGTCACTCCTACACTATGATCATTCTATCATTATATAGTATAATATGATATATTATTATCATTCTAAGGAAAAAATAAATAAAGAAAAAAAAATGGAAAAAAGAACATAGTATATATTTTTAAATCATTTTTATCATTCTACTCTTTGTTTGTGTGTGTGTGTGTGTGTGTGTGTGTGTGTGTGTGTGTGTGTGTGTGTGTTTGTGTGTGTGTGTGTGTGTTTCACAGTGTAATGACTGTGGGCGTGTGCTAGAAGCTCCTCCCCCTCCGGCCATGCAGCAGAAGACAGGAGTATGTACGTCTCCATGGTTACGTTAACATTAACATTAACATTAACACTAGCATTAACCCTAACATTAACATTATACCTAACATTAACATTAACATTAACCCTAACGTTAACATTAACATTAGCCCTAACGTTAACATTAACATTAGCCTTAACGTTAACATTAACATTAACATTAACATTAGCCTTAACGTTAACATTAACATTAACATTAACATTAACACTAATATTAACACTAGCCCTAACGTTAACATTAACATTAACATTAGACCTAACATTAAAATTAAAATTAACATTAGACCTAACATTAACATTTGCCCTAACGTTAACATTAACATTAGACCTAACATTAACATTAACATTAGACTTAACATTAACATTAACTCAAACATTAGACCTAACATTAACATTAACTCTAACATTAACATTAACATTTACATTTACATTAACATTAACATTAGCCCTAACATTAACATTAACATTAACATTAGACCTAACATTAACATTAGACCTAACATTAACCCTAACATTAACATTAGACCTAACATTAACATTAGACCTGACATTAACATTAACTCTAACATTAACATTAACATTAGGCCTAACATTAACATTAGACCTAACATTAACATTAGACCTAACATTAACATTAGGCCTAACATTAACGTTAACATTAACCGTAACATTAACATTAGACCTAACATTAACCCTAACATTAACATTAGACCTAACATTAACATTAGGCCTAACATTAACATTAACATTAGACCTAACATTAACATTAACATTAGGCCTAATATTAACATTAGACCTAACATTAACATTAACCCTAACATTAACATTAGACCTAACATTAACATTAGACCTAACATTAACATTAGACCTAACATTAACATTAGACCTAACATTAACATTAGGCCTAACATTAACATTAGACCTAACATTAACATTAACATTAGACCTAACATTAACATTAGACCTAACATTAACATTAACCCTAACATTAACATTAGACCTAACATTAACATTAGACATAACATTAACATTCGACCTCTCAGGTCTTCTGATGATGGTTTTCTCTGTGTACCACATGTACAAAAGAAGAGATTTGGTGAGGCTGCATTCTCATTGTATGCTCCAGATTGTGGAATGCACTGCCAGTTTACATTAGGGATGCAACCTCAGCACATATGTTACAAGTCAAGACTAAAAACCCATCTTTTCAATATTGCCTTGTTTAAATTACTCAATAATACAATTAGGATTATACAGTCATTAAAGCACTTTGAGCTGCAGCGTTTGCAGGAAAAGTGCTATACAAATAAAAGTTATTATTATTAACCCTAACATTAACATTAGCAACAGACCTAACATAAACGTTTACATCCCCCTCCCCCCCTAGGATGCCCCTCCTCTAGTCCCCGCTGCCCAGGCCGCCTCCCCCTGCCCACCGCCATGACGCCGCCGCTGACCAACGGCAGCTCCTCCGAGGGCGAGATGTCCTGCCACATCAACCACCAGATCCACCAGTACCTGTTCTCCGTGTGCTACGTCCTGGTCCTCCTGCTGGGCGTGCCGGCCAACGCCTACGCCCTCTACCACGCCGTCCTGCAGCTGCGCGCCCGCAACGAGCTGGGCGTCTACCTCCTGAACCTGACGGTGTCCGACCTCCTCTACCTGGCCTCGCTGCCCCTGTGGCTGCAGTACTTCATCCAGGGGGACGACTGGCGCCACCGCGAGTGGCTCTGCCAGCTGTGTGGCTTCCTGCTGTACGAGAACATCTACGTCAGCGTGGGCTTCCTGTGCTGCATCTCCTTCGACCGCTACCTGGCGGTCGTCCACCCGCTGCGCTTCTCCTCGCTCCGCAGCCTGCGGGCCGCCTCGGCCGCCAGCGCCATCATCTGGGCCAAGGAGCTGGCCGTGGGCGTGGTGTTCTTCCACCACCGGGAGCTGAGCACGGACCGGCGCACCAACCAGTCGGTGTGCTTCGAGCACTACCCCATGCAGCCCTGGGAGTACGGCATCAACTACTACCGCCTGGCGGTGGGCTTCCTGTTCCCCCTGGCCATCCTAACCACGTCCTACCTGCGGGTCCTGCGCGCCGTGGGGAAGAGCGCCGGTACGCAGAGCGCCCAGAAGACCCGGATCAAGAACCTGGTGACCAGCACGGTGGTCATCTTCCTGGCCTGCTTCTCCCCGTACCACCTGTTCCTGCTGGTCCGCACGGCGCTGGAGAGAGACTGCTGGTTCACCACGGCCATCTTCAACTACTACCACTTCTCCCTGCTGCTGACCTCCTTCAACGTGCTGGCCGACCCCGCGCTGTACTGCTTCGTCAGTGAGACGGGCCAGCGGGGTCTCCATGACGCCGGGCGGAGGCTGCAGGTTGCCGGTCGGGCGCTGTGTTGTTGTTGTTGTCACCGCGGCAACGCTAGCCCGGCGGCCGCCACGACGACGGATTCTCACGAGGTCGCGACCTCCGAGGACAACGAGGCTGCGGCCAACGCAGTGACGCTGCTACAGAGCACCAAGATGGAGGTGTAGGGGGAGGAGCCTAACACTCAGCAAGGTGGAGGTGTAGGGGGAGGAGCCTAACGCTCAGCAAGATGGTGGTCTAGGGGGAGGAGCCTAACAAGATGGAGGTGTAGGGGGAGGAGCCTAACGCTCAGCAAGATGGAGGTGTAGGGGGAGGAGCCTAACGCTCAGCAAGATGGTGGTGTAGGGGGAGGAGCCTAACGCTCAGCAAGATGGAGGTGTCGGGGGAGGAGCCTAACGCTCAGCAAGATGGAGGTGTAGGGGGAGGAGACTTATCAAGTTTCTCAAGAAACTTCAAGGAACTCTTTGTCTTCTACATACAAGGGAGACTCGTTACAAAATACATTCTTAGAAAGCTTAGTAAGCAGTTATAACCAGTAGAGACACAGTCAACGTTTAAACAGTAGAACTTGAAACAGTAGAACTAGTTAACACTACAACAGCCGTGCCTATTTTACCTACTAGTAGAGCCTCCTTGGGGGTCAAATAGACCCCCTTTTTAGAATGTAAATCTACTATTTACACACAGAGATCACTAGAGGGCGCTTCTTTTTTTTTTTGCCTGCCCTCCTACACAGAAAAACAGCAAAACAGCTTTATACCAGTGGCAGCTGGTGATAAAAATGTTGGGTGGGGCACAGGTTATGGGGGCATGCTCCACGGGGAAGAATATCAACTTTAAAATCTGGATTTACAGTCGATTTTAGCATGAGAATATATATATATAACTTAATTATTTTTATATATAACTTATTAAAGGGCAAACTGCAAACACAACTAAAATATAATGCACAACAACTGACAAATCAACTGGAATAGTCTTTGTTAGCAGAGTAGACCTAATGTTAACAGAATGGACTTATACCCTTTGTCTATCTGTGCAGCGGTAAGGTGAATAATTCTAGCAGTACTGTCCAGACAGTTGTCTTGTTTAGCCATTCAACTAGGCATTATTTATTCAATGGAGAAAGACATGGAACACAATGCAATTGTGATAACAAAATGTGTTCTTTGTTACTTCTTTAATTAAATTAAAGTGTACCTTTCTATTATCATACAATATTTCCTTGAACATGTAAACTCTATAATCATACAGTTGTCTTTCTATTAGTTGTCTCTGTCATACTGAACTGTTTGTTATCATCCTGAACTATCTCTGTTGCTCACCTCACCTCAGTTCTGTCTCTATTGCCCTCCTCTCCTGTTGTCTGTCTCTCTGTTGCTCTCCTCTCCTGTTGTCTGTCTCTCTGTTGCTCTCCTCTCCTTGTTGTCTGTCTCTCTGTTGCTCTCCTCTCCTTGTTGTCTGTCTCTCTGTTGCTCTCCTCTCCTGTTGTCTGTCTCTCTGTTGCTCTCCTCTCCTTGTTGTCTGTCTCTCTGTTGCTCTCCTCTCCTTGTTGTCTGTCTCTCTGTTGCTACATTGGTCGTCGCAGCTGCATTATTATTTATTTATTTTTTTACTTAGCAGGGCTCTCAAGTCTCACGCATTTAAAAAAAAAATTGTATCCAATGTTAGGTGGCCGTCGTGGCCCCCTAGTGGTAGTGGCCCTAGGCTGCAGCCTAGGTAAGCCTATAATCTGCGCATGCTCAGGGCGCACTTTTCTGCGCCCCGACCGGGGAATAGGAGACAGCCAATTGGAGCGCTGCTACAGCTCACGTGTAAGCCAAAAGTATTTGGACTGCCATAGACTGCCATTCGGCCGGCGTCCCCGACTCCCTACCCTATGTATTTTCACAGTGAATTTTACACACACACAGATAAAATGTTTATTGTATTGGAGGATTTTTATTGAATGCTGATAGGCGCCGACAGAATATCAGCCGCATTTTATGAATAAACAATGTTTATTTAAAAAAATCTTTTACAAGTAGCAACTAGGAAGTGGGGCCGCGTTGGAAGGTGGGGGCGGCGCCCTAGCGCCCTCTATTGGCCAGCCGCCACTGCTTTATACTATCTTATCCTGAAGTGATTTTGAAAATGTAAGGATACTGGGGTGGTAGAACGCACATATCTAGGACAAGTCATGAAAGGACGGTCCTGAAATTTGATAGAGTGCAAAGATATAAAAACATTTTTACTCACGGCTCTTCTAGTGTTAAACAGTAGAACTTGAAACAGTAGAAGTTTTAGCTAGATGTTCAGCTAGTTAAACATGATAGAGATTACCTCACCAGTTGTAATGGGCTGATGATGATGATGATGGTGATGATGATGATGATGATGGTGGTGGGCGTCCTATAAACCTGTGGTAACATTCTAAATTCATATCAAGATTGTAATATAGAATAATGTAATAATAATAACAGACCTTTACTAAGCTGTCTACATGCATGTACATGCCTGCTGGGTTGAGACCATGTTTGTGTTACACCTGACCATGAGCTAATTAATGGGTTTAATAATTATTGTTATTGTTCAAGTTGTTGCTGTTTGAAAGACTTAGTAAGTGACCAATCAGACCTGACATCAGCAGTGACATCAGCAGTGACATCAGCAGCTCTATAGTGACGTTATCCGTGACATTCTGATGCTATATGCAGTGATTCAGGAAATGCCTGTGTGTGTGTATGTACTGTATGTCTGTACTGTGTGTGTGTGTGTGTGTGTGTGTGTGTGTGTGTGTGTGTGTGTGTGTGTGTGTATAGGTCCCCTCACCCTTCTTCATTCTGGACTCAATGGAAATGTTCTCTGCTTCACAGTGTTAAAGTACTGATATGACCATGGAGGTGTGTGTGTGTGTGAGTGTATGTGTGAGTGTGTCTGTGTGAGTGTGTGTGTATGTGTGTGTGTGTGTGTGTGTGTGTGTGTGTGTGAGCGTGTCTGTGTGTGCGTCTGTGTCTGTGTGAGTGTGTGTGAGCGTGTCTGTGTGTGCGTCTGTGTCTGTGTCTGTGTGAGTGTGTGTGTGTGTGTGTGTGTGTGTATGTGTGTGTGTATGTGTGTGTGTGTGTGTGTCTGTGTGAGTGTGTGTGTCTGTGTGTGTGTGTGTGTGTGTAGGTCCCTTCCCCCTTCTTCATTCTGGTCTCAATGGAAATGTTCTCTTCTTCACAGTGTTAAAGTACTGATATGACCATGGAGGTGTGTGTGTGTGTGTGTGTG
>NC_137674.1:23131815-23144315 GCF_963989245.1 Nansenia antarctica | reverse complement strand
GAGTTAAACTAGTCAAGAGTTAAACTAGTCAAGAGTTAAACTAGTCAAGAGTTAAACTAGTCAAGAGTTAAACTAGTCAAGAGATTAACTAGTCAGAGTTAAACTAGTCAAGAGTTAAACTAGTCAAGAGTTAAACTAGTCAGAGTTAAACTAGTCAAGAGTTAAACTAGTCAAGAGTTAAACTAGTCAAGAGTTAAACTAGTCAGAGTTAAACTAGTCAGGGTTAAACTAGTCAAGAGTTAAACTAGTCAAGAGATAAACTAGTCAGAGTTAAACTAGTCAAGAGTTAAACTAGTCAGAGTTAAGCTAGTCAGAGTTAAACTAGTCAAGAGTTAAACTAGTCAAGAGTTAAACTAGTCAAGAGTTAAACTAGTCAAGAGTTAAACTAGTCAGAGTTAAACTAGTCAGGGTTAAACTAGTCAAGAGTTAAACTAGTCAAGGGTTAAACTAGTCAGAGTTAAACTAGTCAAGAGTTAAACTAGTCAAGAGTTAAACTAGTCAGAGTTAAACTAGTCAAGAGTTAAACTAGTCAAGAGTTAAACTAGTCAAGAGTTAAACTAGTCAGAGTTAAACTAGTCAGGGTTAAACTAGTCAAGAGTTAAACTAGTCAATAGTTAAACTAGTCAAGAGTTAAACTAGTCAGGGTTAAACTAGTCAGAGTTAAACTAGTCAAGAGTTAAACTAGTCAGAGTTAAACTAGTCAGGAGTTAAACTAATCAGTTAAAACAGTCAGGGTTAAACTAGTCAGAGTTGGATTAGATTAGATTAGATTCAACTTTATCGTCATTGACAGAGTAGATGTACTAACACAACAGAACATAGTTTGGCATCTAAGCAGATAGTACAAATAATTGTGCAAAAGACATGATTATGTAAACAGTGCATAGTATAACAGTATACAGTATTACAGTGAGTTGTAAATGAGATGAATATCAATATCATATATAAAGATATGACAAGGGCGACGGACAGACGTTAATAAAGATGTCAGATTGCAGTTAAGAGTTAAACTAGTCTGTAAGAATTATAGGGACCTACAGTCATACTGTAAGAGTTAGGGACCTAACCTCTACAGAGGAGCATACCTATGTTCCCCGGGTCCTATATATATGGAAATGGATGAGATAACCAGCCTTGAATGGACTCGATCCGGTTCTCCTTGACTAGGCAGGGTTAGGGTTACCTAGCCTCTACAGCTAGCAGGACTAGCAGGGTTACCTAGCCTCTACAGCTAGCAGGGCTAGCCAGGGTTAGAGTTACTTAGCCGAGCCGCTGAGGCCGTCCTCCCCCCCTGGGGACTGTCAGAGTCGGCTACTCCCTCGGCTATATATACAATAACTATATGCGTGTGTGTGTGTGTGTGTGTGTGTGTGTGTGTACAGAACAGGCAGACAGTGTTACCTTAGCTATGGTTGGCAGACCAGCCATCCAGGCCTGCTGAATGGAGGAGGAAGAGGAGGAGGAGGAGGAGGAGGAGGAGGAGGAGGAAGAGGAGGAAGAGGAGGAGGAGGAGGAGGAGGTCAGCCCTTTGTGGAGGTAACGCTGGTGAACAGGGCATTGGCTGAGGACGTAGAGACCACAGGCCACCGCATAGCCACCCCAGTTAGATACGCCTACACACACACACACACACACACACACACACAACACACACAGAGAGAGAGAGTCAGACCATGACGAGAGATGCTGTGTAGAATATGATGATTGTGTCTTTGCTTTGAGAGTGTGTGTGTGTGTGTGTATGTGTGTTGTGTGCTTGCGTGTGTGTGTGTATATTTCTGTGCGTGTGTGCTTGCACGTCTGTGTATACTTGTGTGTGTGTGTGTGTGTGGTGTATGTTTGCAGCAGCGAGCGAGGGCTCGTTAAGCGGACGAGGAGCAGCTGTGCCAGCAGCAGAGAGACCTCCCTCAGCGTGGCAGCATCTGCCAGCACGTCCTCCGTTATAGAACCCATTTCCAGGGGCTCTTAGGTGGCGTAGCGGGTTAAGCGTCGACCATGGAACCGCAGGGTTCCCGGTTCAGTTCCGGCCGCGGACATATCCTGCATGTCATCCCTTCTCTCTCTCTCTCACCCATCCTTCCTGTCATAATCTCTACTGTCTCTATCACAATAAAAAAATAGATATGAGTGGGACTGGCCCACAGAGAGACAGAGAGAGACAGAGAGAGAGAGAGAGAGAGAGACAGAGAGAGAGACAGAGAGAGAGACAGAGAGGCCCTCAGCCTCACAGTTTCACTTCTCTGCTGGTTGACAACAGGAAGTATCTCCTGCGTCATTATGTGGTTAGGGGAGTACGGTGTGTGTGTGTGTGTGTGCGTGCGTGCGTGTCTGAGTCACAGTCTGGGGTGAGTGTCTGTCAGTGAAGTGAGAATGTGTGTGTAAGAAAAATTGTGTGTTTGTGTGTGCGTGTGTGTGTGCGTGTGTGTACCAGCGGTGATGGCGTAGTCGGCAGCGACGTCGCAGGCGATGAGACTCCCGTTGGGCATGTGACCTCTGACCTTCTCCTTCACCTTCCCCATGCCCAGCTCATTACCCCCGTCCCCTATACCTACACACACACACACACACACACACACACACACACGAAAGAGACAGTTAGAATGCCTACGTACATGTGTATGTGTGTGTGTATGTGTGTGTGTGTGTGTGTATGTGTGTGTGTGTGGTGTGTGTGTCTGTGTGTCCGTGTCTGTCTGTGTGTGTGTGTGTGTGTGTCTGTGTGTGTGCGTGTGTGTGTGTGTGTGTGTGTGACTGTGTGTGTGTCTGTGTCTGTGTGTGTGTGTGTGCGTGGTGTGTGTGACTGTGTGTCTGTGTGTGTGTGTGTCTGTGTCTGTGTGTGTCTTTGTCTGTGTCTGTGTCTGTGTGTGTGTGTGTGTGTGTGTGTGTGTAGGGTTGGGTACCGAAAATCGGTACCGGTAGGTACCGGTTACTTTACATTCGGTATGTACCCGTACCGAATCGCAAAGGAGATTTCGGTGCCTCATTTCGGTACTTTTCTATCTCGCGACGTCACATCGCCTGTTAAATTTCCACTCAGTGAAAGCAGCGAGTACGGAAGGATAACGAGAAGGTTGCTAATAGCAACTTCCGCTAGCGGGTTGGCGTAACGCGACGCTCGACTTATGGGTGCGTTCCGTAAACTCGTTCTGGAATTCTGATCACCACTCGTGGAATGCCTTCTGTCCAATCAAATGACTTGCTCCCCTTATGACGTCGGGCCCAGTGTGGGCTGCGACGCTCTCAGAGCGAGTTTACGAACGCAAGCCTTTGATTGGACAGTGCACTCCAGGATTCGACGCATCTGTTGATGACGTAGTGCGGATGTGTGGCTGCGTCTCTGCGAGGCGGACAACATGATCGGGGATCTCTTGATATTCGGGTACTGTCCTTATCCTACTACTGTGTCTGAAAAATCAATCGTTATGTCAACATGGACCAGAGAGGGGGAGGGGAGCAGTAGTAGCGGAGCGGCAACAGAGTTTGGATTTTGACGAGGTGGAGGGCTCCAGTTTATCAGAGTTATATTTCCTCTTGGTTCTGGGGGCTATGCAGGCCTCTTCACTAGATCCCTTTTCTAAGAATATTCTGATGTCCTTGAGGGGCTGCCGAACAAGTGTGTACTCGTATTCGACATCAGTACCAACGATAGGCACCCCCAGCTTAATGGAGTCCCCAAGGCTCAGGAGTTTTATTTTCATTTATTTTAATTTGAGTGTATATTTAACTAATATATATTGTGCCTCAGCAATAAAAAAGTGAAAAGCTGTTTAATGTTGTCGACCGTGTTATTATTATATATATATATATGTCATTTAAAAAAATCAAAAGTACCGAATTAAGTACCGTTTTGGTACCGGTACCGTTTTTAAAGTATCGGTTAGGTACCGGTACCGGATAAAACCCAAACGGTACCCAACCCTATGTGTGTGTGTGTGTGTGTGCGTGTGTGTGTGTGTGCGTGTGTGTGTGTGTGTACCTGTGGAGGTGACTCCAGGTATTTTAGCAGCAGCAGTGAACAGGTCGTCCAGCGGGTCCAGCAGATGTTTGACGTTCACTCCTCTCATGTTGTAATAGTTCCCATCCTCAGCCCTGCCGCTGCGCTCTATCGCCACCAGGTGGTCAAACCTGGACATGACACACAAACACACACAGACACACAATCACACACAGACACACAATCACAGACGCACAAACACACACAGACACACAATCACAGACGCACAAACACACACAGACACACAAACACATACAGACAGACACACAATCACAGACACACAAACACACAGACAGACAAACACACACAGACACACACAGACACACAATCAGAGACGCACAAACACACACAGACACACACAATCACAGACACACACACACACAAAAACACACAGACACACAATCACAGACGCACAAACACACACACACACACAATCACAGACACACAAACACACAGACAGACAAACACACACAATCAGAGACGCACAAACACACACAGACACACACAATCACAGACACACACACACACACACAAAAACACAGACACACAATCACAGACGCACAAACACACACACACACACAAACACACACAGACACACAATCACAGACGCACAAACACACACAGACACACACAGACACACAATCAGAGATGCACAAACACACACAGACACACACACACAGACACACAAACACACACAGACACACAAACACACACAGACGCACAAACACACACAGACACACAATCACAGACACACAAACACACACACACACACACAATCACAGACGCACAAACACACAGGTGTGTATATTTATTTGTGTGTGTGTGTGTGTGTTAGTGCTGTCCCAAACGACTATTTTTCTAACGATTAATCTAGCGATTATTTTATCGATTAGTCGGTTAGTCTAACGACTAATTTATCGATAAGTCGATCATTTTTGTACTGTAAAAAAAAAAAAAAAAAACGTATTTGTCTCCACCTCACTGCTATGTTTAGCCAACTTGAATGCCAACATGGCCATTTAGAAGTCTGTCCATCACCACAACACATAGCTAGCTAGTAGCTACATAGCTAGCTAACGTTACTCTCGCTGCTATGTTATGATTAGCTAAATTGATGCTAACGTAGCATGCGAGCTACGAGCTAGATAACGTACAGTAGGTGCTCGCACCACAATGACAATAGGCTACCGTAGCTAGCCAGCTACATAGCTAACGTTACTAACACCAGAAGACATACGAACTGTGGTGAGCTACATTGCTTGTGTAACATTAGCTAGTAGCTATCCATTTTTCACTCATACACTTAATTGTCTCGCCTGGTAAAATAAAAATGTAAAAAAAAAAAATAAAAAAAAAAAAATGTTTGTTTACGACTAACCGACGCATATTACGCTAACCGACGTATTGACGTAGTCGATGACGTCGACGACGTCGAATAATCGTAACAGCCCTAGTGTGTGTGTGTGTGTGCACACTGAACACTTTATTAGGAACACCTGTACACCTTCTTCTCATTCATGCAATCATCTAATCAGCCAATCATGTGACACGGCAACAGCAATTTTGACCGTGACACTTTATTAGGAACATCTGGGGGGTATTCCACGAAAGTTGATTAGTATATTGGCGATAAAAATAAATGCCGCGATCAGGCAACTCGGGATTGGAATTCAAGCCTCAGGTGATTCCTCGAACGAGGATCAGGCTTGTGTCATGAGTGTTCACAGAACACCGGCTTAGAAATCCTCGATATGGGTGCGTGCACGCAGACATAAAGAGCCCCGAAGAGTCGAACTGTCGAAATGAAGATTGATCTGGTTTGGCAAGAAAAATGCGTAGGTCATACTAGCCCCAGTTATTGTTATATGTTCATATTTTAATAAATGAATATTTACTACTGTGGTGATATCAGCAGCAGGCTACAAACCATCATATCATCACGATGGCCTAGTGGTATTGACCGCTGCCATGGTATTTATTCGTAATTTTAAGACGGTGGTTCAAATCCCTCTTCAGACACACTTTTTACTGCATTTCGTTGTCTGAATCTAATCTAAAATCTCATCTAAAAAAGTATATAGGCTATAAAATGGTGGTGCAGGCTAATTTACAAGAACTGACACGATTACAATGGTGTTTGAAGCCTTTCTGAGTAAATGATGTTCTTCTAACTGGACCCTGGATTTGGCATAGATCATTTTTTCTTATGATTACTGATGGATAGATGATTCACTTAGACAGATATATATATATTGTAAATCGATTTGCATGAAGGCTTCGGTTAAATGTAAAAAAAAAAAAGGAAAAAAAAGTTCAATTAAATCAAGTCTCGAACCCGCAGCCTTAGGAACTCTAGCTGGCTGCCTTAACCCCTGCGCCAACCACACCGCTGTGATGATGGCAATGCATGTTGATAGACATACCTATTTTATTTTATTTTTTAAACTTTTTTATTTATTTATCTATCGATCTATCTATCTATCTATCACACTTTCAAAATATCAAGTTATCTATCACACAATCAAACTATCTATCTATCGATCGATCACACTTTTAAAATATCAAATTATCTATCTATCACACAGTCAAACTATCTATCTATCTCGTAAAAAGTGGGAACTAATATTTCCTAAAAGACACTTGAGAAACTGTCGTTCAGGATGTAGTTTCCGCCTGTGAGAGATTTTTTGACGCACGCATTACCTAAACCAGCCTGTAAGTCTGGTCGGGACCAGAATTACTCAGAAGGATTGATTGCATAGCTGTGTGTCTATGTGTCTATGTGTCTGTGTGTGTGTGTGTGTGTGTGTGTGTGTGTGTGTGTGTGTGTCACCTGGGCTTGGTGGGGTCTCCGTCCTGACACAGGAAGTGCAGGGCTGGGTGTGGGCGGGTGCTGTCATAGGTGACTAATGGGACGCCTGTCTTTATCACACCTGGAGGTTAGAGGTCATAGGTCAGCACCCCCCCATCACACACACACACACTCACACACACACACACACACACACACACACACACACACACAGGTAAGGGTAAGGGTTCCTACAAGTTTCAACAAGTGAAATTTAAGACCTTTTTAGACCTTTTTTAGACCTCTTCGGATAGAGTTTTAGACCTATTCGCAACACAATATGACAGCTTTTTGTCATCCTCCAGGTGATGAAATTAGGGATTTCACTGCCATACAGACAAAAAAGGAAGAGCATTGGCATTTTCTTGGTTCCAGCTTGATTCATTTCCGCGTAAATAGACGTGGTCGGACTGATTTCCTTGCAGGATCTCATTTTTAAGACCTAGCACCTCATTTTTAGACCAAATAACTGAAATGTAAGACCCAACCACACCTTTCTTCACACACCCTCACACAGACACCACCTCTCACCAAGGACACACACACACAAACACACACACACACACACAGACACCATCTCTCACCAAGGACACACACACACACACACACACACACACAGACCCAACCACACCTTTCTTCACACACACACACTCTCTCGCACGCACGCACGCACACTCACACTCACACTCACACTCACACACACTCACACTCACCACACCCCCCCCCCCCCCCCCCACAAACACACACACACACCTTTCTCCACCGCCTCCTCCATGATGGACTGGTTGAGCTGCAGGGCGCGGTGGTCTGTCACCATGGTGACCTGCTTGCCGAGCGCCTGCAGCATGGCTGCCATGGCGACGGCGCCGGGGGGGCCGTCGGTCTCGTCGGGGGGGTCCAGGGTGTGGTGGGTGGGGAAGCCGGTCACCAGGAGGACAGAGGAGGCGTGGGACAGGGAGAGGCAGGACAGGAGGAGCTCACCCTGCACCAGGAGAGCCCTGACCCCCCGCTCACCTGGAGGGGGGGGGGAGGAGTGTGAGGGATCTGGAGAGAGAGAGAGGGGTATGGGGAGGGGGGGTCTAGAGAGAGAGAGAGGGAGGGGTGTGGGGGGGGGGTCTAGAGAGAGAGAGGGTGTGTGTGTGTGTGTGTGGTAAATGGTCAATGGACTGCACTTATATAGCGCCTTTATCCAAAGCGCTTTACAACGGCCTCTCATTCACACACCAATGGCGGCAAGCTACCATGCAAGGCGCCGGCCCGCTCACTGGGAGCAATTTGGGGTTCAGTGTCTTGCCCAAGGACACTTCGACATGTGGCCAGCCGGGGCTCGAACCGCCGGTCTGCCAAGCTTGTGATCATTAGACGGCGACTCTACCTCCTGCGCCACAACCGCCCCTGTGTGTGTGTGTGTGTGTGTGTGTGTGTGTGTGTGTGTGTGTGTGTGTGTGTGTGTGTGTGTGTGTGTGTGTGTGTGTGTGTGTGTGTGTGTGTGTACCTGGGTCGTCTCCTATCATGTCCTCCATGGTGTGTATGCGTTGGACTGCTGCCTGTGATGCCACACTGTAGAGCAGAGGCTGCTGGGAGATCAGGAAGGTCAGAGGGCATTGGTCAGGCTGGAGGACGGAGGCGGGGTCGGAGGCGGGGTCGGAGGCGGGGTCGGAGGCGGGGTCAGTCTCTGGTTGGTCGGTCAGGAACATGCACCCTGGGGAGTGTGTGAATGCCAGGGGGGGCTCTGGGGGGGTACAGCAGACATCACATCACACACACACTCCTGCACTGAAAAGTGTTAGGCGGCCTGTCTCTTCAGGTTACACCTTAACTGCTCCTCCTGAGACATCTACTGCCCCCCAGCACTGCGTCTCCTGAGACATCTACTACCCCCCAGCACTGTGTCTCCTGAGACATCTACTACCCCCCAGCACTGTGTCTCCTGAGACATCTACTACCCCCCAGCACTGCGTCTCCTGAGACATCTACTACCCCCCAACACTGTGTCTCCTGAGACATCTACTACCCCCCCAGCACTGTGTCTCCTGAGACATCTACTACCCCCCAGCACTGTGTCTCCTGAGACATCTACTACCCCCCCAGCACTGTGTCTCCTGAGACATCTACTACCCCCCAGCACTGTGTCTCCTGAGACATCTACTACCCCCCAGCACTGCGTCTCCTGAGACATCTACTACCCCCCAGCACTGTGTCTCCTGAGACATCTACTACCCCCCAGCACTGCGTCTCCTGAGACTTCTACTGTCCCCCAGCACTGTGTCTCCTGAAGACACCCGCTTTTCCCCTCTACTGTGTCCCCTAAAAACTTCTATTTGCCCCCCTTGTACTGTTTCTCTGTTTCTCCAGTGTCTAAATAAAATTAAAATAATGAAAAACCATTTTTTTAAAAAGGGTTAGGTTTAGAAGAAGGTGATAGAACACTCACGTCTAACCACTCACACTCCCACTCACACAGACACACACACACACACACACACACACACACACACACACACACACACACACACACACACACATACACACTTACGTCTCTAACTACTCACACAGACTCTCACACATGCACACACACACACACACACACACACTCACGTCTAACCACTCACACTCACACTCACACACAATCAAATAGTGCAGACATCACACATACACACTTCTAGGAGTGGCAGAGTGACTCACTGGAGCATCGGAGGGCCTCCAGGCCGGTCACTCCGCAGGCCCAGAAGCAGGGCACGTCCCCAGGGTGCAGCACCACCGCCTCCCCCCAGTCTGGCCTGGACAGGTCCTGGATCCCCAGGAGAGCTGGGCACAGGAGGGCAGGGTTGGGGGGGAGGGGGGGGGGGGCGTGTGTGTGTGTCTGAGTGTGTGTGTGTGTCTGAGTGTGTGTGTGTGTGAGTGTGTGTCTGTGTGTATGTGTGTGTGTCTGAGTGTGTGTGTGTGTGTGTGTGTGTGTGTGTGTGTGAGTGTGAGTGTGAGTGTGAGTGTGAGTTTGAGTGTGAGTGTGAGTGTTTAGACGTGAGTGTGAGTGTGGTTAGACGTGTGTGTGTGTCTGTGTGTGTGTGTGAGTGTGTGTGTGTGTGTGTGTGTGTGTGTGAGTGGTTAGAGACGTGTGTGTGTGTGTGTGTGTGTGTGTGTGTGTGTGTGTGAGTGGTTAGAGACGTGTGTGTGTGTGTGTGTGTGAGTGTGTGTGTGTGTGTGAGTGTGTGTGTGTGTGTGTGTGTACCTGGGTCTCCTATGTGCAGCGGGGCTCCATGGGCCTGCAGGCTGGGCTGGGTGGTCTGGACCGCCAGGTCCAACTGGCAGTGGGGGACGGGCCTCATCGACACCACCAGGGGGCAGCAGAACGGCCCCACCGCCACACACTGCACGGACGTCTGACCACAGAAGAACCACAACCACACCCGGAACCACAGGGACATTAATAATAATAACTTTATTTGTATAGCGCTTTTCCTGCAAACGTTGCAGCTCAAAGTGCTTTAATCATTATATAATCTTAATATAATTATTTTGTCACTTAAATGCAATATTAAAATGATGGGTTTTTATAATCTTAATTTAATTATTTTGTCATTTAAAGGCAATATTAAAAAGATGGGTTTTTAGTCTTGACTTGAACATATTTGCTGAGGTTGCATCCCTAATGTAAACATCCCTAATAACCCCTCTTCTGACCCAGGGTATATACAGGAATCTGGAGGTTAATTTCAATACCTTTCTAAGACTTTTTAAAGACCTTGTCAATATTTTTCCAGACCTCACCGCCACTTCGAGCTGTAACCGTTTACATCAGTGACACCTTTAACTTAACAGTTTTAGTTTGCAATAGACTAGACCACTATCATACAACAGAATTTCCGGTTCATCTTTGTTTTTTAATAAAACTAATGGGTGGACAGAGTCTAATTCAGAAAAATACCTACAAAATTCAAGACCTCATAAAATCGTGATAAGACTTTTTAATACTTATTAAGGGTCTTGATTTTCCCAAAATTGATTTATCAACTTTTAATACTTTTCAAGACACCGCGGATACCCTGTGACCACAACACGACCACAGAGACATCAATAAACTACAGCCCCAGACGCCTGTCATTCTGTCCTGTTGATATTGTTGTACACCTGTTGTCTGTTACTTGTTCTTATTTTCACTTGTTTGCCTATTTTAACCTGCCATGACTTTCGCTCTTTTATTATGTTTTATTATGTTTCTTCTTTATTATGTTTCTCTATATGTTAAAGCACTTTGTGACCCTTGGTCTGGGAAAGGTGCTGTACAAATAAATGTTACTTACTTACTTACAAGATCAGAAACACACACAGACACACAGTTAACCACAGAAGGACCAGAGAGACACATATAGACCTTCTAGAACGTTCTGTGACAGTTATCGGTGGGAGATGTGGGGGGTCTAGAGAGAGAGGGAGGGGGATCGAGAGAGAGAGAGAGAGAGAGAGAGAGAGAGAGGGGGGCGTCTAGAGAGAGAGGGGTATGGCGGGGTCTAGAGAGAGAGGGGGGGGCGTCTAGAGAGAGAGAGGGGGGGCGTCTAGAAAGAGAGAGGGGTATGGGGGCGTCTAGAGAGAGAGGGGGGGTCGAGAGAGAGAGAGGGGCATCTAAAGAGAGAGGGGGGGGTGTGGGGGAGGGTTTAGAGAGAGAGAGAGAGAGGGGCGTCTAGAGAGAGAGGGGTATGGGGGGGTCTAGAGAGAGAGAGAGGGGGGGGGGTCTAGAGGTCAGAGGTCAGCCTCACCCTGTACATGCTGACGTTGCGGTGCTGCTCCACGTTGCGGACCGGCACCCCCGCCCTCTGCAGACTCCTCTCAAAGCTGAAGCTGCAGCCCAGGTAGAACACCTGCATGTCAGGTAGAACACCTGCATGTCAGGTAGAACACCTGCATGTCCAACACCCGGTTAGGTAGCAGATGATGTCTACAGAGGGTGATGTAACCCCTCCCTCCCCTCCCTCCCCCCACCCCTCCCCTACTGTTGTCTCGTGTCCCCTCCCCCCCCACCCCCCCCACCCTTCTTGTAATCATTGGTTGTATGTGTTCTATTGTAAAGTGCTTTGAGTTGCATATATAAATAAAGCTGTACTTACCTGCATGTCCCCCAGCTGCGCCGCGTATGGCTGCAGGGAGGGGGCGCTGCACACCTCCACCCCCCCCTCAAACACACGGTACTGGGGACAGTCCACTCTGGTGGTGGGGGGGGGGGTGAGTAGAGAGAGAGGGTGTGGGTCTGTGGGTGTGTGTCGGGGGGGGGGGGGGTCTGTGTGTGTGTGGGTCTGTGGGTGTGGGTGGGGGGTCTGTGTCTGTGTGTGTGTGTGTGGGTCTGTCTGTGTGTTGGTGTGTGTGTGTGTGTGTGTGTATGTGTGTGTGTGTGTGTGTGTGTGTGTGTGTGTGTGTGTGTACCTGATGTCAGCGTCGGAGGCGAGGGGAGGACAGCCGGTCTCTCCTGATTGGCTGCGGTAGAGGAGGGGCAGGGGGGCGGGGTTAGCACGGCAGAAGGCCTCAAAGTCGTCTGACAGGCTACTGGGCAGGATGACCACGTTAGCCTGTAGATAACCTACCAATCAGAGGAGGGGAGACGGTGTTAGCGACCGACAGGAAGGAAGTTGACTGGAGCTACACAGGAAGTCTGGCTCCCCCGGT
>NC_137674.1:23119315-23129315 GCF_963989245.1 Nansenia antarctica | reverse complement strand
AAGTCATTTTCAATGAGCCAGAAGTTATGCATGCTAAAGTGTTTTTTTGTGACCTTTGCTGTAATGTTGCTTTTAAAAACATCCACCACACACCTTGGCTGGTAGACCAACGTACGTTTTCTACCCTGGTTATATACATGAGAGTGAATCAGTAACGGCTCCGTTCTGCTACAGAAAGCTGTGGCCTTCTCTACGTCGTGACGTTGCACGGTACAGCAGCCTCTACGTCGTGACGTTGCACGGTTCAACAGACTTTGGATCCGGACTTGACTAACATGACTAACTAACTAACTCATAACGCCAATAAAGTCATTTAACAATAATGTCTACAGTACCTCCGCGAATCTCCGGCTGGCTGCTAGTGTGCGTCTGTTTTCTGTTTTCTTCTCGCGAGAATCGGCGAGACTCAGCGTATCCATAGAAACGTCGAAGCCATCATTGAACAGTCTGTGACTGAACAACACATGATCATCATGACATGCTTATATACTTTTCAAATAGATTGTTGTATGGCCAAATTGATTGATAAGAATATTATATCAGTAAATATGTTCAAGTCAAGACTAAAAACCCATCTTTTTAATATTGCCTTTAAATTACTAAATAATTAAATGATGGTTATATAATGATTGGAGCACTTTGAGCTGCAACGTTTGCAAGAAAAGCGCTATACAAATAAAAAGTTATTATTATATTATTATTATTATTTATACAACAGTTCCGATCAAGTCATTTGATTAGATTTGATTGGACAAGAGGCATTCCATGAGTGCTGATATACAGTATAACAGCACTGGGACTTTTAACTATATGTATCACTCCGCCGCACAGATGTTCTACTAAATGACCGTTAATTAGACTACATGTTTGTGTTCAGGTTACTAGGCAACAGTCCATTTGAAGTTCAGTTGCGGAACTATTTTTATTTTATTTTTATGATTAAATAAACAAACAAATCATAATCTGTTGTCGCTTATTAGTGTTAACTAATAAATAGCGCTGTAGAACTGTTGTATAAAAGCAATATCACACTCGAGGTCGTGCTGTTATACTGAATATCAGCACGGCTGTGATAATATTATTAGTTAATTAATGACAGATGACAAATCTGTCTCCCCTCACACACTGGCTGACATGTTTTTAGTTGTGAGGTTCAGAACAAAGTGGAACCAAAATGGACATGGAAACCACAGTTCTACCATTGTAATAACAAGGTCATTGTCTTTCTTGTTCTGTGTCATTAGAGACTCACACTAAAGGACATCAGGCAGTGTTACGGGTCATTTTCAGCATGGTAATCTATAAAGCTATAATTATGTTCTATAATGAATACAAAGGTCTGAGTAAGTACTGTAAATTAGTCAATCATTGATTCTAGATGAATGGAAAGACATTCTCAGTGAACGTGTGTGAGTGAGTGTGTCTAGGCGTGTGTTAGTGTCAGTCAGAGAATGACATCTTTCCTCTGTTCCAATCCAGCTGCACTCTCTCTGACCCTCTGGGGGTTCTGGCTCACTGTGAGAGAAGGGAATAGATATAGACACCTGGAGCATGTGAATAAAACCCCCCAACTATTAAACACAACACCTCAACGTCCCAGCTGTGTGTCCCTGAGTTAAAGCCCTCAGAGCCCAGGACCACTAAACAGTAGTCAAATACACTGGCTCAAGTACACTGGCTCTCCGCTGGTGGAATGAGCTTCCCATGGCTGTCAGAACTGTCACTATACCCATCTTCCGTCGGAGACTGAAGACCTCCATCTCTTCAGGTTACCTGGCCTGAGCTGGATTACTCTTCCTGATACGACTGGTGGATTGATGATTCACTTGCTTAGTCAAATGTATTGAGTGTAAGTCGCTTTGGAATAAAGGCGTCTGCTAAATGCCAAACATGTAAATGTAAATCTCTTTCGGGGTTGTCAGGAGTCTGTCAGTGGCTCTTCTCTGTGTGTCACAGGATGAGACGTGGGCCTGCAGTGTTGGGGTGCAGAATCACAGGAGTGTATTCAACTATTCCATGCCTCTTCTTCTCCCAGACTATGAACACACACACACACACACACACACACACACACACACACACACACTCCACCCATACCCTGTCCAGGGGTCGTTATTGATATGTTATTGATAGATTATTGATAGATTACTGATAGATTATTGATATATTATTGATAGATTACTGATATATTATTTATATATTATTGACAGATTACTGATATATTATTGATATATTATTGATAGATTACTGATATATTATTGATAGATAATTGATAGATTACTGATATATTATTGATAGATTACTGATCGATTATTGATCGATTACTGATCGATTATTGACTTATTTGGTTTAGCGCTTGTTGTTCTGTGCGTGCAGTAGCCTACTCAAAACAGGCCAGCAGGTGGCAGTAGAGGACAGGGTTTTCTGTGAGCGTCCTGAAAACTAGATTCACTCGGCCGGAGAGCAACGTCCGACAGCCTATAGGCCTTTCCATTCAGGATGGATGGATAGATTAACATTTTTACACTTACATTTTTGGCATTTTTCAGACGCCTTATTCCAAAGCGACTTACTATCGATTGTAATCATTTGACTAAGCAAGTGAATCATCAATCCACTAGTTGTAGCAGGAAGAGTACTCCAGCTCAGGCCCGGGGCCATTGGCAGTTGTCATGCTATAGAAGAAGATTATTATTATTATTTTTTATTTATTTTTGGGGGGGGGGAGAAACAGAACAAGGGGGAAGTAGAAATCTTAAGAGACACAGTATTGGGGAAAGCAGGTGTCTCAGGAGACACAGTGCTGAGGGGTAGTAGATGGATGGATGGATGGATGGATGGATGGATGGATGGATGGATGGATGGATGGATGGATGGATGGATGGATGGAATGATTCCACAAGGGATGGGTCATTTATGACTAAGACAGGAAAATAAAATGTTATTCATTCATTACAGATGGACAGACAGACAGACAGACAGACAGACAAAGAGATAGACAGACAGACAGACAGACAGACAGACAGACAGACAGACAGACAGACAGACAGACAGACAGGCAGACAGGCAGACAGACAGACAGACAGATAGACAGATAGATAGATAGATAGATAGATAGATAGATAGATAGATAGATAGATAGATAGATATTGTTGTGATGGACAGAACGTGAATGCTGATATTAGGAACAATTTAAACTTGAATAACGGGTCAAGCTGTCGACCACAAGCTGCCATCGCTCTGGCTGGGCGCGAGGCTGGCGCTGTCCGCCTCCCGTGGTGCTGAACCACCGCGCGCTAACCGGAGAGACCGCGCGGAGAATCCAAACACCTTAATCATCATGTGATGCTTAATAATCAGCCATTAAACACGAGCCCGGCGCATCGGGAAACACGGTAGGCAGCGACTAAGCTGCTGTGACTTCCTCCGTCTGAGTTGTTTGGGTTCCGGCCGCAGACAGACAGTGTCAGATGAGAAGACAACATGGATACATTGATGTCCAGCAGTCTGAGGGACTGGAGCAGGCAGAGTATTCACAGTCACAGATAATCCCTCACGTGGCCTCTCCCCGGGTTAGGGTTACATTTAGACCCCTTTATTTATTTATTTAATCTAAGATTCATGTAGGTACACCTTATTGTATTCTTCTTCTTCTTCTTCTATTATTATTATTATTATTATTATTATTATTATTATTATTAGCATATAGGCGTAGTAGCTTGGCTACATGTACATAATAGTATTACATGTCATTATGACGATAATCATGTTTTCTTCATATAGTTTTTTTTGTTAAACCATAACAAAGTTAATAATTATTGACATCAGACCATTACATTGAGGCCCTCCCCGCAATGTTGATAAGAGGCCGCTATTTTATCTAACAACAACAACATAGATATCGACTTATTAAAGGCTTGGAGAGTCAATGACTCTGTCTGCTGTTTGTTCTGCTCTCTGGAGCCTGTTTGAAACAACAACAACAACAGCAGCAGCAGCACGTGACGTTAGAATTATAAGGTGCTATCTAAACTTTTGTCAAAATTTAGTTTTTTACATAATCTGATCCATTAGGTGTTTATTACTGCCTGTGTGGTGTTATTTTTAAAATATTGAGATTTTTTTGTTAGTAATTAATCAAATACAAAGGTTCCATCTCACAAAACATAATGGAATGTAAAAACTTTGACGCTCAATATCTCTGAACTACCCTAAACGGAGATAGAACCTTATCATTCTAAGCTCACGAGCAGCGACAGCGGCTATGTGACACCGTGTGAGGCACCTCGGGTCCCCAGGGTGGTCGCTGTCACGCCATCACACCGCGGGGCCAGTTCTCACGCTCCTCCGCTGTGATTAACGTCCAGGGACGCCCACCCCAAACCCCCCAAACACCCAAATCGCATTGTCTGGTTGTCTGGCCCTAGGACGCTGGTCGTTATCCTCCCTCGGGGATAAAGAGTGAATCTCCTGATCTCTTATCAGCGTCCCCAGCTCCGCGAGGAGGACCGCTGATCGGCTGATGCCCATCTCTGCCCCCCCCCCCCCGCCCCCCTCCGCTGGCAGGTTATCGGGGTCTCCTCTCCAGCTCCCGGAGCACCGCGGCCCTTCTACCCGGAGATAGCAGCCCAGCGACGGCCTCGCCAGGGGAACGGACACGGAGAGATTACCCTCGTAACGCAACAAAGACACCGACATGATGTCAACAGTGGAGATAGCCCTCTGTAGCATCCACCCGTTATCTGACTGATAAGACAGAGACAAGCGATGTTTCTGTTCGCCTATTAGTCTTTATGGCCTTTTCAAAAAGACAAACAAAAAGTTTGACTTAATTTATTGAAGTAGCCAAACATTTTTAAAGGTCAAATGGAAACATTTATTTCACATATCAAATGTAAGTTACATTACAACGTTCCTGAGTTGAAACCTGCTTAAGCCATCGGGACGCATTAAGACGTGTCTATTTATTAAAGGATTTTACATTTCTTTAATTTCTAACTAAATCAAAATAGTGAAAATGGCACCGCTCATCCGTAATCACATTTAGCTGAGGTGCTGGAGCTGAAGAGTATCAAATGACCTTGACCTTTTTGCACAGTTTTCAGTGTGCTTCTTTTCAACCCAATTTCCATAACTGAAAATAGGCATAGGCTACTGTATAATACTGTACATAGCTACCATAACTGTAGGCCTACATAGCTTAATATGTAGTCTATAGCCTACTGGAATTATCACTTCATAACTGTAGCCTACATATCCTATTTTGTCTACAATATCATGTTTTGCACTATTATATCACTATTTGATATTTGGCAATTCTGGTTAGATGCTAAACTGCATTTCGTTGTCTAGTAGGCTACTCTGCAATGACAATAAAGTTGAATCTAATCGAATCGAATCGAATCTAAAACTGAATAGTTAACCCTTGGAATTCCTTTAAGATTCGGATGAACAACAACAACAACAACAACAACAACAACAACAACAACAACAACGTGTAAGTCCTGATCCAGACCCCCGGGTCAGAACGGGTTCTATCCGTAGAACCACAGTAGAATCACAGTAGAACCAATGGGGGAGAATCACTGGAGTGAAAGATAATAAACCCCTCACGTGTTCCTTCTTCTTCATCCTCGTTAACGCTCGCTCCACCTCCAGGTGTCTCCTCCCGGGGTCCGTCCTGATTGGTCGGTGACACAAACAGAGAGCGCGACCCCAAAGATAAAACAAGCCACGCGCCTCGCTGCATGCGACAGTGTCCTCACTCAGCCTCCGCTCACCGGAGGGACCGCGCGCTCCAAGGCACTTCAGAGTGGAGGAGGACCGTCCGGTGTCGCGATGCCTCGAGGGTTTCTAGTGAAACGGAGCAAACGGGGCTCACCGGCGTCCTACCGAGCGCGCGGCGGCGACCACGACAACGAACGGCAGGAGGCGGGAAACACACCGGAGGGGGGGGAGGCGACTAGTGTCCCGGTTGCCGAGGGGGTGAGAGAGGAGTCGTGGCCCGGTGTCCCGGTCGAGGCGGACCCGGTGGAGGTCAGAGCGGACTCGGACCGTTACTCACACCGTTCCCCGGTTCCCGACGGGTCCCCGCGCCGCGCCGACCTCTCCTACAGCCCGGTCAAACCGGTCGGCACCGAGCTGGAGACGTCCTTCTTCCACCGGTGCCTGTCGTCACCAGCAGCGACGGAGCAGTTCCCGTTAATAAGCACCCCGGTGTCCTCCATCGAGAGGCTCCTGATGAACCACCACACGCAATACGGACTCCCTGACATGACCTTTGACCTACCACCACCACTCTCGCACCATCACCGGTACCCGCCGTTACTGCAACACGCTGCAGCGGCGAAGCGCGACTACGTGGAACCGGAGCGCGACGCCAAACCGGCCGCCAAGAAGCCCAAAGCGAACCGGAGACTGTGCTTCGAGGACGAGGTGACGACCTCCCCGGTGCTCGGGCTCCGGATCAAGAAGGAGGGTCCCGGCGGGGACGTCCGACCGGCGGGCGCGTGCTCCGGTAAGAAGCCGCTCGGGGAGTTCATCTGCCAGCTCTGCCGCGAGGAGTACCTCGACCCGGTGTCCCTCGCGCAGCACAAGTGCTCCCGGATCGTGCGCGTGGAGTACCGCTGTCCCGAGTGCGACAAAGTCTTCAGCTGCCCCGCCAACCTCGCCTCACACCGCCGGTGGCACAAACCGCGTCCGGTAAACAACAACAATAACAACAACGGCGAGGCGCAGCAGGGGGGCGCGAGGAAGTCTCAGTCGCAGACGGGACGGGTCCACGAGAGGACGTCGCCGGTGTCGGTGGAGGGGAAGGAGAACACGAGCGCTCTCCGGCTGAACAGCTCCCCGCGTCTCGAGCCGTTTGATCACCGGTACCGGACACCGGAGAAGTGTCTGGACCTCCACGTGAGAGCGGCGGACTGCCCGGGCGCGCTGCCCGCCTCTCCCTTCCTCCCGGCCCCCAGCAGTCTCGGGGAGGAGATGTACGAGTGCCGGTTCTGCGCCAAGAGGTTCCGCCGCCACGCGTACCTACGGAAACACATCGCGGCGCACGAGACCGTCAAAGCCGCCTCACCGTACGGCCAGCAGGTCGACACGGTCACCGGACAGGTGGCGCTCCCGTGCATCCTCTGTGGCGCGCTCTTCCCCTCGGCGGAGATCCGGGACAAACACCGGCTGTGGCACGCGATGAGAGACGAGATCCTGATGGCCACGAGCCCGCCGGGGGAGAGCAGCAGCGCGCTGTTACCGGACCTGAGCGGAGCCGAGCAGCAGATCTTCCCGTGCAAGCACTGTCCCTCCACCTTCTTCAGCTCCCCGGGGCTCACGCGACACATCAACAAGTCGCACCCGACCGAGACGCGGCAGGTGATGCTGCTGCAGATGGCCGTGAGCCCCGGGTGTTAGCCCGGCAGACCCGTTAGACCGGACGATACATATGAAATAAAGTCATTTAATTGTTCGGCTCTGACCTGTTCCTGATCAGGTCAAAACTATATATATTTGTTATGACAGACAAGCTGTTGCGATTGTAATAGCTTATGAATAGATAGACAAACGGAGAAGCAGCCCAAAGTCATTGATGTCAAAACGAAATGTTTATTAACCTTTAGGCTACACAACATACTGGACCATGTAATGACATGCTTTAGGCTAGCAACTCCTCCTCCTCAGCGCAACAATTAAACAATATCAATTACAATTGGCAGTGCAAGGATATAATAATAACAAAACGAGGGACCAGTAGGCGTCATTCGCCTGGTCAGTGTAATAACTGCTGTCAATTAGGCTACAGTGAGAATGGGGCCTTTATGAAATGTCTAATATTATTTAAAGCATGTAAGAAATGAGAAATGAAATGTCCACACCGCCTGTATCTTCAACGTAGTTCCTGTGGAAACTCAACGTGCTTGTTTGAGTCTAGATGTGGTGTTTGTTTATGAGCCAATTACAAGGCTAATATGTATTTTCGTAAAGAAAAGCGATCTTACCTGCGAGGCTATAGTGTATAGCCTACAGTTGTTTTTTGTGGTAAAGAGAAAACGATGTATTCCTTGATGAAATTAATTGTTGAAATAAAATGTCGTCATCATGTGTTATTTTGATATGTAGCCTAGTAGCTAACAAATGAATTTATTCGCAGTGATTGTCAATAAAACACTTGAACGGTTTCTTGAAGTGTGTCTTTAGTTTACAGCCTCCGCCCGAACATCGAATCATTAAACAAACACCTGGTAAGAATCTGTTTATTGTCAAAATCCACTGACCGGAACAGCCGTTACACATATACACTACACGTATGGCAATACTATGTGTGTGTGTGTGTGTGTGTGTGTGTGTGTGTGTGTGTGTACCTGTCATATCAACACATGCAGTAGTGGTGGTCATGCAGCGGTTGGTCAGCAGTAACATCAGTCTTCAGGTGAGCAGATGGGTATTTACAGAATGCAGGAGAGCGCGAGGAGTCTTAGCCAACCATATTTCAGCCTGGAGTCAACAGCACCTGGATCGTGCTGCTCGTCAACACGTTACCATGACGACCTCTGTGTCATCGGGAAACATTATTATTAAAAAATCTAATTCGTAACTGACCTCAAATATTCAAACAAAACAACACAACAGCAACTTGACCTTGAACCTGACCCCTGACCTTGAGACATGGCAGCAGTTCGTTTTTTAAAATGATCAGTGAAACCAAATGTTGATCAATGATGTCCAGTCCCTTTCCTCTCTAGCAGAGAACCTACAGAACCCGGCCCGATAGAACCCTCCAGAGCCTCT
Source organism: Nansenia antarctica (assembly GCF_963989245.1). Taxonomy (NCBI): domain Eukaryota; kingdom Metazoa; phylum Chordata; class Actinopteri; order Argentiniformes; family Microstomatidae; genus Nansenia; species Nansenia antarctica. The sequence continues at coordinate 23,120,531 of NC_137674.1, read as the reverse complement.
AGAACAGACTGGGACAGAGTGAAGACCTCTCCCCTAAAAAAAGCGGTGTCCTTTTGTGTGTGTGTGTGTGTGTGTGTGTGTGTGTGTGTGCGTGTGCCCCCCCCCCCCCCCCCCCCGAAAACACAATACACTCTCCTCTCTCTCCTTCCATCCTCTCTCTTTCTCATTCCACCCTCTCTCTAGCAGAGAGAGAGAGAGAGAGAGAGAGAGAGAGAAATAGCTGTTGGCAGGGTGGATGGATGGAGACAAAATTAGCCTAGCAGCTGAGTGATACACTGGGAGGACAGAGGCTGACTCCGCCCCCTGACCAAGGCTGACTCCGCCCCCTGACCAAGGCTGACTCCGCCCCCTGCTAGCTAGCATAGTAGATGATAGAAATGGGAGTGGCCATATCCCTGCCACTCATTCTGTTTATGTGGTATGTTCTTCTACAGAGAACACTCTAGAACGGTTCTTCCTGAGTGACTCATAGAACACTCTAGAACGGTTCTTCCTGAGTGACTCATAGAACACTCTAGAACGGTTCTTCCTGAGTGACTCATAGAACACTCTAGAACGGTTTCACTGGTGTTTCACCGTCTCTATGTGGCTTGAGGTTAACATACGTTTTGGCAGCTACTTTCAAATATGCACACAGAGCAGATATCATTCATACACGTTAAACAATGGATATATTCTTATTTATATATTCATGTATGTGACACAGGGTTGGGTCGTTGTTACGTCAGAATATATGAACAAAACAAAAAGGTCATCAGTAACATTCTTTATCAGAGCGACAAGCAATTTTACAACCTTGATATGAAACAGACCAACATCATGTGACCCTGAAACGCAGCAGTGACATCACACTCAAACATGTCGACAAGAAACGTGACGTGCTTCAGTTCGACCAATCAGTGTCCGCCTCACTCAAAACTATCCAATCAGACGAGGCTTCAGTCAGAGCAGAAAGACGCTTACCTGCCTGGATACAACACAACAAGCTTCTCTCTCACTTCCTGTTTCCTTGTTCTGACAATGTCTAGCTCCCATCGTGGGTTGTGATTGGCCAGTGGAGTAGCCAATCGACAGCTCAGTGAAACGTCGACCTATCAGCCGTCTGACGTGGTAGAGGCCAGTGGAGGCTGTGTCATGGTAGAGGCCGGTGGAGGCTGTGTCATGGTAGAGGCCAGTGGAGGCTGTCATGGTAGAGGCCAGTGGAGGCTGTCATGGT
>NC_137674.1:23106815-23109315 GCF_963989245.1 Nansenia antarctica | reverse complement strand
CCCTACAACCTCCTTACAACCTCCCTACAACCTCCCTACAACCTCCTACAACCTCCTTACAACCTCCTTACAACCTCCTTACAACCTCCTTACAACCTCCCTACAACCTCCCTACAACCTCCTTACAACCTCCTTACAACCTCCCTACAACCTCCCTACAACCTCCCATACAACCTCCCTACAACCTCCCTACAACCTCCTTACAACCTCCTTACAACCTCCTTACAACCTCCCTACAACCTCCTTATAACCTTTATCCTGTTCTTATCGGTCCTATTTTTCAGGTTTTCTGCTCGAAATGACATGCCCACAGTGAATATAGAATATCTCCACAATCACAAGGGCCTTCATTATGATCTTGGTATCAAATGAAAGCTAACACCTGTGGGGTGACTGTAGAAGTGTCAGAATCTAAATATATGTTACTGTGTCAGAGTAAATAGAGCTAGAACAGTGTGAAAAACCATTTAGAGTGAATATCAGCTTGGAAACTTGACTGAATAAGCCCAAATCATCTAGGAATCAGTACTCCAAGGTCTGATGAGTACTTGTGCCAAATTAGATGCTAGTAATGTGAGCCAATGCAACTTTGTACCTGTTTTAGTACAGGTATGTTTAGGCGGACAACCAAATTGTGCCATTTGGAGACATTTTGGCACCATCAGTGTATCAGACTTTCTCATGTATCAAGACTGTAAAATTGATTATATTTCATTGGCATCACTATAGGTATAAATTGCATCCAAATCCAACTGTTTAGACTCTGTTTGCATCCAGCAGGGGTCTCCTGTTCGGTTTTCTGTGCGCTCCTATAGCGCACCCGCCTCGTTTTCACACCAGCTCCGTTTACGCAGTGAATTTTCTCCCGAACCCATTGGTCAAAATGTCCTGATTGACACCTCATTTGAAGCGTCAGAACCAATAGAATCGAGCAGAGGCGGAAAGACTGATTAGTAGGCGAAAAGACTGATTACCACAGATGTTTCTGATTGGATGAGGTTGATAACCAGGGGTGTTCCTGATTGGATGAGGCTGATAACCAGGGATGTTTCTGATTGGATGAGGCTGATAACCAGGGATGTTTCTGATTGGATGAGGCTGATAACCAGGGATGTTCCTGATTGGATGAGGCTGATAACCAGGGATGTTTCTGATTGGATGAGGCTGATAACCAGGGATGTTTCTGATTGGATGAGGCTGATAACCAGGGATGTTCCTGATTGGATGAGGCTTCCGAGGCTTGACTTTCAAGGACCAATGATATGGAAATTTGGGGATTGAAACCAAGCATGCATGGTTTTCCTATATGACGTGGCTGTAAACAAGGGCTTGTGACTCGCACTCTATTTACCGGCCGACGGAAAAAACAATATAGACGTTTAGAATGGAATCTAATGAATCGTTTGTGACATCGATGAACATTATTGATAAAGGTAAGCTCTTTATATCTGTTATATTAAACATAGATCCGACTTTTCCCCCAAATATGGGGGAGTGGATAGGAAAACAACCTCCTTACAACCTCCCTACAACCTTTATACAACCTCCCTACAACCTTTATACAACCTCCTAACAACCTCCTTACAACCTCCTTACAACCTTTATACAACCTCCCTACAACCTCCTTACAACCTCCTTATAACCTTTATACAACCTTTATACAACCTCCCTACAACCTGTATACAACCTCCCTACAACCTGTATACAACCTCCCTACAACCTCCTTATAACCTTTATACAACCTCCTTACAACCTTTATACAACCTCCCTACAACCTCCTTACAACCTCCTTACAACCTCCTTACAACCTTTATACAACCTCCTTACAACCTCCCGACAACCTTTAAACAACCTCCCTACAACCTTTATACAACCTCCTTACAACCTCCCTACAACCTCCTTACAACCTCCTTACAACCTCCTTACAACCTCCTTACAACCTCCTTATAACCTTTATACAACCTCCTTACAACCTCCTTACAACCTCCCTACAACCTTCATACAACTCTCCCAGCCTCCCCTGGGGGTCTCAGGTAGTTCTCATTGATGTGGAGCTGCAGTCTCTTCTAACTTGGCCTGCTGCCATCCAGTCCTAAACACCTCGTCAGAGACACACACACACAAGCACACACGCGCACGCACGCACACACACACACACACACACACACACACACACACACACACACACACACACACACCTCCCAGCCCGCAGGAGATTAGCTTGTTTACACACTTTCTGCTCAGGGGGGGGTCCACAACAACAAGCTGTTATACAAGCAGCATTATAGCTGAAGCTTATGTGTCGACACACACACACACACACACACACACACACACACACACATCACATCAGGATTTCATCTCACATTAGTAGGCGAAAAGACTGATTACCAGAGATGTTTCTGATTGGATGAGGCTGATAACCAGGGGTGTTCCTGATTGGATGAGGCTGATAACCAGGGATGTTTCTGATTGGATGAGGCTGATAACCAGGGATGTT
>NC_137674.1:23094315-23096815 GCF_963989245.1 Nansenia antarctica | reverse complement strand
AACAGCCCATCTCTCCAATTGAAAAAGCTGACGAGAATACAACTAGCAAAACATCACCACGGCGGGTGCCTACACACACACGCACACACACACACGCACACAAACGATATTAACTTACCCTGAATTCGCTGCACTACCCTACATTTCCTGCACGCGTAGCAAAACGCGGCGTCCTTTTTCAGAGAATACTCAAGCCAGTCCATGTTCCAGCTTGAGGCCAATGATCGTTTTTTGCACCAAACATTCTGACTGGATATTTGCTCAAAATAACCTGTTTAGGCTGGTCCATTCCAAGGTCATACGGCTCCACCACTAATCCAACAGGAACAGTAGTCGTCGGGGGGCTAGCAAGGCTAGCCCTAACATTCGTCGGTGGGCTAGTAGCTAAACTCACGTTAGTGCTAGTAATAGTCGGGGGGCTAACATTAGCAGCAAGGGTCACGTTGCTAGTAGTAGCAGTCGGGGTGCTACTAGTGTCAGGCCCACAGTCGCTACTGCTGGTGCTATCTCTCTGTCCATTGGGGTTGGGTGCAGCTGCACCTTTCGAGGATTTAATCCACTTTCGTATATCCATCTAGGCAGGCCTAACGTTACTACAAAAAGCACTGACTTTGCTCGACTGAGTCGGCTCACACAGCTGAAATGGCGGTAGCAGCAGCATGCAGTAACGTGCAATATTTCAACTTCTTTTCAAATGATTGGTTGTCACTAGAATCCCTTCCAACAAAATGAAAAACACATTATTGTTTCTCAATTTTTATGTCTTAATTTAACATAAAATATAGAAGATTAATAATTGTAAAAAAAAAAAAAAAAAATATTTTTTATATCTGGCCGCCAGTTGGGGGGGCACCAGCACGTCTGTAGGCGGGCCTGGCCCCCTGAGGCCCGCCCATAGTGACGGGCCTGATACGGATCAAGAGTGTTTGTGCACAGCGCCACTGTGTGTGAAGGCGCTACTGAAAGTGATGACAGAACGCATGTCTCAGAAAATACGCGGTCACTTAGTGACGCAAAGGTAGTTCTGTATTTATCTTTATCTGTATTAGTACATTTATTTTGAAAGCTCTATTTTGACAGCTCTACCATGGGCACTTTTATTTTGATGGGGCATTCTTTGTTGATTGACTTACGACAGTTCAGGACGAGTCAGTCTCGCGGCATGTGGTTTTTATGAAAAGCTTTAAGTATGTTCACTGCATAATTCTAAGTCTAATATTTCAGTGATTATTGAGCAGTATTCAAATATTTAAATACATTGAGCAGCAGCTGAAACTTTGTCTAAGAACCAAGATATTGAGAAAGCAGTTCATTCAATGAAGACGCTGTTCCAAGAGATGATCTTCCGTGCAGGCGTGCACCCTGGATCAGCGGAGCTGGTGTGTTAAGTGTTCATGAATGTGTTTTCATGTATGGTGTAGCTTACAAAAGTCTGCCTTTCCACTTATATTTGTGAAACTAAGTAGCCTAAATGTGTTGCGACTGTGCTTACGGTGTTTTAATGGTGTTCGACATGAGTGTATTGTAGCAGTAGGGCTCAATTATTTGAAATTGGCGCTCTTTTTTTTTTTTACATTTATTTTTCGGTTAACCGGAAAACCCCGGTTTTAGTCTTTGACGGTTTTTCGGTTTCAATAATTGGAAACCGTCCATCCCTAACACACACACACACACACACACACACAGACACACACACAGACACAGACACACACACACACACACACACACACACACACACACACACACACACAGACACACACACAGACACAGACACAGACACACAGACACACAGACACAGACACACACACACACACACACACAGACACACACACAGACACAGACACAGACACACACACAGCCACACACACACAGACACACACACACACACAGACACACACACAGACACAGACGCACGCACAGACACACACACAGACACAGACACACACACACACAGACACACACAGACACAGACAGACACAGACACACAGACACAGACACACAGACACAGAGACCCACACACACAGACACAGACACAGACACACAGACACACAGACACAGACACACACACACACACACACACAGACACACACACAGACACAGACACAGACACACACACAGCCACACACACACAGACACACACACACACACACAGACACACACACAGACACAGACGCACGCACAGACACACACACAGACACAGACACACACACACACAGACACACACAGACACAGACAGACACAGACACACAGACACAGACACACAGACACAGAGACCCACACCCACAGACACAGATACAGACACACAGACACACACACAGACACAGACACACACACAGACCCCCCCCCCCGTACCTCCCAGCCCAGCCCACAGATGAAGTCTTCGTAGGCCTGGCTCCCGCTGGTGTTGGACAGGATGGAGTGTTTGTCCTCCTGCCCCTCGGCCACGTAGAACACCGCGATCTTATGAGTCTCCCGACTGGAGGGGGGGGGGGGGGGGAGA
>NC_137674.1:23079315-23091815 GCF_963989245.1 Nansenia antarctica | reverse complement strand
TGATATGGTTTTTGATTGATTGATTGAAAACTTTATTAGAAGATTTGCAGAAGTAGGTACATGAAAGTACATATTACATACAAGGTCAACTAACAGGATAAAAACCCAAGAAAGCCACTGGCTTATTTCAATTGGGGTCCTTGATACCCTGTTACTGCAGGCAGAAAAGAAAAGTGTGTGTGTGTGTGTGTGTGTGTGTGTCTGTGTGTGTCTGCGTGTGTATGAGTGTGTGTGTGTGTGTGTGTGTGTGTGTGTGTCTGCGTGTACCTCTTCTCCCAGGAGTTCATGTGTATATATATTATATTATGTATATATATTATGTATATATATTATATTATGTATATATATTATATAGTATATATATATAGTGTGTATATATATGATGTCGTACCTCTTCTCCCAGGAGTTCATGCCCAGGTCGTTGAGCAGCAGTCTGCAGTAGTAGAAGGCTGACTGGGGTCTCTGGGGGCGGGGCTCCGACTGCTCCCCCGCCCGCATGCTCAGATCGTTGCCACGGTGACGGCCAAAGTCCCGCTCCTCGGCACACTGCTTCAGCACGGCGTTGATGACATCACTCTCCTGCTTGTCGGACACGCAGCAGGGGGGCGGGGCCGGGATGTTGAGGGGTGCACCCGCCTGCTGCAGACACTCTGGGCTGTCAATCAAACATCACCGATAACAACTTAATAATAACTTTAGTTAGTTCTGTTTACTAATAGTGAGGCTGATAGGCATAACAATTGTACATTTTATGACTAAAGCATGAAACTTTCTACAGTGTTTCTATAGACTGTAAACGTCATTTTTAGACGTGGAACCACTTCAGATTTGACCTCTGGTGTCAGGTAGACTCTAAACAAATGTCACTAATTTTCAGGAGTAAAATATTTCTGCAAATCATTCTAGAATTTTACTGTGCAATCTAGAACTTCCATTAACTGCAATGTATAATGTCTGCTTGAGTGCATTATGTGCAAACATGCTGTTGTAGAATATGCATTCAGTAATGGAACACGTGAAGTGTGTTACTCCACAGCGCCCTCCGGAGGAAACCTGTTGTCTTGTGTCAGCTCATGTGTGTGTGTGTGTATAGTGAGTGTGTGTGTGTATAGTGTGTGTATAGTGTGTGTGTGTGTGTGTGTGTGTGTATAGTGAGTGTGTGTGTGTGTGTGTATGTGTGTGTGTGTGTGTGTGTGTGTGTGTGTGTGTGTGTGTGTGTGTGTATAGTGAGTTTGTGTGTGTGTGTGTGTGTGGCCTGTTGTCTTGTGTCAGCTCAACATTCAACTCAACAGTGTCGGTTTGAAATCAAACAATTAGGGTTAAAGCTCATGAGGTGAACAGCAGAGATTCAGAGCTTTAAGACATTACTGCCTGTTCCCTCCGCTCTCCCTCCTCTGCTACCCGCTCCCCCTCCTCTGCTACCCCCTCTCCCTCCTCTGCTACCCCCTCTCCCTCCTCTGCTACGCCCTCCCTCCTCTCCCTCCTCTGCTACGCCCTCCCTCCTCTCCCTCCTCTGCTACCCGCTCCCTCCTCTCCCTCCTCTGCTACCCTCTCCCTCCTCTGCTACCTCCTCTGCTACCTCCTCTCCCTCCTCTACTAACCCCTCTCCCTCCTCTGCTACCTCCTCTCCCTCCTCTGCTACCCCCTCCCTCCTCTGCTACCCTCTCCCTCCTCTGCTACGCCCTCCCTCCTCTCCCTCCTCTGCTACCCCCTCCCTCCTCTGCTACCCTCTCCCTCCTCTGCTACCCGCTCCCTCCTCTCCCTCCTCTGCTACCCCCTCTCCCTCCTCTGCTACCTCCTCTCCCTCCTCTGCTACCCCCTCTCCCTCCTCTCCCTCCTCTGCTACCCCCTCTCCCTCCTCTGCTACCCCCTCTCCCCTCCTCTGCTACCTCCTCTCCCTCCTCTGCTACCTCCTCTCCCTCCTCCCCCTCCTCTGCTACCCCCTCTCCCTCCTCTGCTACCCTCTCTCCCTCTTCTCCCTCCTCTGCTACCCTCTCCCTCCTCCCCCTCCTCTGCTACCCCCTCTCCCTCCTCTGCTACCCCCTCTCCCTCCTCTGCTACCCCCTCTCCCTCCTCTGCTACCCTCTCCCTCCTCTGCTACCCTCTCCCTCCTCTGCTACCTCCTCTCCCTCCTCTGCTACCTCTTCTCCCTCCTCTCCCTCCTCTGCTACCTCCTCTCCCTCCTCTGCTACCCCCTCTCCCTCCTCCCCCTCCTCTGCTACCCCCTCTCCCTCCTCTGCTACCCCCTCTCCCTCCTCTGCTACCTCCTCTCCATCTTCTCCCTCCTCTGCTACCCCACCTCCCTCCTCTCCCTCCTCTGCTACCCCACCTCCCTCCTCTCCCTCCTCTGCTACCCCCTCTCCCTCCTCTCCCTCCTCTCCCCCCTCTCCCTCCTTTGCTACCCGCTCTCTGCTTTTCACCGTCTTGGCGCCCCCCTGGTGGAAACAGCTTCCCACTGCTGTCAGGACTGTCCTCACTACCTACCTGTCTCCTGCCCGAGACTGAAGACCAATCTCTCTTCAGGCTATATCTTAACTGTCCATCCTGAAACCTCTCCACCCCCCCCCCCCGCCTCTGTCACACACACACACAAAGCTCAGAGGCTAACCAACAGCTACTTCCCCCAGGCGATCAGGCTCATAAACAAGCCCTCTGTAAACAATTGACTATCATCCCCAAGCACACCCCATGTATACACACTACCTAACCTTAACACACCCCATGTACACAGACTACCTAACCTTAACACACCCCATGTATACAGACTACCTAACCTTAACACACCCCATGTATACAGACTACATAACCTTAACACACCCCATGTATACACACTACCTAACCTTAACACACCCCATGTACACAGACTACCTAACCTTAACACACCCCATGTATACACACTACCTAACCTTAACACACCCCATGTATACACACTACCTAACCTTAACACACCCCATGTATACACACTACCTAACCTTAACACACCCCATGTATACACACTACCTAACCTTAACACACCCCATGTATACAGACTACCTAACCTTAACACACCCCATGTATACGGACTACCTAACCTTAACACACCCCATGTATACACACTACCTAACCTTAACACACCCCATGTATACAGACTACCTAACCTTAACACACCCCATGTATACAGACTACCTAACCTTAACACACCCCATGTATACACACTACCTAACCTTAACACACCACATGTATACAGACTACCTAAACCTTAACACACCCCATGTACACAGACTACCTAACCTTAACACACCCCATGTATACACACTACCTAACCTTAACACACCCCATGTATACAGACTACCTAACCTTAACACACCCCATGTATACACACTACCTAACCTTAACACACCCCGTGTATACACACTACCTAACCTTAACACACCACATGTATACACACTACCTAACCTTAACACACCACATGTATACACACTACCTAACCTTAACACACCCCATGTATACAGACTACCTAACCTTAACACACCCCATGTATACAGACTACCTAACCTTAACACACCCCATGTATACGGACTACCTAACTTTAACACACCCCATGTATACAGACTACCTAACCTTAACACACCACATGTATACAGACTACCTAAACCTTAACACACCCCATGTACACAGACTACCTAACCTTAACACACCCCATGTATACACACTACCTAACCTTAACACACCCCATGTATACACACTACCTAACCTTAACACACCACATGTATACAGACTACCTAAACCTTAACACACCCCATGTACACAGACTACCTAACCTTAACACACCCCATGTATACAGACTACCTAACCTTAACACACCCCATGTATACAGACTACCTAACCTTAACACACCCCATGTATACACACTACCTAACCTTAACACACCCCATGTATACAGACTACCTAACCTTAACACAGCCCATGTATACAGACTACCTAACCTTAACACACCCCATGTATACACACTACCTAACCTTAACACACCCCATGTATACACACTACCTAACCTTAACACACCCCATGTATACACACTACCTAACCTTAACACACCCCATGTATACACACTACCTAACCTTAACACACCCCATGTATACACACTACCTAACCTTAACACACCCCATGTATACACACTACCTAACCTTAACACACCCCATGTATACACACTACCTAACCTTAACACACCCCATGTATACAGACTACCTAACCTTAACACACCCCATGTATACACACTACCTAACCTTAACACACCCCATGTATACAGACTACCTAACCTTAACACACCCCATGTATACACACTACCTAACCTTAACACACCCCATGTATACAGACTACCTAACCTTAACACACCCCATGTATACACACTACCTAACCTTAACACAGCCCATGTATACACACTACCTAACCTTAACACACCCCATGTATACACACTACCTAACCTTAACACACCCCATGTATACACACTACCTAACCTTAACACACCCCATGTATACAGACTACCTAACCTTAACACACCCCATGTATACACACTACCTAACCTTAACACACCCCATGTATACACACTACCTAACCTTAACACACCCCATGTATACACACTACCTAACCTTAACACACCCCATGTATACACACTACCTAACCTTAACACACCCCATGTATACACACTACCTAACCTTAACACACCCCATGTATACAGACTACCTAACCTTAACACACCCCATGTATACACACTACCTAACCTTAACACACCCCATGTATACACACTACCTAACCTTAACACACCCCATGTATACAGACTACCTAACCTTAACACACAGTCACTTTACTCTACTACCTCTCACACCCACTGCCACCGAGTGCAATACTCATGACATTCTACTTGTACTATTTTATTTTATTTTACTATTTGTACTGCTAATTGTATCTTATTGTCTTATTGTTTATTTGTCTCCCACAACTGGCACTTGTCCAATATCTCACTTATGTCTTGTACTAATGTCACTCTATTTTATCTCTATTTTATCTTGTATTATTGTCTTGTGCTGCAATGTCAGGAACCGAAGCCTAAGAATTTTACTCTTACACTTGTCAAACTTGACTGACTGTGTAATTTAGTTAGTTGTATTCTAATTTACAGCCTACATAATTACTGTTCTATTGCCCTTTTAAAATTATTTTTGCTTATATACTGTTGTTTTTATGTGCTATGCACCAACCTCACTAAGTAAATGTCCTGTATGTGCAAATATACTTAGAATAACAATAACATAAAAAGAATTCAGATTCTGATTAATGTAATGTAATGTAATGTATACATAGTCCCCCTATTTCAGTGCATCAAAAGTATTGGAACATCGTCTTGTCTGGTTGGTCTGTGTGTTCCGTCACATCAGAGAGCTGTCAATGTCTCGTATTGACTTAAGTCTTTCCCTTTAATGTCTGGTGTTGGAGTCTCTAACCTTCTAATTAGGGTGTGTTCTCACTAGAACATTAGGGTGTGTTCTCACTAGAACATTAGGGTGTGTTTTCACTAGAACATTTGCTTCACTTGGAATCAAAGTTTAGGATAAAGTTCGCTTTGCTCTGCGTCGTTTGGAGCTGTGAGAACGCGCATTCGAAGTCGCTCCCGGAGCAAACAACCGACGCATGCTCCGCTTGAAAAGAGTGGTTTCTCTCCGGTTAGAAACGACGCATCCATCACTTTGCTTCGCTTCGCTTTTGGTGAGAACGCTGCTCGAGGCAGTCCATAGGAAAACAACAGCGCATGCGTGTTGATCTGGATAAGAGCGGGACGAACGGACAATTTTAAATGTTTCTGACCAATCAACTACCACGTCTGTTGCTTCGATTGCGTATGTTACATCGTTTACATAAAGGGCTGTGAGAATGCAAATCAGAGAAATTATTTATGCAACAATGTTGCGAACTCATCCACTTGCTCCGGGTCCTGATTCTGACTTTCATGTGAGAACATGACCTTAGAAAGCTCTGGTGAGCTCAGCAATCACTAACAAGCTGCTAGGCCAAGGCAGACGTCCACTGTGGATGACTGAAGAATGCTCACCACGATTCAGAAAACCAAAACCAAAACAACTGTCCCACAGACCAGGAACACTCTGAAACGCGTCAGAGACTCTCCACACAACACGTCACCAGCAGAGCTACAGACGCTTCACAAATGTGCTGTGTCCTTTGTTGTATGAATAGATCCCAGTCTAAAAAACGATTGAACTGTCATTCTACCGCTTTAGTACACTGGTACTCTGGTGCTTTAGTACACTGGTACTCTGGTGCTTTAGTACACTGGTACTCTGGTGCTTTAGTACACTGGTACTCTGGTGCTTTAGTACACTGGTACTCTGGTGCTTTAGTACACTGGTACTCTGGTGCGGGGAAGTTTTTATTTGGACCCGGACATTGCTAAACGTCACGCGTGACGTCAGACTTAACAACCGAATAGAGCTGGATGAAGAAACTATGCTTCACTGTCCGTTACTGAAGCAGGGAGCTGGATGTGTGTGTGTGTGTGTGTGTGTTTACCTGGAGTACCCAAGGTACTGCAGCATGTCATCCAGGGCGTCGCCGCCCTCCTGTAGCCCCTCCCCCAGCCCCTCCTGTAGCCCGTCCCCCAGCCCCTCCCCCCACACCGGCAGCACCTCCAGACAGACACGCTTGGCCTGCGGACCCCTCAGCCCCAGACCCTTCTCCTCCTCCTCCTCCAACTCCTCTCTCTCCTCCTCCTCTTCCTCCTCCTCCTCTCTCTCCTCCTTCTCCTTCTGTCTTTCATCCCCCTGCTCTTCTACCTGCACCTGCACCTCCTCCTCCTCCTCCTCCTCCTCCACTTCTCCCTCCTCTCCTATCCCCTCCTCCTCCTTCTCTCTATCCTCCTCCTCCTCCTCCTCCTCCTCCTCTTCTTCCCTCTCTTCCAGGTCCCCTCCCCTTTTCCTCCTCTCCTTTTCTTCCTCCCTTCCTGGAGGAGGCGGAGGAAGCCCGTCTGCTGCGTCTCCCTCCCTCCCCCTCCCCCCCTCCCCCTCCCCGGGCCCCAACCTGCCCCCGTAGAGGTGGAAGGGGCGGCTGGGCGGGCGGGGCGGCTGGACGTCACAGGGCGGGGGGGGTCCGTAGAGGACCGCCGAGTCCCACGAGTGTTTCCCCGACACGTCCCGGACGATGACGCGGACGCAGGCGCTGGTGGAGGTGAGGCCGGCCGCCATGCCGCCCCCCGGGACCTGTCGTGGATTAATTAATGAGACTCAAGATAGGAACTTGCTTTAAATCTAGATATAATATTTATTGAAGAAAATGATCTTTTACAGCTCTAGAGCGGACAGTCAACTTCTCAATGGGAAGCTTTCAGAGACTGACACCAAACTCTCACAAAGTACAATTGATAGTGTTAACATAGTCATAACATTGATAACAGGGAGTAAGTTCCCGTGGGACCGACAGCGAGTCCTAAACGATCTGTTTATGAACACAAGGCCCAAACAGCTCTGTGTTCACAAACAGGACAGCCAGACTCACAACAATCCCACGGGAACACTCCTCATGGAATATACTGTCACATTCTGTGCGAAAATGAATACCATAGGAATACATACAATACATATAATGTTAAAACATTTATGAGATGAAAAAATCCATTACAGACCCCCTCCTCCGCGCGGATCTGCAGGCAGGACAGCAGGGTGGTCCCGTTCAGGGAGAAGAACTGCAGGTTGGGGGCGTGGAACAGGTCCGGCGCCAGGTCCGGCCCGGGGCTGAAGGGGTTGTCCTGGTGCTCCCACACCTGGCTGGCCAGCGCCGCCGGACCCCCCCCCATGGGGTAGTGGCCCAGGTGGTTCACCAGGTGGGTGGTGACGGTGCGCGCAGCAATGGAGACCAGACCCTGCTGGATGCGGCTACGCACTGGAGGGGGGGGGGGGGGGGAGAGGGAGAAGGGGGGGAGAGAAGGAGGGGGAGGAGGAGAAGGGGGGGGGGGGGAGAAGAGGGTGGGGGAGAGAAGGGGGGGGAGAGAAGGAGGGGGAGGAGAGAGAAGGGGTGGGGGGGAGAGAGAAGAGCGGGGGAGAGAGAGAGAGGGAGAGAAGGGTGGGGGGAGATGGAGAGATGGAAGGAGGGAAGGAGAGAGAGATAGAGAGAGGGAAGGTGAGAGGGAGGGAGGGAAGGAGAGATGGAAGGAGGGAAGGAGAGAGAGATAGAGAGAGAGAGGGAAGGTGAGAGGGAGGGAGGGAAGGAGAGATGGAAGGAGGGAAGGAGAGAGAGATAGAGAGAGAGAGAAGGGGGGGAGAGAAGGAGAGATGGAAGGAGGGAAGGAGAGAGAGATAGAGAGAGAGGGAAGGAGAGAGAGGGAGGGAGGGAAGGGGGGGGGAGTCATGCCTGTTCTCAAAACAAACCCATTATCCTGCTCCCTCCCTCCCTCTCTCCCTCCCTCTCTCCCTCCCTCTCTCCCTCTCTCTCTCTCTGTCGATAACCACTAACATCAGCCAAGAGGGAGCACCCTCCCCCCTCCCACCTCAACCCCCCTCCTCCTCTCTCCCCCCCTTCCCCTCAACCCTCAACCACCCCCCCCCCTCCCCCCAGACGGTGGTCCCTGGACATGGCTCCATGCAGGCAGCAGCCAATGCCATCACAGACATGTGTGCTAGCAGCCGCTCCTGTCTCATCAACATGATTACACACTCTCTCACACACACACACACACACACACACACACACACACACACACTCTCACACACACACACACACACACACACACACACACACACGTAGGTATACCAGCCAGTATAGTCATTACTGAGGGTATTGACAGGACATTCTCTCAGCTCTGGAAGGGACACAATCTCACAGTCTCTCTCTCCCTCTCTCTCCTCCCCTCCTCTCCCCCCTTCCTGCCCTCTCTCTCTCTCACCCTCCCTCCCTCTCTCTCTCCCTCCCTCCCTCTCTCCCTCCCTCCCCTCCTCTCCCTCCCTCTCCCTCTCTCCCTCCCTCCCTCTCTCTCTCTCTCCCCTCACTCTCACCCTGCTCGCTCCTCCCTCCCTCCCTCCCTCCCTCCCTCTCTCCCGCCCTCTCTCACACACTCCCAAAGCGAGGAGCGACACAGGAATCAATACAACAGATGAACAGATAGATGAACAGATAGATAGGTAGATGAAGGAGAGGAGGGAGCAGTGTGTGTGTGTGTGTGTGTGTGTGTGTTACCCTCGGTGACGGGCTGCAGCTTGGAGGAGTGTTCTGAGTCGGGGGAGTGGAGGGGTTCTGGCTCCCTCAGCGGGTCCAGAGGCAGGAAGGGCTCGTAGTCTGGGCTCAGCAGGTCCAGCAGCGTCAGGGGGAAGTACCGCGGGCTGGAGAAGGACTGGGCGCCGTACACACACCCGTGGAGCACCTGGGGGGGGGGGGTGCATTGTGGGTGCTGCGGTCTTTAGGGTTAGGGTTGAGTGCAGTATAACAGCACTGGGACTTTTAACTGTATCACTCCGCCGCACAGGTGTTCTACTAAATGACCGTTAATTAGACTACATGTTTGTGTTCAGGTTACTAGGCAACAGTCCATTTGAAGTTCTTTATTAAGAACTTTAATTAGAGGGTTCCTACAAGTTTCCTACAAAAAAGTCAAATTTAAGACCTCTTCGAATAGAGTTTTAGACCTATTGGCGACACCGTATGATAGCTTTTTGTCATCCTCCAGGTGATGAATCAATCCAGCTTGATTAATTTCAGCGTAAATAGATGTGGTCGGACTGATTTCCTTGCAGGGTCTAATTTTTAAGACCTAGCACCTCATTCTTTAGACCGAATAACTGAAATGTAAGACCTTTTTAAGGGCCTTGTAGATCGCAATGCTGGATTTTAGACTTAAAGGCGTTTTAAGATCAACGCAAACCAAACCTTTTAAGACTGGAGAGGCAGAGAGAGGCTCAACCAGCAGTAGTCTACTACTACTGTGTGCGTGTGTGTGTGTGTGTACCTTGTAGATGCAGCTGAGGACAGTCTTGTCGGGCTGGGTCTGGTTCTGGTCCTTGTCTGCGAGGGTCTGGACCGGCTGCAGGAGGGTCTGGGGGGGCAGCGCCATGGCCCAGTCTAACAGACACAGCAGCAGAGACACCACCAACTACACACACACACACACACACACACACACACACACACACACACACATACACATACACATACACATACACATACACATACACATACACATGCACACACACACACACACACACAGGGTTATAGCCAGGGGTGCACATAACTGGTGCGCCAGTGCGCATGCGTCGCCAAAATGCATGCTGCGCGGCAGATCAGCCGCATGAAAGCGCTCTTGCGCACCAACAGCTGGAACCGCTGGGAGAGGAATTTACTTCCTCAAAATCCAACTACTGACTGCTGCATCACTGCAAGCCCCACTAAGTAACTATTTGCCGTCCCCTCAGCCGAAGGCCCGACGAGTAATCCATCACAACAGTCGACCGACGACGACCACGGCGACTATCAAAATAATGAGCTATTTAAAGTGATAGCCTACAACATCCTCTACCATGGTTGAAATTGAGGACAGTGATAACAGCAGTCAAGAGAGCAGTGATGATGATGATTAAGCTTGTAGCATAAATAAATGCTTAGGCTGTAACTTTTTGTTGAAAAGTTGATTTCAGTGTTTACAGAACAGAGCAGTGCTTAAAGAGATGTCAGTTGATTTCATTGTGTTTAAAGGAGTCGGACAGACTTTCATTCTTAAAGAGCAGTCATTTGATTTTGCATTTGTTTCTTTTGTTTTGCACACAATAATTTGGTCGTTCATCTTTATTTATGAATAAATGTCGTTTTGCTAATAATATATCCATGTATCCCTTTTTTATCCATCCTGTGGGACGGGTCGTGACTCGCGAGCTCGGGGAGCACCAAGCAGCATCCCTAGGTGCTCCTCTGAGCACTGGCCCCAAAAAGTTATGTGCACCCCTGGTTATAGCATCAGTACACTGTGTGTGTGTGTGTGTACATGTGTGTGTGTGTGTGTGTACGTGTGTGTGTGCGTGTGTACGTGTGTGTGTGTGTGTATGTGTGTGTGTATGTGTGTGTGTACGTGTGTGTGTGTGTATGTGTGTGTGTGTGTCTGTGTGTGTGTGTGTGTGTGCGTGCGTGCGTGCGTCTGTGTCTGTGTCTGTGCGTGTGCATGTATGTGTGTGTGTGTGTGTGTGTGTGTGTGCGTACCCTCTTGTCCAGCTCGTGAGGAGAGGTCTCTGTGGCAGGAAGCAGGTAGGTGATGGTCGCGATGAGGATCTGAAACAAGAAACATCATTATTATCTGTTAGACAACAGTTAGTTCCCACCAAGTCATCTGATTGGATTTGATTGGACAAGAGGCATTCCATGAGTGCTGATATACAGTATAACAGCACTTAATTATGTTCTAGGCACCAACATGCTACCAACACACACACACACACACACACACACACACACACACACACACACACACACACACACTAGGGTTGAGCGGTATACAATCTTTGACACTGTTAAACCGGCCCTAGGTTTCACTGCGTCTGTCACGTGACGCGCGATTATAATCGCTTTTAAATAGTTGTTGTTTTTTTACATTTATTTGACCAATGACATTGTTTACTAAACGTTGTGTCTTCACATCACAGAGAGAGTGGTGCTGGACCAACACTCTTTACTTTATTATACATATGCAGAAGACTGTTTTTATGACTGTATTGAAACGAACACCGTTGCTATTTTCAAATACCGTATTAGCACCCAACAATCCTCACACACACACGCAGACACACAGACACACAGACAGACACACACACACACACACACACACACACACAGCAGTCAGCAGTATTGATCCCCAGAGTGGTGTATTAGATGAACGGTTCCTTCACCAAACCTATGGAGCCAGTTGCCAGGCAACGGTGGCGTGCTCTTAGCGGAGTCGTCAGTTTGTGGCGGATCAGAAACTAACAGACCCGCTGGTCAGAACCACAGGTTGGGTCTTACATCCGTTCAGCAGACAGACAGACGGACAGATGGACAGACAGACAGACAGACAGGGAAGCGACGTTGTTCAAATGGGTGGTTTTAATCTTTTACTGGACTGTTGCCATGGCGTTGTGGGTCTTGTTAGCCCCGACCACTTCCATATCTGTCACCCTAAAGACAGGAAGGAACCTTTGGAAGTTGTGTGTGGTGTATGTGTGTGTGTGTGTGTGTATATATATATACTTCCATATCTGACACACACACACACACCAGGGTTTCAACAAGTCAAATTTAAGATCTTTTTAAGACCTCTTTGAATATAATTTTAGACCTGTTCGCGACACCATATGATAGCTTTTTGTCATCCTGCCGTAGCTTCGTTCGGCAATCATTTCTCACAGGGGATGCGAATTGGCATTTGTTTGGTTCCAGCTTGATTCATTTCCACATAAATAGATGTGGTCGGACTGATTTCCTTGCAGGATCTCATTTTTAAGACC
>NC_137674.1:23069315-23074315 GCF_963989245.1 Nansenia antarctica | reverse complement strand
TTCGGTTTCAATAATTGGAAACCGTCCATCCCTAGCTGCTAGTTACCTTGACTCCTCCCCCCTGCTAGTTACCTTGACTCCTCCCCCTGCTAGTTACCTTGACTCCTCCCCCCTGCTAGTTACCTTGACTCCTCCCCCCTGCTAGTTACCTTGACTCCTCCCCCCTGCTAGTTACCTTGACTCCTCCCCCCTGCTAGTTACCTTGACTCCTCCCCCCTGCTAGTTACCTTGACTCCTCCCCCTGCTAGTTACCTTGACTCCTCCCCCCTGCTAGTTACCTTGACTCCTCCCCCCTGCTAGTTACCTTGACTCCTCCCCCCTGCTAGTTACCTTGACTCCTCCCTCCTGCTAGTTACCTTGACTCCTCCCCCCTGCTAGTTACCTTGACTCCTCCCCCCAGCTAGTTACCTTGACTCCTCCCCCTCCTGCTAGTTACCTTGACTCCTCCCCCCAGCTAGTTACCTTGACTCCACCCCCCTGCTAGTTACCTTGACTCCAACCCCCTGCTAGTTACCTTGACTCCTCCCCCCCAGTGAGTTACCTTGACTCCACCCCCCTGCTAGTTAACTTGACTCCTCCCCCCTGCTAGTTACCTTGACTCCTCCCCCCTGCTAGTTACCTTGACTCCTCCCCCCGGCTAGTTACCTTGACTCCTCCCCCCCAGCTAGTTACCTTGACTCCTCCCCCCCCAGCTAGTTACCTTGACTCCTCCCCCCTGCTAGTTACCTTGACTCCTCCCCCCAGCTAGTTACCTTGACTCCTCCCCCCAGCTAGTTACCTTGACTCCTCCCCCCAGCTAGTTACCTTGACTCCACCCCCCTGCTAGTTACCTTGACTCCAACCCCCTGCTAGTTACCTTGACTCCTCCCCCCCAGTGAGTTACCTTGACTCCACCCCCCTGCTAGTTACCTTGACTCCTCCCCCCTGCTAGTTACCTTGACTCCTCCCCCCCCAGCTAGTTACCTTGACTCCTCCCCCCCAGCTAGTTACCTTGACTCCTCCCCCCCAGCTAGTTACCTTGACTCCTCCCCCCTGCTAGTTACCTTGACTCCTCCCCCCCAGCTAGTTACCTTGACTCCTCCCCCCTGCTAGTTACCTTGACTCCACCCCCCTGCTAGTTACCTTGACTCCTCCCCCATGCTAGTTACCTTGACTTCACCCCCCACCCCCCCTTGCTAGTTACCTTGACTCCTCCCCCCCCCCCCCCCACACCCGCCCCCCCAGCTAGTTACCTTGACGTCCCTGAACTTGGTCATGACCACGTCAGCGGTGGTGGGGTGGAGGGCCGGGAGCTCCTCGTAGAGGTTGGGGAAACACACCAGAGACCCCAGCAGGATCTGGGCCTCCACCCTGGGAGCCTGGGGGGGGGCGGGGCGGGGCGGGAGACATAACAACATCTGAATGAGAAGCCGTCCGCTGTCCAGGGCAGACATGATGAATCACAGCAGATTACAGTGTTGGAAATAGGATGAAACCATTTAGTGTTGTTTTTGTTCTGGTGGAGGTAGAGGCGGTGGTGGTGGTGGTAGTGGAGGTGGTGGTGGAGGTGGTGGTGATGGTAGTGGAGGTGGTGGTGATGGTAGTGGAGGTGGTGGTGATGGTAGTGGAGGTGGTGGTGATGGTAGTGGAGGTGGTGGTGGAGGTGGTAGTGGAGGCGGTGGTGGTGGTGGTGATGGAGGTGTTGGTGGTGGTGGAGGGGATGGAGGTGATGGAGGTGGTGGTGGAGGTGATGGAGGTGGAGGTGATGGAGGTGGTGGTGGAGGTGGTAGTGGAGGTGGTGGTGATGGAGGTGTTGGTGGTGGTGGTAGTGGTGGAGGGGATGGAGGTGGTGGTAGTGGTGGAGGTGATGGAGGTGGTGGTGGAGGTGATGGAGGTGGTGGTGGAGGTGGAGGTGGAGATGGAGGTGGAGGTGATGGAGGTGGAGGTGGAGGTGATGGAGGTGGAGGTTGTGGGGCGGCTGTGTCTCAGGAGGTAGATGCGCCGTCTAATGATCGTAAGGTCGGCAGATCGGCGGTTCGAGCCCCCGGCTGGCCACTTGCATGGCAGCTTGCCGCCATTGGTGTGTGAATGGGTGTGTGAATGGGTGAATGAGAGGCCGTTGTAAAGCGCTTGGATAAAGGCGCTGTATAAGTGCAGTCTATATAAGTGCAGTCTATATAAGTCAGTCTATATAAGTCAGTCTATATAAGTCAGCCTATATAAGTCAGTCTATATAAGTCAGCCTATATAAATCAGTCTATATACGTCAGTCTATATACGTCGGTCTATATACGTCAGTCTATATAAGTCAGCCTATATAAGTCAGTCTATATAAGTCAGTCTATATAAGTCATCTATATAAGTCATCTATATAAGTCAGTCTATATAAGTCAGTCTATATAAGTCAGTCTATATAAGCCGGTCTATATAAGTCTGTCTGTCTGCCTGTCTGTCTGTCTGTCTGTCTGTCTGTCTGTCTGTCTGTCTGTCTGTCTGTCTGTCTGTCTGTGCAGTCCATTCAGGTCGTACGTTGAGGGAGGAGCAGGCTGTGACCCGGCTGGCAGCGATGATGAAGTCCAGGATCAGCATGGTGGCGCCCGGCAGCCCCAGGGAGAAGAACCGCGGAGAACAGTGCTTTATGATGGTGTTCACTATGTCCTGAGAACACACACACACACACACACAGTTAGATTAAACATCTACATGGGGATTATGCTGTACAGTACAGAGAACAGTGCTTTATGATGGTGTTCACTATGTCCTGAGAACACACGCACACACACACGCACACACGCACACACGCACACGCACACGCACACGCACACAGTTAGATTAAACATCTACATGGGGATTATGCTGTATAGTACAGAGAACAGTGCTTTAGTGTGCTTTGAGTGTCCACGTGACTGCCTCTTGTCCAATCAGATTACTTGGTTCCATTATGACGTTGAACCCAGTGTGCGGTCTGGCGAGTTTACGACTAAGAAAGATATGTGATCAGAATGGCATTTCCTTTGTGAAACTATGAAAGTTTCACAACATTAGACGGTCTGCATGGAGACAAGAGAAAATATGGAGGCTATTACCTGCCATTCAAATTCAAGTGGCTACAAGTGATCTAAAACATACCTGCATAGAGAGGCTTCCAGTGTTTCCTAGCCAACATGCTTGACAGTGGAAACATTTTACACTTCATCTCCCTCAAGTTCCAGCAAGAGAATTTGACTATTGGTGAAATGCAAAGATGAGCTCATGGTAGCTATTGGACAGCTGACACTTCTGCTTGACAGAGAAGGCCAGTACAGGAAAGACAAGTGTTTCAAATGCTGCTGCTAACAGGGACAAGGTCGGTGTATTGAGAGGTCTAATTCATGAGTTTGAAAGCGAATCCCTCAACTCATGTGATACATTTTTGTTCCTTCAACTTGGCCTCAAGAAATGCAAGTCCTCCACAACACTTAGTAACATCCTTCAGAAATATGAGGCCAGCTTGTCTGTTGACAGAGACTCGTTTAAAGCAAGCAGGTGATGGGTAATGGCTGAAAGTTAAGCTATGTATTTTATGTAGTTTTAGTTTTGTTTTATTTCGTTAAACACTGAATAGTGTATTTTGTATGAGTAGTTGAGACATAAGTCACTAAGTGGTTTCACATGCTCACTCTCCCCAGCAAGTTGACAAGCTTTGTTTGTGTCATTGAACTGTGGTTGGACCTTCTCTTGGGATCCTCTATCATCTCATTTTAATTTACATTTTAAATAATAATTTTGCCATTTAGCAGACGCTTTTAATCCAAAGCGATTTACAATTACGAATTACAGGGACATTCCCCCTGGAGTAACTGAGGGGTAAGTGCCTTACTCAAGGGCACACTAGTAGTGGTGTGGTTTCAGGCAGGATTTGAACTCACAACCTTCCGATCACAAGTCCAACTCACTATCCACTAGGCCACCACTACCCCTATCACTATCATCTGTTGCTAGTAAAGCCTGATTTATACTCCTGCGTCGAATTTACGCGCGGCTACACCGTAGCCTACGCGAGGGCTCTCCAAGTTTATAGTTCTACGTTGGTCCGCGGACCGCGTCGCGTTGGTCGGTGTACTCATAGCGGCATAATAGCGATCAAAAAACTTATTTTTGTTATGCTTGTTATGTATGTGGACTTTATACTTTGAAGACTGAACCCTATACTTCCTACCGACCGGTCGTATTCATTAAACTAAGAAAGAGATCTCTGAGTCTGTCTGTTTGTCATCTGTATCTTCAATAGGGTTGGGTATTGTTTGGGTTTTATCCGGTACCGGTACCTAACCGATACTTTAAAAACGGTACCGGTACCAAAACGGTACTTAATTCGGTACTTTTGATTTTTTTAAATGACATATATATATATAATAATAACACGGTCGACAACATTAAACAGCTTTTCACTTTTTTATTGCTGAGGCACAATATATATTAGTTAAATATACACTCAAATTAAAATAAATGAAAATAAAACTCCTGCTGACTGAGGCACAATATACATATATATATATAATATTACAGTTAAATATACACTCAAATAAAAAATAAATAAAAATAAAACTCCCACCTCAGCAATTATTTTGCAAAAAGATCAGCATATTTGCCTTCTCTGGCAAAATACGACACCTCTCTTGACTTTTTTATTGTCATTTTGACTTTTGTTTTGTTTTGACATAATTGTCTAATGGCACAGATTTATAAACATAAAGTAAACAAATATTGTTTTCACGTCACTTTACCTGAAACTGAACGACACAGCGCGGAGCAAATTCCCTGGTAAAACGTTTCTCTCCCCCCGCTGTCAACGGGAGTCATCAACCAGGAAGCGGTGCTGAGAGAGCAAGACACGGATCTACCGGCATTTGACTGCCGCTGGACTGAGGAACACCATAGGCACAGCACATCGCCATAATAGCGATGAAGTGCGAATGATTTTAAGCATTTTGAGCACTTCGCGTTGTTTTCGTCGAGTCGGGTGAAATGCAGCCACACTT
>NC_137674.1:23036815-23064315 GCF_963989245.1 Nansenia antarctica | reverse complement strand
TCCTGAGACATCTACTACCCCCCAGCACTGTGTCTCCTGAGACATCTACTACCCCCCAGCACTGTGTCTTCTGAGACATCTACTACCCCCCAGCACTGCGTCTCCTGAGACATCTACTACCCCCCAGCACTGCGTCTCCTGAAGACACCCGCTTTTCCCCTTTACTGTGTCCCCCAAGACTTCTACTGCCCCCCTTGTACTGACTCTCTGTTCTCCAGTGTCTATATAGTATATATAAAAGAGAAAAGAAAAAAGTTTTCCTTCTATCACTGAGACTGCCAATGGCCCCGGGCCTGAGCTAGATTACTCTTCCTGACACGACTGGTGGATTGATGATTCACTTGCTTAGTCAAATGTATTGATTGTAAGCCGCTTTGGAATAAGGCGTCTGCTAAATGCCAAACATGTAAATGTAAATGTAATGCAAAATGTAACCAGAAACTGGCTTAATATTAACCCCCCAAAACAGGAACAGTGGCTGGAAATTGTCCAATACATTTTTGTTATGGAAAAGATGACATACCTTTTGATACTCAAAGTCAATATATTTGAAAAATACTGTGAAAAATTGAACATTTCTATGAAACGTGACACCTCCTAACTTAATACTCATTCAAAATATATTACCAGTAACATGTTGATTGAAACACCTCCGGACTTCTTATTTCTTCTTATTCTGTTCCCACTGCGCGTAACCAGGGCGCAACTTCCACAGATAGCGAACACACACTGACACATAAATGAATCCTCAGACGCTGAAGTAAAGTTTAGTTTTTTACTCAATCCTCAGAAACATGAGTGGTCGTTTGGTTATTTTGTAAAAAAGCAAAGCCTTTTCCAGGGCAAGAATGTAAACAAAGAGATTCTCCGGAGCTTTTTCTCTCAACTAGCTGTTGCACGAGCTATCACGTCTGAACAGTGTGCTCACGTCATGTGACTAATGTTCGTCATGTGACTAATCAAAACCGAAACTAAATAAAGGCAGTAACAAATGTAATGTCATAAAATGTCCACTAGATGTCTCTAAAATGAAAACCTAAGAAACCATGACACTCCCCGTCTGGTATGGAGGAAATACCACTATGAACTAACTCAGGGATACTCAGTCCTTTGGCGACATGAGAAGCACTGTCTCAGATATTGGTCTCAAGAACGTTTTAGCCGTCCCATGTTTGGTGATCTTCACTTCGATTCTTCTGATCTTCCCGTCCTTGTCAGGGAATGTCTGGCTGACTAGTCCTAAGGGCCAGTCGTTGCGCTTAGCTTGAGCATCTTTGAGAAGGACCAAATCCCCTACTTTGAGGTTCGGACGTTCCTCTTGCCACTTGCTGCGACTCTGTAGTGTCGTGAGGTATTCATGTCTCCATCGGCTCCAGAAAGTATTTGCAAGGTGCTGAACCTGTTTCCACTGCTGTCTGTGGAGGTCCGTATCACTGAAATTTCCCGGAGGAGGAAGTGGAGTGCACATCTTCTGCGTAAGAAGCATAGCTGGTGTTAGAAGAAAAGGAGAGTCTGGATCCATTGAGATAGGGGTGAGAGGTCTGGCGTTGATTATGGCTGTAACCTCTGCCATCAGGGTGGAGAGAACTTCATGAGTCAGGCGAGAAGGGCAAGCCTTGAGCAGCATGGAGTCAAGTATGCGCCTTGATATCCCTATCATCCTTTCCCAGGAGCCTCCCATGTGGGATGAATGAGGTGGGTTGAAGACCCATGAGCAGGCCTCTTCTCCCAGGTACTTTCGAATGCTAGGCATGTTGGGGTCGGTCAGCAGAATGTTCAGCTCTCTGCATGCGCCTGTGAAATTTGTTCCACAATCTGATCTAATCTGTTTGGCAGGTCCTCTTAGACTAAAGAACCTGCGTAGCGCATTGATAAAGCATGATGTGTCCATTGACTCAATCAATTCGATGTGGACAGCGCGCGTACTTAGACATGTGAAAAGAACAGCCCATCTTTTACTGTTTGCCTGTCCTCCTCTTGTGCGTCTTGTGCTTACATGCCAGGGGCTGAAGACATCCAGTCCCACGTAGGTGAATGGGGGTTCAGTACTCAGGCGATCAACAGGTAGGTCGGCCATCATCTGTTCCGTCACTCTGCCTCTGAGCTTCTTGCAGGTTACACAGTCGTGAAGGATGCCTTTGATCAGTCGTCTTGCTCCCATGATCCAGTACCCTGCAGTGCGGACAGCGCCTTCGGTAAAGACTCGGCCTTGGTGCATCACCCTTTGGTGATGGTGTTCCACAAGTAGCTTTGCGATGTGTTTCCGTCCCGGAATAACAAGAGGGTGTTTTTCCTTGTAGGCGAGATCTGAATGTCTGAGCCGTCCCCCTATTCTCAGGAGGCCTTCTTCGTCGCAATAGCGATTGAGTTTCTTCAGAGGACTACTTCTTGAGATGTCCTTTCCACTTGCTATGCACGCAAGTTTGTCCTTGTAAGCCTCTCCTTGCACGCATTTGATGATGATGAGTTCAGCTTTTGTCAGTTCTTCAGCTGTGCGAGGCTGCTTGCAGTGATGCCATGAACTGCAAGTTTGATCCTGATCTTTGCTGGTAGCCTTACAGGATTCCACGATGTGGATGAGTGAACTTGTTGCTCTCACAAGTCGCTTCCATGAGGAAAAACGCTCGAATCTGTGAGATCCAAGGTGTGTTCTGTCGTTGGGCAGGTTGGTGATGTGTGCCCGCACCTCTATGCCTGAGTCCGGGTTGATGAGGTCAAAGACTTCAGGTGATGATGGTTCCTCTACTTGTAGCAGAAACGTTGGTCCTCTAAGCCAGGTTGTCTCACCTAGCATAGCTGCAGGCACAGAACGTGTGCCAAGGTCAGCTGGGTTATGGCTTGTGGAGATGTAGTGCCACTGGGTTGGTTCAGAAGACCGCCGTATACGCTGCACTCTGTTGCTCACATATACATAGAACCTTCTTGTCTGGTTGCTAATGTATCCTAGGACAACTTGGCTATCTGTATAGAACTTGACAGCATCCAGAGCTATATCTAGCTCGCTTGTGACTAGCTCAGCGACTTCCACACCCAACACGGCAGCTCCCAACTCCAATCTTGGGATAGTGTGAGCCGACTGTGGAGTTAACTTAGCTTTTCCAAGGACAAATCCTACTTGACATTTTTGCTCAACATCAATTACTTGGAGATAGGCGACGGCTGCAATAGCCTTCACTGAAGCGTCTGAGAACACGTGTAGCTCCTTTCTTATGGCTGTTGAGATTGTAGAAGCAGAATAGGTTCTTGGGATCTCCAACTGCCTGAGGTCTTGCAGAGAGCTTCTCCAAGCGTTCCACTCATCTTCCCTTTCTGGAGGAAGAGGAGAGTCCCAGTCGGAGGCTTCGTTTGTGAGCTCTCGTAACAGGATCTTTCCCTGTATCGTAACTGGTGCAACGAATCCAAGTGGATCGAAGAGGCCGTTGACAGTAGCTAGAACACCCCTACGTGTGAAAGGCTTTGTGGATTCTGCTACTTGAAACGTGAAGACATCTTTCTTCAGATCCCAACTCACTCCAAGGCTCCGTTGAATAGGAGTGGGATCGACATCCAAGTTTAGGTCTTTGAGTCCCTTTGCACGGTCCTCAGCAGAGAATGCTTCCATAACCTCCTGGCTGTTGGAAGCAACTTTGTGAAGTCGCAGGTTCGACACAGCAAGCATCTCCTGTGTCCGCTTCAGTAGGTCGATGGCTTCACGTGCTGTGGGCCTTGACAGGAGTCCGTCGTCAACGTAGAACTCTCTTTCGATGAACTGTTTGGCGTCAGACCCAAATTCTTCTTCACCATGAGCTGTAGCACGTCTGAGACCATAGATTGCCACTGCAGGAGAGGGACTGTTCCCGAATACGTGAACCTTCATGCGGTACTCACATATGTCGTTCCTAGGATCGTTGTCCTCGTACCACAGAAAGCGGAGAAAGTTCCTGTGGTCTTCTTTCACAACGAAGCTGTGAAACATTTGTTCTATGTCCACAGTGACAGCGATCGGTTCTCGTCTGAATCGCACCAGTACTCCTAAGAGGCTGTTATTTAAGTCCGGACCAGAAAGGAGAACATCGTTCAGTGACACACCTTTCCATTTTGCACTGGAATCGAAGACGACTCGAATCTGGCCTGGCTTCTGAGGGTGATAAACCCCGAAGATAGGTAAGTACCAACATTCTTGTCCGTTCTCCAATGTAGGAGCCAGCTCAGCATGATCACGGTCGAAGATGTTCTGCATGAACGCGATGAAGTGCCTCTTCATCTCGGGCCTTTTCTCCAGTGTGATTTGAAGAGAGGTAAGTCGTGTGAGGGCCTGGCCTCGGCTGTGAGGGAGTTGCTGACGTGGTGTTCTGAATGGCAATGGTGCCACCCAGCTGTTGCAGTCATCCATATATATTTCTTTGTCCATGACCTTTAAGAACAGTCTGTCTTCAATAGAGAGTCCAATCTTGTTGTCATCCCCGGACGTGTTGAAGATGGTGCTCCCTAAGTTGCATTCCCGGATACTGTGGGTGCCTTGCGCTGGGGCAATCTGATGTGCTGGCTTCTGAACATATTGCTCCTTCACCTGGATCCTGTTCAGACATGGGCTGAAGAATGAAGGGCGTTGGTTCTCAAGCACATTGGTGTGGTAGCTTTGGATGTCTGAAGGCTTGTGGGCTGCCTCTAGGCAGACTTCTCCTATGATGACCCATCCCAGGTCGAGTCGTTGTGCGTAGGGGGCGTCATGTGGACCGTTCCGTTGCTCCCGCACTTTATGAACTCTAAGGATGTCTCGGCCTAGCAAGAGAAGGATCTGTGCTTTAGAATCCAAAGGTGGTATACCATATGCTATGGGCTTGAGGTGGGAATGATGCAACGCTGCTTCTGGCGTAGGTATCTCAGCTCTTTCGGTGGGAATGTTGTTACACTCTATTAGTGTAGGTAGTGTCACTGTTGTAGCTCCATCCACAGATTCCACCACAAAGCCTGTGGCTCTCCTTCCTGTCATCTGAGTTGTACCTGCACATGTACGAAGTGTGAATGCTGAATCTGACCCCTTGATGTGGAACATATCAAATAATTCAGACCGTGCAAGCGACCTGTTGCTTTGGTCATCCAGCACAACGTATGCTCTGGTTGCTCTCTCTGGGTGTGCTTCTGGGAATATATTCACCAGGCAAATCTTCGAGCAAGATCTGCCGCTTTGACCCTCTCCACAGACTTCTGTGCAATTTGAGGTGACTGCAGATTGGTCTGATCCTCCTTCTCCCTCCCCGCCATCCTCAGATGGGGCTGAAGGCGGAGGTCCTGGATGAAGAGCCGTGGTGTGGCTGTTACTCTCACATTCCATGCACTTGATGGCTGTGGTGCAGTTCTGGGCTAGATGAGTAGTTGTGGAACAACATCTGAAGCAGACACCGTTGTCTTTGAGGAAGGCCTTGCGCTCCTCGAGGGGCTTGCTTCTGAAACCTCTGCAGCGTGTTAGGGGGTGTGGCTTCTTATGGAGAGGGCATAGTTTTTTTATGTCCACTGCTGTTCGGCCTGAACCGTCTTGTGTGTCTTTCTCGTGAGAGACATCTGTCTTATGTGCAGAGACCATGCTCTTACTTTGTCTCTTGAATGGCTGCTCTGACTTCATCTGGGCTGTGTTACTCATCGATAGCCTGAAGCTTGGGTCATTGCGAGCTCGTGCCTCTTTGGTGATGAACTCGCAGAAGAATGTGAATGGGGGAAAAACTACCTGTCGCTCAGCTTTGTATCTGGAACCCTGTGATATCCATTTCTCTTGGATGTTGTAGGGCAACTTGTCTACGATGGGCAACATGCCGCGTGAAGTGTCCAAATAGCTCAAACCAGGCAGGTAACCTTCGAACATGGCTGCTTCCAACTCTTGGAGAAGGTCACTTAGCTCTCTCAGCTTCACAGGATCTTTATTGCTGATCTTTGGGAAGTTCTCCAGCCTGTCGAAGAGGGACTTTTCAATTACCTCTGGAGACCCGAAGCACTCTTCTAAGCGTTCCCAAGCTTTGCATAGACCTTGAGATGAATGACTTACATGTACTGCTCTTATTCGTTTCACGTGCTTTGCAGATTCACTCCCTAACCACTTAATCATGAGGTCCATCTCTTCATTAGCACTGAGTAGTAGTCCGTCAATGGCGTTCTTGAAGGACGACTTCCATGCCCAGTAATTTTCTGGGTGATCATCGAACTTGGTGAGACCGGAGGTTACGAGGTCTCTGCGTGCTAGGTACCGAGCCACATCACTGATGTCGGTTGTGTCACCGCTTCCTGTTGGTTTGTATGGTGAACCCTTGGGCCTGCTGGGTGTGAGCTGCTCTGATGTCTTTGGCCTACTAGGTCGCAGTGATGGAGAGCTGTGCTCATGCTTCACGGTGGAGGAGTGCTGTCTCTCGTATGAGACAGTCAGACGCTGTCTGGGTGGTGAGGAGGATCTCAGCCTATGGACTATCGGTTCCAGATTGGCTATAGAGTCGTTAACATCTTCGGCAGATAGTGGTAGCTGTGACTGTTGTTCTACGTACTGGCGTGTGCGGTCAACAGTGGCATGAATGACAGCTTCGATACCGTTGTTTTCTTCCTCCGCTGCTGCTTCAAGAACATTAGCTTCAGCGATGGCTTCTGCCACTTCTTTCTCATGCAGCAAGTTCTTTAATTTTGCTTCCATTTGGGCTTTTTCGATCATAATCTCTGATTCCATTTTTGCATAGCCAGCACGTGTGCGTGCTACTTCCACTTTGACACGTGCATTGACAGCTGCCCTACTGGCTGTTGATTTAAAAGACCTAGATGTGCTAGAGGCCACTGACCTTGTCTCAGCATTGCTCAACTCTTCCATCATGAATATTGCTGTGTGCTTGGCGTGAGCAAGGATGATGGGGAGCAGTGCTTGCGCTGAAGATCTCTCTCCTTGAGTCGATCCGCCCGCTGAGTGGTTGCTTTTTTACTATTCTGTTCCCACTGCGCGTAACCAGGGCGCAACTTCCACAGATAGCGAACACACACTGACACATAAATGAATCCTCAGACGCTGAAGTAAAGTTTAGTTTTTTACTCAATCCTCAGAAACATGAGTGGTCGTTTGGTTATTTTGTAAAAAAGCAAAGCCTTTTCCAGGGCAAGAATGTAAACAAAGAGATTCTCCGGAGCTTTTTCTCTCAACTAGCTGTTGCACGAGCTATCACGTCTGAACAGTGTGCTCACGTCATGTGACTAATGTTCGTCATGTGACTAATCAAAACCGAAACTAAATAAAGGCAGTAACAAATGTAATGTCATAAAATGTCCACTAGATGTCTCTAAAATGAAAACCTAAGAAACCATGACACTTCTTATTGTCTTACTTTTTTTCTTTTCCTTTTCCTTTTTTACCCCTCTGTTTAGGGGTTGCTGTGTTTCTTTACCCTTTGTTCTATCATAAGATGTAGATATGATGTTCTGTCCATGTCTATGCTGACACCCAATAAAAACTCAAGTGCAAAAAATACAATAAAAATGTAAATGTAAAATGTAAACAGGCGTCGGGCGCTTCCTTACTGTCGAACTTGCAGTTGGCGTACTGGAAGGCGTTGAAGGAGTCTGATTGGCTGTCGGAGCTGATGACGTCGCTGCTGCTGGCGCTGGCCGGGGAGGTCCACTCCGAGGGCACGCCGGGGTCGTCCACGGGCCGCGTGGCGCCCTGCTGGCGCTCCAGCAGCTCCGGGAGGTCGCGGGGGATCTCCAGACTGCCTGGGCTGCTGCCCCGACGCCCCGGACCCTGAGAGAGAGAGAGAGAGAGAGAGAGAGAGTGTGAGAGTGTGTGTGTGTGTGTGTGTGAGTCTCTGTGTGTGTGTGTGTGTGTGTGTGTCTAACCCGGGTGCGTTAGTGTGTGTGTGTGTGTGTGTGCATGTGTGCGTGTGTGTGTGTACCCGTGTGCATTAGTGTGTGTGTGTGTGTGTGTGTGTGTGCGTGTGTGCGTGTGTGTGTGTGCGTGTTTGTGTGTGTGTGTGTGTACCCTGGTGCGTAGTCTCTCCTGTATGAACTCGTCCATCAGGTCGCTGAAGTTCCCAGCAGCGTTGTTGCTGCCGGCGTCGCTGGAGACGGGCCGGGCCTTCTGACTGATGTCCTCTTTGTTAGCTGGGACACACACACACACACACACACTTTATTAGCCTTGTACACACATACACACACACACACACACACACTTTATTAGCCTTGTACACACACACACACACACACACTTATCTCCTCAGCAGAAAGCGAGGGACATCAAGTCAACATCAGTCATGGTTTCAGCAGAAATGTGTGTGTGTGTGCGTGTGTGTGTGTGTGTGTGTCTAGACTGTGATCTCTGACCTCTGACCCTCAGACACATGTGACCCCGGTAGTAGTGTGCTGCTGTGGTGGGGTTAGACTGACAGACAGACAGACAGACAGGCGGCCCTGGTGTTAAAAGGCACACGCGCGCACGCACACACACACACCAATACATATACACACACACACCATCCATGGATGCAGGAGGGAGTACTCACACACCATGCTGTTTCAGAGAGGGGGGGAGAGAAAGAGGGGGAGGGATAGAGAGGGGGGGTAAAGAGAGAGAGAGAGAGAGAGGGATAGAGAGAGAGAGAGGGAGGGATAGAGAGGGGGGGTAAAGAGAGAGAGAGAGACAGAGGGATAGAGAGAGAGACAGAGGGATAGAGAGAGAGGGATAGAGAGAGGGAGGGATAGAGAAAGAGAGAGGGAGGGAGAGGGAGGGATAGAGAGAGAGAGAGGAGGAAGGATAGAGAGAAAGAGGGATAGACAGAGAGAGGGATAGAGAGAGAGGGGGATAGAGAGAGAGAGGGATAGAGAGATAGAGAGAGGAGGAAGGAGAGAGAGAGAGAAAGAGGGATAGAGAGAGAGATAGAGGGATAGAGAGAGAGAGGGATAGAGAGAGAGAGGGATAGAGAGAGAGAGGGATAGAGAGAGAGGGATAGAGAGAGAGATAGAGGGATAGAGAGATAGAGGGATAGAGAGATAGAGGGATAGAGAGAGAGATAGAGAGAGACAGGGATAGAGAGAGATAGATGGATAGAGAGACAGAGGGATAGAGAGAGAGATAGAGAGAGAGAGGGATATAGAGAGAGAGGTATAGATAGAGAGAGAGAGGGATAGAGAGAGTAGAGTGTTGTGTCCCAGAGCCCACGTCAGCCGCAGTAGTAGTAGTAGAGTTAGTCAGCTGACCAGCTGGAGGTGGGGTTAGGAAGCCATCATCATACACACCCACTAGTGGCACTGGTTCTGATGCTGGTATTGGTACTGGTACTGGTTCTGATAGAGGTATTGGTACTGGTACCGGTTTTGATAGAGGTACTGGTACTGGTACTGGTTCTGATAGAGGTATTGGTACTGGTACCGGTTCTGATAGAGGTACTGGTACTGGTTCTGATAGAGGTACTGGTACTGATAGAGGTATTGGTACTGGTACTGGTTCTGATAGAGGTACTGGTACTGGTAGTGGTATTAGTTCTGGTACTGTTAGACATTCTGTAGAATGTGCTGCTGCCTGTTAGACATTCTGACAGAGGGCCTGCTGCCCCCTGCTGGTGATAATGAGGCAGTGCATCTCCCTGGTTCTTTACTCTTCCTTTTTCTGTTTCATAGAGTGCTCTGGCTCTGTCCCATTACTTACACAGGGCTCTGTCCCATTACTTACACAGGGCTCTGTCCCATTACTTACACAGGGAACTGGATGTCTAATTCGGTTGTTAAGTCTGATGTCAAACGTGACG
The DNA here is from genome assembly GCF_963989245.1 of Nansenia antarctica. Taxonomy (NCBI): domain Eukaryota; kingdom Metazoa; phylum Chordata; class Actinopteri; order Argentiniformes; family Microstomatidae; genus Nansenia; species Nansenia antarctica. The sequence continues at coordinate 23,054,572 of NC_137674.1, read as the reverse complement.
TTTAGCAATTTCTGGGTCCAAACCAGAAATTCCCTGCACCAGAGTACCAGTGTACTAAAGCACCAGAGTACCAGTGTACTAAAGCACCAGAGTACCAGTGTACTAAAGCACCAGAGTACCAGTGTACTAAAGCACCAGAGTACCAGTGTTCTACAGCGGTAAAATGACAGTTCAATCGTTTTTTAGACTCTGATCTATTCATACAACAAGGGACGCAGCACTTTCCTGTTTTTCCCATATTTGTCAGCGTCTTTGAGCATTGGAAAAGCGCTATACAAATATAATTTATTATTATTATTAATGCGGCATCTGAGTGCCTCAGCCAACGTTGGACCCGGAAACACGTTACGACTTAACAACCGAACAGGTCACATGGTCTTTATGGAACTCAATGTTAGACTAGAAGTGTCGTCCTGCCCAGGTCAGAGGTGAACCCCAGTGTGTTGTTCTGAGAGTGTTGAGGGGGGAGTGTGTGTGTGTGTGTGTGTGTGTGTGTGTTGTTGTTGAGAGTTGAGGGAAGGCATGAGGGCGCATGCAGCACATCCAGGAGGAGGAGGAAGAGGAGGAGGAGCAGAGTTTTAGTCCCAAAGCCGGAGGAAGGGGGAGGAGCTGTCCCCGGGCACGGGGGGGGGGGGGGCGGCCCCACAGCCTCAGGTTGTCTGGAGAGGGGGGGGGGGGGCGGGCGGGCGGGGGCGGGGCTACTTTCAAAAGGAAAACACAAAAAAGAAAAAAGCTTCAATTCAATGAAATCCGCATTCAGGCATAAAAAATAGTCAAACAGTTAAAAAACAAAAAAATGGAAAAAGGAGAAGAAAAGCTTGTTTTTGTTTTGTTTGTTTGTTTGTGTTATCTTCCATGTTGTTGTTGTTGTTGTTGTTGACGTGGGGGGTCTCTAGCTTCTCACCTGGAGTCTTCCTTCCAAAATAGCCCAATACATGCGTGTACAGCTCCCTGAGGGGGGCAGCGTCACCCCCGCCCCCCCCCGCCACCCTGCTGGCCCGCTGGGGGGGGGACCCCTGGGTCTGGGTGGTCTTGGGTCTGGAGGAGAGGGCGTGGACCACCGACTTGTACACCCCGCCCAGCAGCAGCGGCGCCCCCTGTGGGGGGTGGGACGGCGCCTCCTGAGACCTGGAACGGGACCCGAGGCGGGGCCGCAGGGGGGAGCGGCCTAGCCGCCGTGACGGCCCCCCTCCTCCTGCCGCTGGCGCCCCACACTCCTCTCGCTCTCCTCCTCCTCCGCTGGTAGACCCCCCCTCCCCGGGCCTGGTCCCCGTCCCGGACCCAGCTCCAGCCTCTCCGGAGGAGGACCCTACCCCAGCCCCCCTGGCTCCCCCCAGGGAGAAGGAGGAGGATGAGGAGGAGGAGGAGGAGTGGCTGTGGAAGTGGCTGAGGCGGCGCAGCCGGGCCCTCCAGTGCGCCTCTTTGGTGTCCAGGGGGTTGTGGAACTGGACGGACTCCGTGGAGGGTGTGAAGCTGACGTGCCCCCCACCCCCCCCTCCCTGACGCTTCTTAGCCCTCCCCACACGCGCTAGCCTGGGCCGGAGAGGAGGGATGTGGTGGTGGGGGGAGGGGGAGGGGCAGGGGAGGGAGGGGGGGGCTGGATCACACTCACACTCTGTAGCGTCTTGCCTGACGAGCGGAGGCTCTGCTCTCTCCCTGTCCTCCCCCCTGCCGCCCTGCCTCTCCTCCTCCTCCTCCTCTTCCTCCCTGCCCTCTTCCTCTCTTCCCTGCCCCCCCCCTCCTCCCTGCTCTACCTGCTCCCCTAGGCCACAGCGCCCTCTGGAGGCCCCTGGTTGCCTGTCACACTGCTGCTCCAGACACTCGTAGATGCTGCGGTGCTGCTCGGGCTCCAGGTCCTCCTCGGAGTCCAGGCTGGCCTGGGGGGCCACTGATCCCCCCCTCCACCCCCCCGGCCCTGGCTGGACACACACAACACCGCCCTCCCCTGGTCGGCGGCTAGGGCTACTGCTGTCACCCCTCTCTCCCCTCTCTCCTCTCTCTCCTCCTCTCTCTCCTCTCTCCCCCTCCTCCCCTCCTCCCCCTCCCACCACCTCCTGTCCTTTCTGCATCAGGTACTCTCTGAGAGAGGAGAGCAGTTCCCCCTCCTCCTCCTCCTCCTCCTCCTCTTCCTCCTCACCCCCCTCCCCCTCCCCCTCTTCCTCCCCCCCTCTCTCAGACGACTGGGTGAGTGTGGAGGACCCGCTGGTCCAATCGGAGGCAGCAGCGAGATGGGGCCGGGGACCAATCATCTGCCAGAGATGATCGTAGATGCTGTCGCCCACCTCCAGGGAAGCTACCCTGGTGGTGGCGGGGGTGGGGCTGGGGGCGGGGGCGGGGTCAGCTGGGGGCAGGGGGGGGGCAGCGGTGGTGGTGGTGGGGGGGCAGGAAGTGGCGTGAGGGGGGCTGTCGGGAACAGGAAGTGCACCTTTGGCGCGCTCGGCGATGAAGGGCTCCATGATGTCAGAGGCGCTGCTGCTGCGCGGCAGGGGCGGAGCCTCCAGGTCACCTGACGCCGAGAACACCTCGGTGGGCGGGGCCTCCTCGCTCTGGGAGCAGTGGCGGATCCGGGGGCCACGGGGGGGGGGCATGGTGATGGGGGGGTCCTCTAGGTCTGGGGGGAACAGGGGAGAGGGGTTAGACACACACCACACACTCACACACACACACTCACACACACACACACACACACACACACACACACTACTGTCTCTGGGTTGACGATATCTGTGATCTGAGCAGAAGTCATCAGTCACACATGCCTGAGGTAGAACAACCCAGATGTGTAACAGCAGGCCAGCCAACCACACATGCAGCTAGGTCTGCTGGGACAACAACATCAACAACAACAACAACAACATCAACTCCCTCCAGCACAGTCAAAACCTCAGGACAACCAACCATTATCAATCAGTCTCTGATTCATAAAAAGGCGTCACAAACAAACACCAAAACATGAGCTTGAGGCAGCAAGCACAGACACAGGCAGCACAGACACACCAAGACTGAGAGAATAGGTGGCTGTATACAGGTATAGATGCAGGTATAGATGCAAGTATAGATGTAGAAATAGATGCAGGTATAAATGTAGAAATAGATGTAGAAATAGATGGAGGTATAAATGTAGAAATAGATGTAGAAATAGATGCAGGTATAAATGTAGGTATAAATGTAGAAATAGATGTAGAAATAGATGCAGGTATAGATGTAGGTATAGATGCAGGTATAAATGTAGAAATAGATGCAGGTATAAATGTAGAAATAGATGCAGGTATAAATGTAGAAATAGATGTAGAAATAGATGCAGGTATAAATGTAGAAATAGATGCAGGTATAAATGTAGAAATAGATGTAGGTATAGATGCAGGTATAAATGTAGAAATAGATGCAGGTATAAATGTAGAAATAGATGCAGGTATAAATGTAGAAATAGATGCAGGTATAGATGTAGAAATAGATGCAGGTATAGATGTAGAAATAGATGCAGGTATAAATGTAGAAATAGATGCAGGTATAAATGTAGAAATAGATGCAGGTATAAATGTAGAAATAGATGCAGGTATAAATGTAGAAATAGATGCAGGTATAAATGTAGAAATAGATGCAGGTATAGATGTAGAAATAGATGCAGGTATAAATGTAGAAATAGATGCAGGTATAAATGTAGAAATAGATGCAGGTATAAATGTAGAAATAGATGCAGGTATAAATGTAGAAATAGATGCAGGTATAAATGTAGAAATAGATGCAGGTATAGATGCAGGTATAGATGCAGTGACAGACAGATCCATGCGTTAGGCGTACGTCTACCTGACAGTTGGTCAGCTAGGGGGGTGAGGGAGGTGTGGGGCAGGAGGGGGTGTATCAGAACAGGAGCGCTCTTAGCACTGCGGATAGAGGCTGAACAGAGAAGGCTGTCGCCTGTAGAACAGCTCCGCAGGGCTGGGGGGGGGGACAGGTGACGGGTGGGAGAGAGGAGGAGGAGGAGGAGAGGAAAGGAAAAAGAGAGGAAAGAGAGAAGAGGAGGGAGAGTGAGGCTATAGTGACAGCAAGGCAGAGAGCAGTGAGGTCCTCCAGACCAGAGGGGGCAGACGTGAGCAGCTCGTCCCATCACTTCAGTATACAGGGTATATACAGGAATCTTGAGGTTAATTTCAATACCTTTCTAATACTTTTTAAAGACTGTGTCAATATTTTTCCAGACCTCACCGCCACTTGGAGCTGTAACCGTTTACATCAGTGACACCTTTAACTTAACAGGTTTAGTTAGCAAGAGACTAGACCACTATCATACAACAGAATTTCCGGTTCATCTTAATTTTTTAATAAAACGAATAAATTCACAAACTTTTACTAAACGTTTTTAGGACTCAAACTCTTTGGACAGAGTCTAATTGAGAAAAATACCTACAAAATTCAAGACCTCATAAAATCGTGATAAGACTTTTTAATACTTATTAAGGGTCTTGATTTTCCCAAAATTGATTCATCAACTTTTAATACTTTTCAAGACACCGCGGATACCCTGGTATAGTATGAATTATTCATGTTGATCGTTTCCGTGAATGGGTTTAAAGGGGAAGTTTACCCGAAATCCATTTTCATGTGTATTTATTTATGGCCAATCCATAATGCTCACTGTCTTTAGCTATCATAATTTCGCAGGAAGCTAGTTACAAGTAGACTAATAGAACAGAGAACCTTGAGTAGACTAGTAGAACCAGAGAACCTTGAGTAGACTAATTGTACTGCTTCAAAGATGAACCAGAGAAGTACTGCTTCTGAACTGTGTTAAAAGCCAGACAGTCATGTAGATGGTACGAAAGAAGGAAACACATATCCATATATGGACGTGTTGTTGTCCAGGCATATGGGAAAGTGTACGACCCACGGATGTCTGGTCTAGTGGGCCTATAACTGTGAACAATGGGAAGGCAGATATGAGTTATGTGAAGACTCGCCGTGGGGGGGTGAAAGGGGGGTTGGAAGTATAAATGTATGCTTGTAACTTCATTTCGGGCTCTCTGTTAGTTACAAACAGACTGCCAGGCTTGCAACCATTAAAAGAACATATATTGTGTACGTGTCTATTTGTGCAGAATCTCACCAAATACAAGTAGCAAGTACAAGAGCGCTGATTTAAGACCCAGTTGAGAAGAGGAGGCTGGCAGAGGTAGAAATCGGAGGACGGGCTTATTCAGGGTTCCTACAAGTTTCAACAAGTCAAATTTACGACCTTTTTTTAACCTCTTTGAATAGAATTTTAGACCTATTCGCGACACCATATGATAGCTTTTTGTCATCCTCGAGGTGATGAATTTAGGGATTTCACTGCCACACAGACAAAAAAGGAGAATTGGCATTTGTTTGGTTCCAGCTTGATTAATTTCTAGGTAAATATATGTGGTAGGACTGATTTCCTTGCAGGATCTCATTTCTAACACCTAGCATCTCATTTTTAGACCGAATAACTGACATTTAAGCCCTTTTTAGGCCTTATGCATTGAGCGCTGGATTTTAGACTTTAAGGCTTTTTAAGACCAGCGCGGGAACCCTGTGCAAGGAATGGAAAGTACCAGATACCATTCCAGCGTTCTCCCCAGAAAAAGAAGAGTGTTTCTGCATCACGCTGTGAGCTTGGTGCCAGCATGTAAACATGACCAGACTAAGTAAACTACACTGAACACAAATATAAACGCAACACTTTTGCTCCAGTTTTTCACGAGTTGAAGTCAAAGACCTAACACTTTTTCTATGTACACAAAAGGCCTATTTCTCTCAAATTGTGTTCTAAAATTAGTTTATAGCACTTCTTCTTTACCGAGATAATCCATCCACCTGACAGGTTGTGAAAGGAGCATTCAGTATCACCCAAACCCATCTCTCCTAACTGCAACAGAAGCTCACAATTCTGGTTGGATTATTGGATCCGACCACTCAACTACATGGTATAGCTTCCCCTGCTGGCCCCTGGCGGCGCTGCTCACCCACGGTCTTCTGGCGTACGATGCTGCGGGCCTTCTCCAGGCCCGGGGACCCGGCGGTGGTGGCGCTGCGCTGCCTCATGGCCGCCGCCTGGCCCGGCGGGTCCCGGCTCCACCCCTTAGAGAAGGAGCGGTCCACCGCCAGCTTACCGCCCTCCTGGGCGCCCCCTGGTGGAACAGAGCGGGATTGAGAGAGGGAGAGAGGGATGAGGAGGAGGAGGAGGAGGAGGAGGTAGGATAAACAACATGGTTATACAGTGTAGCACCACAGTACACCACAGGAAAAGAGACAGAGGGAGAGAAAAAAACTGAGAGAAAAAGACATGGAAGGAAGAGAAAAGAGAGAATGTTAGATAGATAGAGAGGCTCAGAGAGAGAGAGAGAGAGAGAGAGAGAGAGAGAGAGAGAGACACAAAGAGAGAGAGAGACAGACACACAAAGAAAGAGAAAGAGATACACACACACAAAAAGAGAGAGGTAGACAGAGTGAGAGAGACAGACACACAAAGAGAGAGAGAGAGTGAGAGAGAGAGATAGACAGTGAGAGAAAAAGAGAGACACACAAAGAGAGAGAGAGACAGACACACAAAGAGAGAGAGAGAGAGAGAATGATAGACAAAGAGAGAGACAGAGAGAGAGAGATAGACAGTGGGAGAGAGAGAGAGAGAGACAGAAAGAGAGAGAGAGATAGAGACAGAGAGAGAGAGAGAGAGAGATAGAGACAGAGAGAGAGAGAGATAGACAGTGAGAGAGGAAAAAGAGAGACACACAAGAGAGAGAGAGAGAGAGAGAGAGAGAGAGAGAGAGAGAGAGAGAGAGAGAGAGAGAGAGAGAGAGAGAGAGAGAGAGAGAGAGAGAGAGAGAGAGAGCGGACCTTTCCCTTTGTGTTTCTTCTGCTTCTGTTCGCTCAGCTTGTCGAGCGGCAGCTCTGCCAGGTCCAGCCCGTACAGGTTCCGGGCCAGAACCTTGGTGAGCGTCTCCATGGTGAGGGACCACTCCGTTACCAGCTCCTCCCAGCAGGTCAGAGAGGACAGCACCGACAGGAGGTCGTCCCACAGCTCCCGGGAGATGTACACGTTCAGGTTCCCTTTGATCCACGCCACGATCAGGGTCTGGGGACGGACGGACGGACGGACGAGGAAAGGGGAGAGAGAGGAGAAGGAGGAGTGGAGAAAGGGGTGAGGGGTGGGCCAGGGGAGAGAGAGAAGGAGGAGGATAAAGGGGTGGCCCAGGGGAGAGAGAGAAGGAGGAGAGGAGAAAGGGGGTGAGGGGAGGGGCCAGGGGAGAGAGAGAAGGAGGAGGAGAAAGGGGTGGCCCAGGGGAGAGAGAGAAGGAGAAGTGGAGAAGGGGGTGAGGGGTGGGCCAGGGGAGAGAGCGAGGAGGAGAAGAGAGGAGGGAGGTGAGGGGTGGGCCAGGGGAGAGAGAGAAGGAGGAGAGGAGAAAGGGGGTGAGGGGGTGGGCCAGGGGAGAGAGAGAAGTAGAAGTGGAGAAGGGGGTGAGGGGTGGGCCAGGGGAGAGAGCGAGGAGGAGAAGAGAGGAGGGAGGTGAGGGGTGGGCCAGGGGAGAGAGAGAAGGAGGAGAGGAGAAAGGGGGTGAGGGGGTGGGCCAGGGGAGAGAGAGAAGGAGGAGGAGAAAGGGGTGGCCCAGGGGAGAGAGAGAAGGAGGAGAGGAGAAAGGGGGTGAGGGGAGGGGCCAGGGGAGAGAGAGAAGGAGGAGGAGAAAGGGGTGGCCCAGGGGAGAGAGAGAAGGAGAAGTGGAGAAGGGGGTGAGGGGTGGGCCAGGGGAGAGAGCGAGGAGGAGAAGAGAGGAGGGAGGTGAGGGGTGGGCCAGGGGAGAGAGAGAAGGAGGAGAGGAGAAAGGGGTGAGGGGGTGGGCCAGGGGAGAGAGAGAAGGAGGAGAGGAGAAAGGGGTGAGGGGTGGGCCAGGGGAGAGAGAGAAGGAGGAGTGGAGAAGGGGGTGAGGGCAGGGGTGGGCCAGGGGAGAGAGGGAGGAGGAGGGAGGAGGGAGGCCAGGGGTGGGCCAGGGGAGAGAGGGAGGAGAGGAGAAGAGAGGAGGGAGGGAGGAGAAGAGAGGAGGGAGGCGAGGCCCAGGGGAGAGAGGGAGGGAGGAGAAGAGAGGAGGGAGGCGGGGCTTAGTTTAGAAGGAAACTGTCGTGGGTGGCCGAGTCACTGCCCGTCTTCCTCCGTCTACTACGGATCCTTTCCGTCTCTTTAGGGTGCACCCTACACCCCTACACCCTACACCCTCCAACACCCTACACCCTACACCCTACACCCTCCAACACCCTACACCCTCCACCCTACACCCTCCACCCTACACCCTCTATCCATCCCCCTCCACCCTCTATCCACCCTACACCCTCTATCCATCATCGTTAGTTAGCTAGTGAGTTAGGTAGGTAGTTAGTTAGTTAGCTAGTGAGTTAGGTAGCTAGGTAGGTAGGTAGTTAGTTAGCTAGTGAGTTAGGTAGCTAGGTAGTTAGTTAGCTAGTGAGTTAGGTAGGTAGGTAGGTAGTTAGTTAGCTAGTGAGTAAGGTAGGTAGGTAGGTAGTTAGCTAGTGAGTTAGGTAGGTAGTTAGTTAGGTAGTTAGCTAGTGAGTTAGTTAGATAGTTAGCTAGTGAGTTAGGTAGGTAGTTAGTTAGCTAGTGAGTTAGGTAGGTAGTTAGTTAGCTAGTGAGTTAGGTAGGTAGGTAGGTAGTTAGTTAGCTAGCTAGGTAGGTAGTTAGTTAGCTAGTGAGTTAGGTAGGTAGTTAGTTAGGTAGTTAGTTAGCTAGCTAGTGAGTTAGGTAGGTAGTTAGTTAGTTAGCTAGTGAGTTAGGTAGGTAGGTAGGTAGTTAGCTAGCTAGTGAGTTAGGTAGGTAGGTAGGTAGTTAGTTAGCTAGTGAGGTAGGTAGGTAGGTAGTTAGTTAGGTAGTTAGGTAGGTAGGTAGTTATTTACCTGGAACACCGCCCCGGCCAGCCGACCAGACAGCGTCATGTTCTTCTTGCCTTGAGGCATGATGGAGGGAGGCCTCTTCATCACACACTCTGTTACCCTGAGGAGAACCAGCAGGATCTGCTCCCTACACACACACACGCACACGCACACGCACGCACACACACACACACACACACACACACACACACACACACACACACACACACACACACACACACACAGGAGAGGAGAACATCAGTTACAGTATATAAAGAAATCCAACATGATCTTTACTACAAGGCCCTCCTGATGTGTTGCTCATGTGTGTCTGACCCTGTGTAGTGTGTAGTGTGTAGGGTGTAGTGTGTAGGGTGTAGTGCGTAATGTGTAGGGTGAAGTGTGTAGGGCGTATGTACCAGGTCTTCTGGTCCATGGTCTCGTGCAGGGTGTAGGGTGTAGTGTGTAGGGTGTAGGGTGTAGGGCGTAGGGTGTAGGGTGTAGTGTGTAGGGCGTATGTACCAGGTCTTCTGGTCCATGGTCTCGTGCAGGGTGTAGGGTGTAGTGTGTAGGGTGTAGGGCGTAGGGTGTAGTGTGTAGGGCGTATGTACCAGGTCTTCTGGTCCATGGTCTCGTGCAGGGTGTAGGGTGTAGTGTGTAGGGTGTAGTGTGTAGGGTGTAGGGCGTAGGGTGTAGTGTGTAGGGCGTATGTACCAGGTCTTCTGGTCCATGGTCTCGTGCAGGGTGTAGTGTGTAGGGTGTAGTGTGTAGGGCGTATGTACCAGGTCTTCTGGTCCATGGTCTCGTGCAGGGTGTAGGGTGTAGTGTGTAGGGTGTAGGGCGTAGGGTGTAGTGTGTAGGGTGTAGGGCGTAGGGTGTAGTGTGTAGGGTGTAGTGTGTAGGGCGTATGTACCAGGTCTTCTGGTCCATGGTCTCGTGCAGGGTGTAGGGTGTAGTGTGTAGGGTGTAGGGCGTAGGGTGTAGTGTGTAGGGTGTAGGGCGTAGGGTGTAGTGTGTAGGGTGTAGTGTGTAGGGCGTATGTACCAGGTCTTCTGGTCCATGGTCTCGTGCATCACCAGACTGCGGTAGATGTTCAGGACACGTTTGCACATGTCCACATGCTCCTCCAGGAGAGGCTGCAGCTCGTTGGCCGGCTCCAGCAGAAACACGTTGGAGGAGTTGGTGATGAAGACCTAGGAGGAAGAGGAGGGGAGGAGGAGGAAGAGGAGGAGGAAAAGGAGGGAAGGAGGAAGAGGAGGAGGAGGAGGAGGAGGAAGAGGAGGGAAGGAGGAGGAAGAGGAGGGAAGGAGGAGGAAGAGGAGGAGGAGGAAAGGAGGAGGAAGAGGAGGGGAGGAGGAGGAGGAGGGAAGGAGGAGGAAGAGGAGGAGGAGGAAGAGGAGGAGGAAGAGAAGGAAGAGGAGGGGAGGAGGAAGAGGAGGAGGAGGAAGAGGAGGGGAGGAGGAGGAGGAGGGAAGGTGGAGGAAGAGGAGGAGGAGGAGGGAGAGGAGGGAAGGAGGAGGAGGAGGAGGAGGGAAGGGGGAGGAGGAGGAGGGAGAGAAGGAAGATGAAGATATGGGTCAGTGCAGAATCTTATTAGGATTATACAGTGGGGGAAATAAGTATTCACCAAATCAACAGTTTTTTAATTCAACATTCAGGGTTCCTACAAGTCCAATTGTAGACATTTTTTAGACCTCTTTGAATATAAGTTTAGACCTATTCGCGACACCATATGATAGCTTTTTGTCATCCTCGAGGTGATGAAATTAGGGATTTCACTGCCATACAGACAAAAAATGTTTTGGGTTCCAGTTTGATTCATTTCCACGTAAATAGATATTTAGATATATAGTAAATAGGTCGGACTGATTTCCTTGCAGGATCTAATTTTTAAGACCTAGCACCTCATTTTTAGACCGAATAACTGAAATTGGAATGCTGGATTTTAGACTTGAAGGCTTTTTAAGACCAGCGCGGGAACCCTGAACGTTCCACTGCAGCTATTCACATGACGTTTAGACCTTTAGACGTTCAACTCAATAAAACTACACAGCTAAAGACATTGTAACATTCCGATCTATAAGAAAAGTGAGAGACAGTGAGGGGGGTGACACAGGAGAGAAAGACACCGACATTTCGTGACGTTAGAATTATAAGGTTCGATCTCCATTTTTGTCAAAATTTAGTTTTTTACATAATCTGATCAGTTTTAAAATGTCAACATTTTTTAGTTAGTAATTAATAAAATAAGGTTCCATCTCACAAAACATAATGGAATGTAAAAACTTTGACGCTCAATATCTCTGAATTGCCCTAAACGGAGATGGAACCTTATCATTCTAAGATCACAATTTATTCGAATAGCTGCAATTGAATTTGGAATATGTTGAATTAAAAACTTTGTTGAATACTTATTTCCCCCACTGTAGATACTGTCATCTGGATTTATAGATGTGTGTGTGTGTGTGTGTGTGTGTGTGTGTGTGTGTGTGTGTGTGTGTGTGTGTGTGTGTGCGAGTACCTGTAGTGTGGGTTGGACGCCTGCGTGTACACTGTACTCCAGCAGCTCACTGTCACAGGCCTTATTCACCCCCTGAGAGACAGACAGACAGACAGACATACACAGCCAGACAGAAAGGAGACAGACAGACAGAAAGGAGACAGACAGACAGAAAGGAGACAGACAGATAGGCGGACAGTAACAGAGTTAGAGTTGTGAGTTACACCCCCTCCAAACACACACAGGCACGCGCGCGCGCACACTCACACTCACACTCACACTCACACTCACACTCACACTCGCACTCACACACACACTCACACACACACACACACACACTCTCTCTCCCAGCGGTCCTCACCTGGTGGTCCTGCGGCCCCGCGGCGTCCTGGGGGGGCTCCCTCATGAACACAGGCTTGTCCTCCTGGGAGAGCCACTCCTGGTACACCCTCACCACCTTCCTCATGGCTGCTGCCTCACACATGGGCAGCAGGAAGGCCTGGGGGGAACAGAGACACTCAGGACTAACCCTTACCCATCTAACCCTAACTAACCCCTCTAACCCTAACTAACCCCTCTAACCTTAAGCTCTCTAACCCCTCTAACCCTAACTAACCCCTCACACATGGGCAGCAGGAAGGCCTGGGGAACAGAGACACTCAGGACTAACCCTAACCCCCCTAACCCTAACTAACCCCTCTAACCTTAGGCCTGGGGGCACAGAGACACTCAGGACAAACCCTTACCCATCTAACCCTAAAGCCCAATTTTTACTTCTGCGTAAAATCTACGCCGTAGCTTGTCGCGCACCTCTCCAAAAATGTAACTACGCGTCACACCTACGCAGACCGTAAGAACTGTGATTGGTCCGCTTGGTAGCGTCACATTCCGACATGATTCCGACTCTCTCGTAGGCCAAAATGCGGAAGCCATGACAGAAATGTCATTTACTTTTTCTGTAATTACTTGCTGAAAAATGATGATAACCATCTTATTATCTATATAAACTATTATATAGTTTAATGTCATTTCAATGCATTATAGACCTTTTCTTTACAACAAGCATAACAAAAAAAATCGCAAACCGACCAACGCAGAAGCATAAATTGGGAGAGCCCTTGCGTAGGCTACGGCGCGCGTAAATTCGATGCAGAAGTATAAATTGGGCTTAACCCATCTAACCTTAACCCCTCTAAATTGAATGCATGCATCTCCAGGCTGTATCTCCCCCCCACCCGGCCCACCATTACCTGTCTGAAGATCTCGGTGATGAAGTTGACGTTGGTGCGGGAGCAGCACAGGACCCTGCGGACCACCTCCAGGTGGGTCAGGTGCTCCTGGTCCAGACTGCAGAGGCTAGAGGAGCTGGGCTCCCTCTCCGTCAGGGTGCTGGTGTTGGAGTGGGACTGCTCTGGGTCGCACACCCCCCCGCCTGCCCCCCCGCCCACCCCCAAGGCCCCCTCCAGGCTGTCCCCCCCCCTGGGGCCGCCGCCCCCCCCACCCCCCTCCTCCCCGCGCAGGGCCAGCCCCGCCGCCGCCCGCTGGAACACGAACACACACAGACACAGACACACACACACACATTTTTATTTGAGTAATTTTAGACGGTTTTATCCAAAGAGACTCAGTAAAGCCGGGTACACACATAAAGATAATTTGGCTGATTTTGGGCCGATTTTCCCCCTTCCGACCAAAGACAGCAAACGCCCGATTATCGGATGGCTCTAAAGATTATCCTATAAGATTATCCTGTGGTGTGAGGTGTGTTAAGAGTCCATTTCTCCAGACAATCTGCTCGGAAAATGGTCGGGGCCGACAATCGTAAATGTTAAATGTGTTCAATATTTACGACCAAAAATCCTTATGTGTGTGGACAACTCCCGACTCCCGACTAGGGTTGCCAGATGGGCTACTTTTTTGGGGGTGGAATTAGCGGTTTTAGACTGTGGTTAGGGTGGAAAGTGTCAATCCCATCTGGCAACCCTTTTCGCGAGTCCGATTGTGACGTGGATGGAATGTAGCCAATCAAGAAGCGAGCTGACTTCTTCTTTTCGTTCTTCGGCACTTTATTTGCCCTGTCGCACATGGCTGCCTCGTACGGGTCAGTCAGGGTACTACGTTAGATCACGTTTGATCACGCAAGGCTTCTGGCTTGGGGAACGAGACTCTAGACTGTCGTAACGATAATCTTTATGTCTGTGGGGTGCTGAAATGGGAATATCGGCGCACACCACACACAATACGATCAAGGCTGTTCAATCCAAGATTTTTTATGTGTGGGGTCTCAGATAAAAAATCTGTTAAGATTTTGAAAATCCATATGTGTGTACCGGGCTTAAGTCAATCAGTGTGAGTGTGTGTTACCTGGATGTTCTTGGGAACCACCTCCCCGTCCAGCCCAGGGATCTGGGTGGTGGTGTTGGGCCGGGGCTCCAGCCAGAAGGAGACCAGCCAGCGCAGGAAGACCACCCTGGCGTTGAGGTGGGGGTCCCGGGTGCAGTACACCGCCTCGCTGGTCTCCGGGTCCCGGCGGACCACCACGTAGTACGGCCTGGGTCTGACGGCCGGCACCTCTGGACACACACACGCACCACACACGCGCGCGCGCGCACACACACACACGCACCGCACACACAAGTGCGCACCACACACACACGCACCACACACGCACGCACGCACACACACACGCGCACCACACACGCACGCACGCACACACACACACCACCACACACACACGCACCACACACACACGCACCACACACACACACACACACACACACAGACGCACCACGCACACACACACACACACACACACACACACACGCACGCACACACACACACGCGCACCACACACACACCACCACACACGCACCACACATGCGCACGCACACACACACCCACACACGCACGCACCACACACACACACACACACACACACACACACGCACGCACCACACACACACACACACACACACACAGGGTCAACACCTGGTAGAACAGAATGGAAGACTAGAAAACTAAATAAGTGATAAACCACAAAGATGCTTATGATAATAACATGATAGTAACATGATAATAACATGATAGTAACATGATAGTAACATGATAGTAACATGATAGTAACATAATAACATGATAATAACATGATAGTAACATAATAACATGATAGTAACATGATAGTAACATGATAGTAACATGATAGTAACATAATAACATGATAATAACATGATAGTAACATAATAACATGATAATAACATGATAGTAACATGATAGTAACATGATAGTAACATGATAGTAACATAATAACATGATAATAACATGATAATAACATGATAGTAACATGATAATAACATGGTTGTAACATAATAACATGATAGTAACATGATAGTAACATGATAATAACATGATAATAACATGATAATAACATGGTTGTAACATGTGTCTGCAGGCGAGCCACCCACCCAGTAGGGGGTGGTAGAGGCTGGTCTCCTTGGAGAAGTTGGGGAAGATGTGAGGCAGGTAGAACTTCTTAAAGTTGCCAAACAGGAAGGCAAAGCCCTTCTCATGATTCTCCTTACACCGCCACTCCAGACTCTTAGCCTTGGGGGGGGAGAGGAGGAGAGGAGGAGAGAGGGAAGGAGGGAGGGAGGGAGGGAAGGAGGGAGGGAGGAAGGGAGAGAGAGATAGAGAGAGAGGCAGGGAGGAGAGAGAGGGAGGGAAGAGAGAGGGGCAGGGAGGAGAGGGAGGGAGGAAGGGAGAGAGGCGGAGAGAGAGAGAGAGAGAGAGGCAGGGAGGAGAGAGAGGGAGGGAGGGTGTTAACATCGAGAAAGACCAGAGACATGCTGTGACAGGGGGCTTTGTCAGGACAGAGCAGGGCAGTGTGTTACTGTGTGTGTGCGTGTGTGTGTGTAAGTGTGTGAGTGTGTGTGTGTGTGTGTGTGTGTGTGTGTGTGTGCGTGTGTGTGTGTGTGTGTGAGTGTGTGTGTGTGTTATGGCACTTTTCCATCTGGGTCCCGCTTTAGCGCGGTACGCTTTAGCGCGGTATCACTTCGGGGTCAGGTCGGGTCACTTTTGATCTGTTCTGGTTTCCATTATACACAAACCGACCCGGACTAGTAGGAGGAGTAGAGGATAGTAGGCAGAGTTACGCGTCACACGCAGCCTGGCAAAAAGCTTCCGGGTGTACACAGCAACAGCAGTGATTTTTTTGGAGAGAAAGAGAAAGAGAGAGAGGAAGCTATGTACACATAATAAAGTCATGTTTTTTGAACCCTTAAAACCACTGCCTTCACTTGTCTGCTTTATGAACTGTAGTATCATCATCGGGAAACGCCGACAAGACGCGAATCTACCGGAATTTGACTCATGACACAGCCGGTGTTATTCACAGACAAACACGGTGCCGTTTGCGGGTTAATAACTTCTGTTTACCGGGGGTTAGGATAACAATTCAAACGTGTCCGGAAAGAGGAGAAGCCAGGGAATTCAAAAGTTCGACGGCAGCCGTGGACACCGTGGACACAGCGCGGAGCGAATTCCCTGTTAAAACCGGCATTTGACTCATGAGTGAATGGTGAAAATGGCTGGACGGCTGCCGTCGAACTCCCGGTTCATCGAGTTTACGGTTAAAAGCATAACTTCTCGGGGTGTCAGCGCGGTGGTTACGGGCTCAAAATGACCGTAGACAGATGGTGAAGTTAGCAAAGGAGTATTGTGTTTTTTTACCACCTCCACAGCCGGTGTTATTCACGGACAAACACGGTGCATAATAGCGATTTTTGTGTTGTGCTTGTTGTAAATAAAAGTTATATGATTCATTGAAATGACATTAAACTAAGATAATACGATGGTCAGCATAATTTTCCGAATCTTTATTAATAAGCTATTACAGAAAATGTAGTGACATTTTCCTAGTGAATGTGGTATTTTCAAGATGGCGGTTGTGAAGAAATAATATGGGATGGGACATGGGATGACGATTGTCCATTGACCAATCAACGGTGTGCAGCGTCACACGTCACACGCAGCCTGGCAAAGACACAGGTCCCAGGTACCTGCTCCGATGTGGTACCTGGGACCTGGGACGAAAGCGACCTGGACCAACGAATGGAAAAGGGGACCGAAGCGGGCTGACCTGGGTCAGCACCAGGTCAGCACCAGGTCTGCAACGTAGTGGAAAAGTGCCATTAGAGAGCTCCACTGCAGTAAAAGCACCATGTGTATGAGGTCATTATTGGCCCTTAGTCGAGCTTCAAACTCTGCTCAGACAGACAGACAGACAGGCAGACAGGCAGACAGGCAGACAGACAGAGAGACAGACAGAGAGACAGACAGACAGACATACCAGGGTATATACAGGAATCTTGAGGTTAATTTCAATACCTTTCTAAGACTTTTTAAAGACCTTGTCAATATTTTTCCAGACCTCACCGCCACTTGGAGCTGTAACCGTTTACATCAGTGACACCTTTAACTTAACAGTTTTAGTTTGCAATAGACTAGACCACTATCATACAACACAATTTCCGGTTCATCTTTGTTTTTTAATAAAACTAATAAATTCACGAACTTTTACTAAAAGTTTTTAGGACTCAAACTCTTTGGACAGAGTCTAATTCAGAAAAATACCTCCAAAATTCAAGACCTCATAAAATCGTGATAAGACTTTTTAATACTTATTAAGGGTCTTCATTTTCCCAAAATGTATTTATCAACTTTTAATACTTTTCAACACACCGCGGATACCCTGCAGACAGACAGGCAGGCAGACAGACAGGAAGTAGTATGTTAGCAGCAGAGGAGCCCAGGTGAAAAAGTAGTATACTTAAGTGTGTTAAAAGTATACGTTATATTGACCAAAGTTATTAAAAGTATACTTTTGCTTTTTGTGCTTAATTTAAAGTATACATAAACATGTACTTTTAAAAAGTGTACTTCAAAATAGTTTAATTAAGTTAATCTTAAGTGTACTAAAAATAAATATACTAATTGTGCAATACTTAAAGTGCTATTTCAGTATACTTATAAAAAGTGTTTAGTTTGAGTGTATTTTAAGTTGTATGTAAGTGTACTTTTAAAAAGACAGACAGACAGACAGGAAGTAGTATGTTAGCAGAGAGGAGTACCAGACAGGCAGACAGACAGACAGACAGACAGGCAGACAGGCAGACAGACAGTAGTAGTAGTGTTAGAGGAGGGTTACCTGCTTTACCATGACAGACAGGCAGGCAGACAGACAGACAGACAGACAGACAGTAGTAGTAGTTAGCAGAGAGAGGGTTACCTGCTTTACCATGTATTTGAGCAGCGCCTCGAGGAAGTAGCCCGTCACGTCCTCCTGGTTCTTGTCCCCAGACTGGGGG
>NC_137674.1:23021815-23031815 GCF_963989245.1 Nansenia antarctica | reverse complement strand
ATTCTGACCACCTGTAGTCACTGACTTAATGTAGGAACTAGTTAATCCAATTCTTGTTGCACTGAAGCAGGTGGTTGATTGACTGTGTACCCTTGTCTAAATGTAAGGGGTATCCTATGGTTGTCTAGTGGTGATTTTAGGATTGACTGTGTGTACCCTTGTCTAAATGTAAGGGGTATGGTATGTGGACGGTGGGGGGGAGAGGACGGCCCGGGGGCGTGCGTGCGCGCTTCCCAATGTTGACAGGTATGCTGTCTGTGTGGTTGAAGACGCTATTGAAAGTGATGACAGATGTCAAATAAATAACCTGTCAAATAAATAACCTGTCAAAAAAAACTATTTGCTGTAGTCAGGTGTCAGGTGACCACTTCTCCTCAGAAGAAGGATAGCTTCGGATAACCATGTAACCGCAGGGTCCCCGGTTCGGCCGGGGACATATCCTGCATGTCATCCCTCCTCTCTCTCTCACCCATCCTTCCTGTCTAAATCTTCACTGCATCTGTCAAATAAAAATGAAAAATATGAGTGGGACTGCCCCACTCAGAAAAAATAACGTAAAAAAAAAAAAAGAAGAAGGATAGCTACGCGATTCACAGCACTCGTCTGCTGAAACACACTCTGCTGTAACACACTCTACTGTAACACACTCTGCGCTTTGTACTGGGGTGAGTGTTGGCAGTGTTTCCCAGACATAGTCGACATAGTCTCATTACGAACCAAAAGTATTTTTAGCGCTGTTTTTATTTATTTATTTATTTTAAGAGCATTTTTCAGCACTGCCTGTGGAAAGTGTTCGGGCTCCGTCAAAGCCTGACAATGTGATTTTGAATCCCATGGTAAAACCGTAAACCGTGGTTAAAAACCCTACCACAGACACAACTGCCACCACAGACCACAGACACAACTGCCACCACAGACCACAGACACAACTGCCACCTCAGACCACAGACACAACTGCCACCACAGACCACAGACACAACTGCCACCACAGACCACAGACACAACTGCCACCACAGACCACAGACACACAACTGCCACCTCAGACCACAGACACAACTGGCACCTCAGACCACAGACACAACTGCCACCTCAGACCACAGACACAACTGCCACCACAGACCACAGACACAACTGCCACCACAGACCACAGACACAACTGCCACCTCAGACCACAGACACAACTGCCACCACAGACCACAGACACAACTGCCACCTCAGACCACAGACACAACTGCCACCACAGACCACAGACACAACTGCCACCTCAGACCACAGACACAACTGCCACCTCAGACCACAGACACAACTGCCACCACAGACCACAGACACAACTGCCACCTCAAGGGACGTGCTGACAAGCTCTGCTGAGAGAGAACATAGACCAGACCTCCTGAAATAGAACACTCAAAGACTGTCAGATAGAGAGGAGAGGAGAGGAGAGGAGAGGAGAGGAGAGGAGAGGAGAGGAGGGGAGAGGAGGGGAGGGAAGAGGAGGAGGGAAGAGGAGAGAGGAGAGGAGAAGAGGAGGAGGGAAGAGGAGAGAGGAGAGGAGAGGAGAGGAGAGAGGAGAGGAGAGGAGAGGAGAGGAGAGGAGAGAGGAGAGGGGAGGAGAGAGGAGGAGAGGAGAGGAGAGGAGAGGAGAGGGGAGGAGAGGAGAGGAGAGGAGAGGAGAGGAGAGGAGAGGAGAGGAGAGAGGGGAGGGGAGGGGAGGGGAGAGGAGAGAGGAGAGGAGAGGAGAGGAGAGGAGAGGAGAGGAGAGGAGAGGAGAGGAGAGGAGAGGAAAGAGGAGAGGAGAGGAGAGCAGATAGGAGGGAAGAGGATAGCAGGTGGAAACAGAAACCCAGTCAGGAGATAACTGAACGGCTGTTAGTGTGTTTACATACTAACCACTAGGCAACTAGCTGGAGTCTCTCTCACCACACACGCACACAGACACGCACGCAGACACACACACACACACACACACACACACACAGCCTGCGCTGAGTTTATTATTATTACTATTACTTCTTTCATAAAACAGAAAGAAGAATGCTGGACAGGTTTCAAACGGACGTCTCCGGCCTGTCTGGAGGTGGAGGGGGAGGTGGAGGAGGGGGGGGGGGACCACTCGTGGCTGGCACTCGGCTCGCTGGCATCCACGGCCCAATCACACACGTCACCACAGACCAAGCTACAGCAGCATGACCCTGCAAGGCCCTGAACCACAACTGTGTGTGTGTGTGTGTGTGTGTGTGTGTGTGTGTGTGTGTGTGTGTGTGTGTGTGGTGGTTCCCCCACCCCCTTGACGTCCCACAGGGACAACAACACTGCTGAAGGCCGGAGGGGAACACCCTTCCTCTAACACACAGCGCATTTCCTCCCCTCCTCTCCTCTCCTCCTCCTCCCCCCCTCCTCCTCTCCTCTGAGTCAACTACCTCCTCCCCCCTCCTCCTCTCCTCTCCTCTGAGTCTCTCCCCTCCTCCTCCTCTCTCCTCCTCTCCTCTGAGTCTTTCCCCTCCTCCTCCTCTCCTCTGAGTCAACTACCTCCTCAGCTTACTAAAGGTGTGCAGGACTACCAACCAGGGACAGACCATCTACAACCCCCCCAAGCGCAGCACAGACTGACACACACAGTGTGTGACACACACACACACACACACACACACACACAGACCACACTACATCAGTCCAGGCAAGGCCAGTTTAGACCAGACCAGACCCAGACCCAGACCCAGACCAGACCAGACCCAGAGCCAGAGCCAGACCAGACCAGACCCAGACCAGACCTGACCAGACCAGACCAGACCCAGACCCAGACCCAGACCTCACCTGACCCAGACCAGACCCAGACCCAGACCAGACCAGACCAGACCCAGACCCAGACCCAGACCTCACCTGACCCAGACCAGACCCAGACCCAGACCCAGACCTGACCTGACCCAGACCAGACCAGACCAGACTAGACACACTCTTTCTGGTAACACTCTCAGGGGTGTGAATGGTGGATAGGACGTTTCCCTGTGGTGTGGCTAGCAACATACACACACAGACACACACAGACACACACAGACACACACAGACACACACAGACCCACAGACAAACAGACACACCAAACTGTTGGCAGAGTGTAGTGGTGTGAAGCTGTGTGTTCCCTGGGCAGCAGCAGAGACAATAGAAGCAGGAAGTGTGGCTACTGTACTCAACACAATAGAGGAAACAAGGTCCTACCCTGCAGTCACGCTTTCTTCTCCCTCTGTCTCCCACACATACATAGAGAGGAGAGGAGAGGAGAGGAGAGGAGAGGAGAGGAGAGAGGAGGAGGGAAGAGGAGAGGAGAGGAGAGGAGAGAGGGGAGGAGAGGGGAGGAGAGAGGGGAGAGGAGGAGAGAGGAGGAGAGAGGGGAGGGGAGGGGAGGGGAGAGGAGGAGAGAGGGGAGGGGAGGAGAGAGGAGGAGAGAGGAGGAGAGGAGAGAGGGGAGGGGAGGGGAGGGGAGAGGAGGAGAGAGGGGAGGGGAGGGGAGAGGAGGAGAGAGGGGAGGGGAGGAGAGGAGAGAGGGGAGGGGAGGGGAGGAGAGGAGAGAGGAGGAGAGGAGAGCAGATCGGAGGGAAGAGGAGATAGGAGAGGAGAGGAGAGGAGAGGAGAGAGGAGGAGAGGAGAGCAGATCGGAGGGAAGAGGAGATAGGAGGGAAGAGGATAGCAGGTGGAAACAGAAACCCAGTCAGGAGATAACTGAACGGCTGTTACTGTGTTTACATACTACCCAC
The DNA here is from genome assembly GCF_963989245.1 of Nansenia antarctica. NCBI lineage: Eukaryota > Metazoa > Chordata > Actinopteri > Argentiniformes > Microstomatidae > Nansenia > Nansenia antarctica. The sequence continues at coordinate 23,028,068 of NC_137674.1, read as the reverse complement.
TAGGCAACTAGCTGGAGTCTCTCTCACACACACACACACACACACACACACACACACACACACACACACACACACACACACACACACACACACACAGACGCAGACACAGACACAGACACACACACACACGCACTCCACCAACATCACACTGCAACACGGCCACAACACAATGCAACCAGTCTAAGACAGACAAGGCCATAGACATCAGGAGGGCATGACTGTTACTGTAGTCTTTCATACAAACACTCACACTGGGAACTAGAACTATTACTGACCACAACCAGACGAGAGGACAAAACACACACACACACACACACACACACACACACACACACACACACACACACACACACACACACACACACACACACACACACACACACACACACACACACACACACACACACACACACACACACACACACACACACACACACACACACACACACACACACACACACACACACACACACACACACACACACACACACACACACACACACACACACACACACACACACACACACACACACACACACACACACACACACACACACACACACACACACACACACACACACACACACACACACACACACACACACACACACACACACACACATCCTCCAGTCTCCACCAGTAGTACTGGTCTAGGGGAATGGCTGTGTGACAGAGGGCAGTGTGCTCGCTTGTGTGTATCTGGATGTCTTTGGTAGAAACACATGACGACTCATTCACTGCCCTGGGACCCCGAGATCTTCCACACGGAACGCATGTGATTGACACACTGACACTGACTGTGCTGCGTTTACAAGGACTGATTTCGATGAAGATTTAGCCGAACTGTTCAATTATGAAGCCACCGAGGTTGTGAACTGACAAAACTGATGTGACGGTATTTCAACCGTGCAATCATACTAGTATCCCCACTAGGTTATGGGGTCGCTACAGCTGCAACAAGCGTCAGATGAATCATGTCGGTGATCCCCTCGGTGCTCCTACTGTACTAGCTCATCTAGTCTCTACTGTACTAGCTCATCTCCTACTGTACTAGCTCATCTCCTACTGTACTAGCTCATCTCCTACTGTACTAGCTCATCTCCTACTGTACTAGCTCATCTCTCTACTGTACTAGCTCATCTATACTGTACTAGCTCATCTCTACTGTACTAGCTCATCTCTCTACTGTACTAGCTCATCTCTCTACTGTACTAGCTCATCTCTACTGTACTAGCTCATCTCCTACTGTACTAGCTCATCTCCTACTGTACTAGCTCATCTCCTACTGTACTAGCTCATCTCTCTACTGTACTAGCTCATCTAGTCTCTACTGTACTAGCTCATCTCTCTACTGTACTAGCCCATCTAGTCTCTACTGTACTAGCTCATCTCTACTGTACTAGCTCATCTAGTCTCTACTGTACTAGCTCATCTCTACTGTACTAGCTCATCTCTACTGTACTAGCTCATCTCCTACTGTACTAGCTCATCTCCTACTGTACTAGATCATCTCCTACTGTACTAACTCATCTCTACTGTACTAGCTCATCTCTACTGTACTAGCTCATCTCTACTGTACTAGCTCATCTCTCTACTGTACTAGCTCATCTCTCTACTGTACTAGCTCATCTCTACTGTACTAGCTCATCTCTCTACTGTACTAGCTCATCTCTACTGTACTAGCTCATCTCCTACTGTACTAGCTAATCTCTACTGTACTAGCTCATCTCTACTGTACTAACTCATCTCCTACTGTACTAGCTCATCTCCTACTGTACTAGCTCATCTCTACTGTACTAGCTCATCTCTACTGTACTAACTCATCTCCTACTGTACTAGCTCATCTCTCTACTGTACTAGCTCATCTCTACTGTACTAGCTCATCAGACAGACAGACAGACAGACACACAGACAGACACACAGACAGACAGACACACAGACAGACAGACACACACAATCTCCCGCATCAACACCAGATCAACCCGGGGGCTTGACCACGGGCAGGGCGGGTAGCTTGACTCTCTAGTCCGGTCAGCCACCAGCTAGTCCCAGACATCAACACTTACCTATGACTATCCGCAGGTGTTTCAGGCGTGTCAGGACATCCTTTTTGGGATCCAACACTTTCTGTGTTGATTTCTTGACGTCCCCGTGGGTCTTTTTAGAGAACATCCCGCCTGCTGCTGGCTTCTCTGGCTAGAGAGAGATGGCTGAACCACAGCGGTGGGGCCAGTCCGTTATCATCTGATCTGTCGCGACTCACAGCCCCTCAGCGCTTGTTCAATGTCAACACATCAGTTAGACGTCGTTGGGGGTTGTTCGTTTCACAGCAAAAAAAAAAATGTTGTGGAAAAATGTTGCTGCTCTCCTCCTCTCCTCTGCAAGGCAACACACCTCTCCTCTCCCCGGTGCAGAGAACTGCTGCTGGCGCTCAGAACATGGCGGAGACAGGCCAGGGGAAAACAACTCAATGGAAATCAGAGCAATTCAACGAAGTAAGTCTAGCAACAAAAAAAAAATGCTTTATTCCGTGGACGTTTTAAATCACTGCATGCAGCAGACTGTTCAACTGTGGTTATATAAGAGTGATCCTCTGTTTCTAGTGATCTGTCCGTCAAGATAGACTTTTAATATGTCAAAAGTTTGACACGGGTGGCAACGGTAACTAAGTGGGGAGGAGAGGAGGGTGTGACGAGTTGCCAGGCAAGAGAGGAGTCAGACTTTACACTTTTTTGCGTGTCACCGCCGTTATTAATGTTGAGTAACATTTGATGTAGCTTTTAGGTCTTCACGGTTATTTCCACTTCGTATTCAAAACTCGCATTCTTATACTGGTATGAACTTTTCACGGTTTGATTTAAGTGGTCTAATGGGTTTCTCTTGGGGATGTAAATATGCTGCTTTATCTTTCAATGGGAAATGTAGTTTTATCTCCCATTTATTTCCGCCCCTCTGATAAAAACAAATCACTGTTGAAACTACAATTCCCAACTACCACTCGCTACGTCAACTCCGCGCCTGTCAACCATCACCAGCAACGACTGGCCGTTTGTTTTTAGCCTGAAAAAGCTGATCTAGCTAACCGTTTTGTCTATTTAGTTTGGTCAACACGTATCGTACGTTACGATTTTATTGATTTTTATCGATACATTTTTTTCACTTCAGTTTTGATCGTACTTTGAAGCACTTTCATTTCATTTTAAAGTCAGCGCGTCAACTCTTGCCATTTTCTTCTGTCCAACTGTTAGCTTGTTGTTAGCCGCGCGCTTCTACTTCCGTCGTTTTGAAACCAGGCAGCTAGCTAGCAGAAGGGACAGCAATGTGTTCAGCTGTGGTTGAACCACATCTAGCCAAGCCTTGTAACTGACTCTCTTGTGGACACGAAAAGAAGAAGCTAGCTAGCTGTACTCTCTGGCTGTTTAAACCAGGCAGCTAGCTAGCTGTACTCTCTGGCTGTTTAAACCAGGCAGCTAGCTAGCTGTACTCTCTGCTGGCTGTTTAAACCAGGCAGCTAGCTAGCTGTACTCTCTGCTGGCTGTTTAAACCAGGCAGCTAGTTAGCTGTACTCTCTGCTGGCTGTTTAAACCAGGCAGCTAGCTACACTCCCTGGCTCTGCCGGCGATATGCCAGTGCATGCCCGAGAGAAGAAGGACAGCAACCATGAGGACATGGAGATCGACTACCCGGACCACGACGGGACCAGCAGCGACGAGGAGGACAGCGAGAGCTCCTCGGTGTCTGAGGATGGGGACAGCTCGGGTGAGGATGGTTTACTGACTGGTTCTGTCTACCGAGCTTCTAACTAGCCCTAGTGGTTGTGCTCTGCAGTCTGACAATGTGGACTACCCATCATGTCAATACATGGCTAACTAGCGTGGTTCTTTGGTGTGTGTGTGTGTGTGTGTGTGTGTGTGTGTGTGTGTGTGTGTGTGTGTGTGTGTGTGTGTGTGTACAGAGATGGATGATGAGGACTGCGAAAGGAGGAGGGTGGAGTGTCTGGACGAGATGAACAACCTGGAGAAACAGTTCGGTGATCTCAAAGACCAGTAAGACGTTTATTCACGCACGTCACAGCGAACACTTCACATCACAGGCTAACGGTTGGCACGTGACCCCCCAGTCAATGTCAGTCCGTCCAGATGGTGCCAGATCCCCGATGATGATGATGATATCATTTCATGTGATGGGAGTGTGGTGGTGTTGGCTTGCTGGAGCTAGCAACTTAACTCAACCATGAAGCCCGAACCAGTTTCAGCATCACTTATCCTAGGTTTGAACATAATACCCATCATATATTGAGCTTTAATATCCAGAGGGCTGTCGTTAATATCCAGAGGGCTGTTGTTGTGACCCCCGAAAGCCACAGTGGAACCTAGGACACTGGTAAGGGCTTCATGTGGAATTATGTCTCGCCCTCTGACAAGCCAAATACACAACACTCCATCTCATGAAATGATACTGAATATTGTCACGTCAGAGATGATGATGATGATGATGATAAACTGTTGGCACATAAACCCTTTCACAGTTGTCACTCAGTCTATCAATACAAGATCAACCATGATGATGAGCTCCATGCAAGATGAACCAATCACAGCTGTCGTTGTTGCCAGGTTGTATAGGGAGAGGCTGAGCCAGGTGGACTCCAAGCTGCATGAGGTGGTGGCAGGGAAGTCCTCAGAGTACCTGGACCCCCTGGCCAGCCTGCAGGAGAACACGCAGATCAGGACCAAGGTGGCCGGTAAGCCTGGCGCAGTCACAGACATCACCCATAGACCTGCATGGAGACCTCACCCATAGACCTGCATGTCGACCTCACCCATAGACCTGCATGTAGACATCATCATGGGCTCCAGCTTTAGACATCCATTAATTGTGTGTGTGTACATACAGGGATCTACCGGGAGCTGTGTGTGGAGTCTGTGAAGAACAAGTACGACTGTGAGATCCAGGCTGCCTTCCAGCACTGGGAGGTGAGTCGCTCTCTCACACACACACTCACTCACTCTCTCTCTCTCTCTCTCTCTCACACACTGACACACACACACACAACCCTCTCATATTGAACATATTCAGGGCTCTCCCCAGGGTTTAGAACAGCTTTTATTCATGTCAAAATACCTTTAAAACACTGAATTCACTGACGAACATCATAACACCGTACCTTTTTTTGGTGCAGAGTGAGAAGCTGCTGCTGTTTGACACGGTGCAGAGTGAGCTGGAGGAGAAGATCAGACGTCTGGAGGAGGACAGACACAGCATCGACATCACCTCAGGTACGGACGGACCTGGGACTTTTGCTTTCTGCCTCAGAGAACAGAAGCACTGCAGGGAGACCTCCACATAACTGTAGGGGGCAGTAACCTCCACATAACTGTAGGGGGCAGTAACCTCCACATAACTGTAGGGGGCAGTAACCTCCACATAACTGTAGGGGGCAGTAACCTCCACATAACTGTAGGGTCCAGTAACCTCCACATAACTGTAGGGGGCAGTAACCTCCACATAACTGTAGGGGGCAGTAACCTCCACATAACTGTAGGGGGCAGTAACCTCCACATAACTGTAGGGGGCAGTAACCTCCACATAACTGTAGGGTCCAGTAACCTCCACATAACTAGGGTCCAGTAACCTCCACATAACTGTAGGGTCCAGTAACCTCCACATAACTGTAGGGGGCAGTAACCTCCACATAACTGTAGGGGGCAGTAACCTCCACATAACTGTAGGGGGCAGTAACCTCCACATAACTGTAGGGGGCAGTAACCTCCACATAACTGTAGGGTGCAGTAACCTCCACGTAACTGTAGGGGGCAGTAACCTCCACGTAACTGTATGGGGCAGTAAAGGCAGATGGAACTCGAAGCAATTCTCATAAAACTGTGTCAAGGCAAGTCCGAGATCCAGCCCCTGCTCATCGACGGAGAGAGCGTGGAGAGAGTCTCAACCCTCCGATTCCTGGGACATCACATGCGGGATGACCTGACCTGGAAGGACAACACAAAAGGCACCATCAAGAGGGCACAACAGCGGCTATACACCCTGAGATGCCTCAGGAAGGAACACAGCAAGCAGGAGATACTGGTGACCTTTTACCGCGGCGCAGTGGAGAGCATCCTCACCTACGGCATCTGTAACTGGTTCTCCAGCTGCACAACAGCGGAGAGAAATGCGCTACAGAGAGTCGTGAGAACAGCACAGAAGATCACCGGCGCCCCCCTCCCCTCTCTGGAAGAGCTGTACAACACACGCT
>NC_137674.1:22916815-23016815 GCF_963989245.1 Nansenia antarctica | reverse complement strand
GTTACCCGAGGCAGACTGTATTTTTCTGTGTGCGTGTGCGCCCGTCCGTCCTTCCGTCTGTCCCTCCCTCTCTCCCTCTAAACCTCTCTCCTCTCCCCAGCGCCGTCATCACCACCATCAACCATGACGAAGTCTGGTTCAAACGTCACGACGGCAGCAAGTCTAAACTCTACATCTCCCAGCTGCAGAAAGGCAAGTACACCATCAAACACTCCTGAGACCATCAGCCTGGACCTGCACCAAGCCAGCCTCCCTCCCCAAGGACACAGCCTCCCTCCAGGGCATAGCCCGCCCAGGACACAGCCTCCCCCCCAGGACACAGCCTCCACCCCCAGGACACAGCCTCCACCCCCAGGACACAGCCTCCCCCCCCCAGGACATAGCCTCCTGGGAGCCTCCCCCCCAGGACACAGCCTGCCCCCTCAGGACACAGCCTCCCCCCAGGACACAGCCTCCCCCCCAGGGCATAGCCCCCCCCCCCCCAGGACACAGCCTGCCCCCTCAGGACACAGCCTCCCCCCAGGACACAGCCTCCCCCCAGGACACAGCCTCCCCCCCAGGGCATAGCCCCCCCCCCCCAGGACACAGCCTCCCCCCCCAGGACACAGCCTCCCCCCCCAGGACACAGCCTCCCCCCCTCCAGGACACAGCCCCCCCCCCCAGGACACAGCCTCCCCCCAGGGCATAGCCCCCCCCCCCAGGACACAGCCTCCCCCCAGGGCATAGCCCCCCCCAGGGCATAGCCCCCCCTCCCGTCCTCTGATTCCTACCTCCGCCAGCCTCTCCAGGCCCAGTCAGGGACCAACAGGTGACACCTCCACACCTGGGGTCAGGTGACACCTACACACCTGGGGTCAGGTGACACCTACACACCTGGGGTCAGGTGACACCTACACACCTGGGGTCAGGTGACCCCTACACACCTGGGGTCAGTTGACCTACACACCTGGGGTCAGGTGACCTACACACCTGGGGTCAGGTGACCCCTACACACCTGGGGTCAGGTGACCCCTACACACCTGGGGTCAGATGACACCTACACACCTGGCGTCAGGGGTCCGTGTCCCATTGGCTATTAACCGAAACAGCCTTCAGTTCCAAGTCATGTGACCTGCCTGGCCTGTCTCTGGCCTCCAATCAGCACGTACAGGCGAGTGAGCGACGTCGGCCATTGTAATCATGTTCATTCAATACATCTAATAGACAGAAAGAGACTTAATAATCCCAGGTTTAATAACACATTGCATAATCATGCAAAACACACGAGTTGCGGTTTTCAGACTGTTGAATAAGACTCAAGCAAGTGAGGATTGAAATGTGTTAAAGACAAGTTATGATTGAAATCATGCTGTACAGTATTCTTGTGAGGTAATTCACATTGTAATTTGCACGAGTGAATTGAGGCCCTCTGTCTGGACCCTGTTCTAGACCTCCCCCTACCTAGACCATGTTCTAGACCTCCCTCTGCCTAGACCAGGGGTCGGCAACCCGCGGCTCCGGAGCCGCATGCGGCTCTTTTGCCCATCTTCAGTGGCTCCCTGTGGCTTTGACCACAAATGGAAATTAACAACGATTATTTATTTTTTACGTTGCCGCGGTGTCTCCTTGAACTACAACTCCCTGCTTACGCTGTAATGTTGTACGAGGGCCAATAGGATTCGGATATGTTGGCACATGACTAGTATTATTTATTGATTTTTTATTTGTTTTTTCAGATTTTATCCCTTTTTCACCCAATTTGGTAGCCAATTGAACCCAACCTAGCATCCAATTATCCCCTGCCTATTGCGAAGGATCCGCCGCACGACCCCGTGGCCGGCAGTCCCAGAGGAGGCCGCCAGGCAGACTAGCTGACTGGCTCCTTGAGCCCAGCACTGTTATTCCGGCCCCCCGGGGGCGCTGTTGCGCGACGGATCCTTGTCCGGAAATACTCCTATACCGCCCTCGGGAGCGGCCGCCCAATATGCCGCTCCCCGTGTGTGCCCCAGCCATATCCGGATCTGGCGAGCTGGGATTCGATCCCAGTCCCCGGTGGGCAGCTTGCACTAGCGGCCAGTGCTTAGACCGCTACACCACCGCGGGGCACTCATGACTAGTATTTTGACTGGACCCAACATGAGACTGGATGTGACAGGTTTTTTTCAAGAGTAGACCTATATCCACAGGGATTGACGAAGTACTGCGGCAGGCAAAGCAAGAAACTATCCACATTGTCTACAACTTTGTGGCTAGAGTTATAGACGGACATCGGCGACGCACATCGATGAACGGGAGCTTCCCGGTGAGCGCTATTTGCCTACTTTTAAATGCAAAAAGCGGCTTGTCTTTAGCTCAAACCGTTTCCGAATTATGAACTTCTAAAGAAGGTATGATATTTGGGAGCGCCGGCGTTCCTGTGGGTGAAAAGAGGACGAGGGAGGCTAGTTTTCATTTGGTACTGTAGTCTACAGTCTATAGATTTGTCTATTTTTGGGCTGACGATCTCTTGGTTTGCTCACTTCCTCCGGATGAAATTACAAACTTATCCATATTTTTTCTCAGGCTAGTATAGCCAGATAAAAGTATCAACCCACCTGTTAAAAGGCACCAGAATACACGAAATTGCATCTACTCTGTTAAAAAAATGTTTGGGGGGAACCAGACCCCCTTTACGCTATCCTAGTGTTTCACTTTTGTAAAGCACAATACGTTTGCATTCGGTTGTATGCATAATGTGCTAAGGCTTATGTATTTGTAGCCTACTATTTTGATAGTAGGCTAATATATAGACACTTACAGCATGTGTTGCCTTCATTATAAGGCTTATATAAGGCTTTACATTTTTTGCGGCTCCAGACAGATTAGTTTTTTTGTTTTTTGGTCCAATATGGCTCTTTCAGCATTTAGGGTTGCCGACCCCTGGCCTAGACCATGTTCTAGACCTCCCCCTACCTGGACCCTGTTCTAGACCTCCCCCTACCTGGACCCTGTTCTAGACCTCCCTCTGCCTAGACCCTGTTCTAGACCTCCCCCTACCTGGACCCTGTTCTAGACCTCCCCCTACCTGGACCCTGTTCTAGACCTCCCCCTACCTGGACCCTGTTCTAGACCTCCCTCTGTCTGGACCCTGTTCTAGACCTCTCTCTGTCTGGACCCTGTTCTAGACCTCCCCCTACCTGGACCCTGTTCTAGACCTCCCTCTGTCTGGACCCTGTTCTAGACCTCTCTCTGTCTGGACCCTGTTCTAGACCTCCCTCTGCCTAGACCCTGTTCTAGACCTTCCCCTACCTGGACCCTGTTCTAGACCTCCCTCTCTCCTTCTGTACGATAACTGTCTGTCATCACGTTTGTCTTAAACACCTTTCCGGTGCATTGTCATCAGACTCCGCCTCTATACCTCACCCTGGCGCTCAGCCCAGGGGTAGAACCAACCAGGTGGGAGGGAAGCAGGTTCCTCAGACCACCTGGTAACCAGGCAGCTCAGAGGTGCTCTTATCTATCTGATGATCAAAGTGACTGTTGCATTGTGACACCATCACCTGTTCCCTCCTTCTACAGTAACCTTTTTAAACCATAACTTTCTTCTTTTGTTTTTGCCTTTTTTGTCTGACAGCTATGATGTTTTGTATATTATTTGTGATGATGAAACCTTTTGGCTACTTGCTCAAAGTTAGCTGCCAAGTCTGTAAGATCAATATCTGGAGTAATGTTGTGTACTATAGTGGTGGTGTGTACAGAATATAAACTGTTGGTGTTCATGGTAATACATGGAAAACATATTTGGAAGGGAAATGTTTATAAACATGTACTTCTGTCATAAAACACTTTTGGGAGAAAGTAATCAATATTATGTATGTATGTGAGTTATTATATAAAAAGAATATTTGATTTTAACAAATGCGTTAATGTGTTTATGTTGACTTGTCTGTCTCTGCCCTCCACTGCTGCCTGTGAGGGTCCAGGTCTCACTGCACTCTAGGGAGAGAATGGTAAATGGACTGACTTATATAGCGCCTTTTCTGCTGCTCCAAAGCGCTTTACAACGGCCTCTCATTCACCCATTCACACACACACATTCACACACCAATGGCGGCAAGCTACCATGCAAGGCGCCCGGCCCGCTCACTGGGAGCAATTTTGGGGTTCAGTGTCTGGCCCAAGGACACTTCACTACAGATGAACAAACATCCGCGTCAGAACACGTCCAGCTCCATCTGCCGACGGTTGAACTGTTAATCGCTCTGCTAAATTACGTTACCTTTTATTTTTACAGATTATGAAAGTGCAGAGTGTAAGCTTTCAAATGTCATACATTGAAATCCCTAAAATAGAAAATAGTTGAAGATATGCTTCATGAATGTTGGTACACCTTAAACCAAATACCGGAGAAACTCGCTCTGATTCAAAACAGACTTGGCAGCTAGCTGGCAGCTAAGAACGAACATCTAACTGCATGTTTAGCACATAGAACATCAACACGCTAAAACACATAACTACACATAATTAGATGATCACACAGTCCTCTCTGTATAATAACACAATGGGAAGAGGAATAGAGTTTCACTTTGAATCACAGCCAGAGACACGTGGAGGAGAGAAGACTCACCCTTGCCCTTTCAAAGCAGACCAACTAAAGAGGCATGAGAGAATACACACAGGAGAGAAACTATCCCACTGCTCTCAGTGGGAGAAAAGTTTCAATACTGCAAGAACTCTAAAGTCACACCAGAGAACACACACAGGAGAGAAGCCATGCCACTGGTCCCAGTGTAGGGAGGGTTTTCCTTTCAATAAATTAAGATGTAACAGGATTCTGAGTCTTAGCTGTTGATGGTGAACTGACTCTTCTTGTTTACAAACAAAGTGTGTAATTGTAATTGTGTGTCCCCATAAACCAAGTAAGCATATAAACCCATATACAAACAAAATACAAAGGACAGCAATTTAGAAGGAATAGCAAAAATATGTTTCTTTTATTTTAGGTATATGCTGTGTGCTACACTATGTGCTATGTGCTCGGGTTTGTATGTGTGTGCTATACTGTGTAGGCCTATGTGTTGGTATGTAAGCTGGTATGTGTGTGAGTGTGTGCAAAACAAAAATAACAATCAAGTTGAAACAAACACGAAACTTATTACAATCAATGAAAAAGAAAGTCCAGAGTTCTAGATTCACAGTTTGAGTTATACCAAGCGCTTGGGTTTTGTTGGTGCACATATGAAAGAAAAATAAGTCCTCGGTACCACGGATAAGGTAACTCCCAATTACTCCCGGTACCATGTGGAGGTGAAGCAGATGCGGTAGCGACGAAGTAAGATGAGTTGGGTTGACGCGTTGCACACGCGGACTCAGTCCTGATGGCGGCAATGTGGATAACAATCCTCTGGTTCAGTCTGGGGTACAAGTCGCTGCTCCGGTAGCAGGCAGAACGTCCACGGTTTGGTCGTTGTACACGTTTATCATAAATTAAAAATAACAAACCGCTAACCCTTTAAACTGAAACAAAAACCTGATTTGCTAAACGTCAAACAATATTCCAAACTTAAATAACAAGATTGTAATACGTAGTTGTCGCACGCTCTCCAAACACACAGCCAACTCTGCCACAGGTGTCTGTGTTTACCGCTCACTCATTCATTCATTCATTCATTCATCCATTAATTCATTAATTCATTCATTTGTCCCGGCCCGTGCACTTCCTCAAACTCTCAACATATGACTTCTGAAGTGATCTGATTGGCTTAGGAGCACATCACTCAAACAAACAACAAGTATTTTCTCAAAAATACAAAATAATGAAGTCACTCACAAAAGAAAATACACTCTTTTGGTTTCTGTTTAAATATACATTTTTCAGATCTCTACACTAAATATAAGATACATTTCTTCACATGACATCCACTTAATTTTCATTTGCATTCAAAAGATGCAGCAGTCCATACGTAGTGATGAGGTGGGAGACCGGAGGAGACCAGAGATGATGATGAGCAGACTGATCTGTTACCAACTACCCTCTTTTCTCATCATTATCCAGGGGGGTACTCCATCAACGTCCCTAAAGGAATTGATCCTTAATGATCAAAATAAGCCTGGATTGTCCTTTAGCGACATTGATGAAATACCCCCCTGGTCTATTCAGAGTAATAAGCCATGATGAGAACACTTGTGTTTAAATACAAACATAATCAACATCACCTTTAGACGATTCCATCCCTCCAAGCTTTCCTCCCTCACATGTTCCCTGGTTATCTGACCTTTGACCTTTGGCAGAGGTCACCAGTAAGAGACAGCAGACCAGACAGGAGGTGAGGGGGGAGGAGACAGTGTGTTTATTGAGCATCACGTGGTGGGGGGGGGGGCGCTCCTGTGTCTCTGTGTGAGGGTCCTCCAGGCACTCTGCACGGCCACCCGCGCCAGCAGGAAGGTGATGTTGAAGTTGCGTCTGTACCACGCCCTGTCAGCCAATCAGATGAGGGGCAGGAAGAGAGAACAGCTCTGTCACTGGGCCACCTCGGGACACATTTTAGATTCTTAGTTCAGGGGGGTACTCCATCAATGTTGCTAAAGGAAAGTCCAGGCTTATTCTGACAAGTCTCATGAGACATTTACATGTTTGGCATTTAGCAGATGCCTTATTCCAAAGCGACTTACAATCAATACATTTGACTAAGCAAGTGAATCATCAATCCACCAGTCGTAGCAGGAAGAGTAATCCAGCTCAGGCCCGGGGCCATTGGCAGTCTGCTCAGACCCCGCCTCCTTCCTGAGGAGACGAGGACAAAAAACTCTTCAAGGTTATTATTATCTTTTTTTTTTGTGATACATTTTTTATTAAAAAAAAATCAGGGAATGGTACAAGGGAGTGGTAACATGTAGATGAACAAAAGAGAAATAGAATAACAAAAATCCAATAGAAAAATTCCCATAAACCTTCCACCCCCCCCCCTTCCCAATCTCCCTTTACCCCAACAATCCCCTTCCTCCCACACGTGTCCCTCCCGCCAAAAACCTCCAACCCACCCGCCCAATCACAGCCCCCCCGCCCCCCACCCTACAGGACCCTATGGAAGGAGCAAATAGATTAGCCTATAGTAGTGTCTTGAGAATGGTTATAGTTTCGTCCCAGCATGAAACATTGTCCGATATTGCCTGATGCCTGTTGGCTTTCCAGTGTTCCATGCTGGCTAAGTCTATATAGTCTAGTATCCACCTCTGCGTGGTCAAGAAATGGGGTGACTGAAGGTTATTTTCAACCCAACCAACTGTCGTTTATCAGTCTGGGATCCTTCCAACACGATATCAGAGGCGTTCACATCCTCTGTGGTCCTCTGTGGCTCAGCTGGTAGAGCATGGCGCTAACAATGCTTTGGTTGTGGGTTCGATACCCACTGGGACCATATATACTGTATACTGAAAAATGTATGTACTCACTGAAATGTTCAGTCGCTTTGGATAAAACCGTCAGTGAAACGGCATATTATTATTATTATTATTATTTATTATATTACATCCTCTTACCTTGTTCATCTTGCACACACAAGCCTTTTGCCTTCAGTTGTGAGACGATTAAGTCATCCTTCTCCTTAAACCAGAGAACAGAAACATTATTTAAAGTCTTGAGATACGGGTGCTCGCCTCTGCCTTCCTCAGTGCGCTGCTGCCCTCTAGTGGTGAACACGAAACACTGAATGAAAATGAAATGCGGGACGCAAACAAACCTGGTTGAAAGTTACATTATGCTGCCCTCTAGTGGCGATAACGAAAAACACTGTAACAGCGGGACGCAAACAAACCTTGTTGAAGGTGATGTTCTTCGTCACACATGGGCCGAAGCTTCGTGTTGCTTCATTTGCTCTACTGCGCCTTCAAGTGGACAATAAATGTCTAGCAGGCAGAGACATAATAATGACACCGTGGCTTTGGTGTGTGAAGCTTTGAATTGAATAAATGTGCTTGTGTTACTACTAGGAACAACAACATTTTATTCATTTACTTATTTTTATTTAAAAATAACAACTTCTCCACAGTGCTGGGCTTCAGGCGGTTTTTTTTTTTTTAGACGATTTCACCTGCTTTTGAAAAGATCCTTTCACAGGGCACAGATGAAGCTGGGGTACATAGAAAAACATAGAAGTTTATACAAATTTCCCGAATCGGTCACGTGGTACGGCCGGCAGGCGAAGCTTCGCTCTTACCATACGTCATCAACACATGCCTCGATACGCGCACCACCAAAATCTGCCTCTGTTACTCGACACACGCTACGAAGCTTTGGCACGGAAGGACACATCACTAGCTATAACTAACGTAATACAATACTATATCATGTTATTGTATTATAGCTATATCGTATTGTAGCGAACGGGAATCTTCTAGTGTAACTCGCCCCATGCGGGAGTCGAACCCCGACCTCCCACATAACCGACGGCCGCGCTAACCATTAGACCAAGAGAGTTAACTCGAGAGTCTGTGGAGGGGCTGTGGAGTATGTTTACCAACCTGCGCCTGTGTGACGGGGTACTGCAGAGGGGGTGGAAAGACGCGGCCACAGGAGAGACGCTGTGGCAGGTGGTCGTACCCAGGACCCTGCGGGAAACGGTGCTACAATCAGTCCACGGAGCCCCTGGATCTGGTCATTTCGGGGTCAGCAAAACGCTCCGCCGCCTTCGTCAGGGGTTCTACTGGGGCCAACATGGGCGGGACGTGGGGGACTACTGCCGCCGCTGTGACAGCTGCACAGCACGTAAAGGCCCCACGGGCACATCTCACGCCCAACTCCAGCAGTTTCCCACAGGCTGTCCCATGGAGAGAGTGGGGATTGACGTGCTAGGGCCGTTTCCTCGCTCAGACA
This sequence comes from Nansenia antarctica, assembly GCF_963989245.1. Taxonomy (NCBI): domain Eukaryota; kingdom Metazoa; phylum Chordata; class Actinopteri; order Argentiniformes; family Microstomatidae; genus Nansenia; species Nansenia antarctica. Next base: position 23,007,985 of record NC_137674.1, on the reverse strand, counting down.
AAGGTAACCGCTACATCCTCACTGCCAAGATTTAACCGCACGCTGGGACAGCAACTGGCCATAGTGACGGCTAAACACCAGCGAGACTGGGACGCGCATGTCCCCCTGGTGTTGATGGCGTACCGGTCTGCGACGCAAGACTCCACCTCCTGCTCCCCCGCACGTCTCATGCTGGGCAGGGAGATTAGGACCCCGGCTGAGATGATGTTGGGCAGACCGCCCGACCCCCCGGCGGACCCCCCGGGGCTGGAATATGCCCGAAAGCTGCAGGATCGACTGGAGTGCGCCCACGAGTTCGCCAGAAAACAACTGCGGAGTGCAGGGGCGAGACAGAAGAGGAACTACGATGTGCACACCAAAGGGCAGCATTTCACGGCCGGGGAGCTGGTCTGGGTTTACAACCCCCAGAGAAAGAAAGGCAGGTGCCCCAAACTAGACAGCAAGTGGATGGGGCCCTGCAGGGTCCTCGAGAGACTGAGCGAAGTCGTGTACAGGGTCCAGCTGCCGCCAAGAGGTAGGAGAGTCGCCCTGCATCGAGATAGACTGGCCCCCTACCGTGGCACGGGCACCCCCCCAGGAGAAGGGGGTGAACGGCACGGTAACCGGGTTGAGCACCAGACCCCACCCCGCCCCGCCCAACCCCCCCCAATGGACTATCACCCTCCCTTCCCGCCCCACCAAATCCCCCCCCCGATGGAGTGTCGCCCCCCGCCCCGCCCAACCCCCCCCAATGGACGATCACCCCCCCTCCCCGCCCCACCAAATCCCCCCCCGATGGAGTGTCGTACCCCCGCCCCTCCCCACCCGATTTCCCCCCCCCCGACGAACTGTCGCCCACCCACCCCCCCACCCCCAGGTGGCCCCGGAGGAGTGTAAGGCCCCCAAGGTACCTGAGAGACTTTGAGTGGTCACTCGGGGCGAGTGACTCTGTGGGGGGGAGGTAGTGTAACGGACTGAGTTCTAGTGGGTTAATGTTACTGTTGCTTTTAGAGTGGTTGTTGTTGGATGACGTTCATCCTATGGCTGTGTGGTTTATGTGTCAGCGTCTAAATCCACATTAAGGAAACTTGATATGTTGCACAATCAAGCTCTGCGCATTTGTAGCGGATTAGCTAAAACTTCTCCGATAGCAGCAATCCAGGTAGAGGTGGGCGAGATGCCTTTGCATTTGAGAAGAGACCAGCTTGCTCTGGTATATTGGGCTAACCTCAAGGGACACAGTGGGGACCATATTGCACAGCCAGTCCTGAGGGATTGCCAAGAGAGGCTGTATGAGGGAGGGAAAAGCTTTGGGTGGACAATCCAACATAAAGTAGTAATTATGAGCATAAGCAATTTTAATATCAGCCCCACGGTGGCATTCCCTGCAGTCCCCCCCTGGACATTTGAAGAGGTGACAGTAGATTTAGGACTGCTTGAAGCAAAACAGGAAGGGGGAGTAGATAAATGGAGGGTACAGGGATACATTAGGGAACAGTATAATCAGAGGTTGATTATCTATACAGATGCATCAAAAAGGAGTGATGGGAGGGTGGGAGTAGCTCATGTGATACCGGAAATGGGTCTGGCTATAACAAAGAGGCTGACGGATAATTTGGCGGTTTACACAGCAGAACTTTTAGCCATATGGTTTGCCCTGTTATGGGTTGAAAGTGTTGGGTGTAACAGGCAAGCAGTAATAGCATCTGACTCCAGCTCTGCTCTTTTAAGTATGCAAAATGCATACTCAGCATCCAGGATGGATATTATTTTAGAAATTTTACAATTAGCAAGTGGGATGTTAAAGGCAGGTTTTAAATTTTCTTTCCTGTGGGTGCCAGCTCACATAGGGGTGGAGGGAAATGAGTTGGCTGACACCTATGCCAAGAAAGCAGTAGAAAAAGAGAGAGTGGAGGTGGAAATTAAATACAGTAAGGCAGAGGTAAAAAGTATTATAAAGGCAAAATCGTATGAGAAATGGCAGTATATTTGGAACAGTGGGACCTCTGGGAGACACCTTTTTTATTTTCAACCAAAAGTGAGGGTGGATAATAGTACATGCAGGTCCAGGCGTGAAGAGGTGGTGCTGGCCAGGTTAAGGATTGGACATACCAATTTAAATAGTACCCTGTTTTTAATAAACAAGCATGCAGATGGCAACTGTGAGCAGTGTCTATGGAATAGACCAGAAACAGTGGAACATGTTTTAATACACTGCCAAAAGTACCATAACGAAAGGCGTAGGTTTATTGCTCAGGTGGAGGAAAATAAAGAAGTATTTGAGATGAAATATATTTTACAGAGAAGGGAAGGGAAGATTTTAAAGTTGTTGTTTTTCTTTTTAAGGGAAACAGGGCTTTTAAAAATAATTTAAGTTAGTAAAGTTAAGAAGCAAGTCCTGTGCCACACTCCAGTCCAGCGGTGGCGGTAATACACCATTTGGTTGTCAACCGCCAATTGAAAAAAGAAGAAGAAGAAGAAGAAGATGACGTTCATCCGGGGGAGGGAGGGTTCTGGGGCTGGGAGCGGAAGAGGAGGAGTTGAGGGAGAGAGCGGGTGAGTGAGACGAGGGAGTTGAGGGCTGGTTGTGTTTATGATTGAGTGTGATATTGAGAGAGATATAACTTGTTAACAGAGAATAAAGCTGGTAATCAAGAACCCTCCGTCTGGTTTGTGACAACGCTACAGTATTATTGTCTTGACGTTGCTAACCTGCTCCGTTTATCCAGCTAGGAGAGTCTTGAACTGGGGAAGTGAACCATGCCGCTTTACGACGACATGAGTGTTGCGACCAATGACACCAAGACCGAAGGCTGGTCCAAGAACTTCAAGCTTCTGCAGTCGCAGCTCAGAGTGAAGAAGGCTGCTCTGACGCAGGCCAAGGTAATAATAACACGGGCGGTCACAGTGCCTGCTTATTATTTCCAGGCTGGATGTTGAAGTCAATGAGCTACATTTTTCAGTAGCTACATTTCAGGGGATCCCCCGTTTTCTGAACAGGATCCCCGCCCAGACACAAGTGCAGATGAAAATGCAATGCTTCTTCATGAATAATGAAGGTAATCCACGGATGGTGTGTGTGCCTCCCTCAGACTCAGCGGATGAAGCAGACAACTGTACTGGCTCCGGTCATTGACTTAAAGCGAGGAGGTACCATTGATGACAGACAGATCTCAGACACCCCCCCACACATTGCAGTAGGGCTCAAGGTAATGGTTGGTTGCTTGTATGTGTTGTATTGTGTGTGACAATGTGTGTGTGTGTGACTGATATGTGACAGGTATAGTTCTGCACATGTATTTCTCTCTGTCTGTCTGTCTGTGTCTGTTTGTTTGTGTGGGATGTTCCTCTCTTACTGTTTGAACGTGTCGTTTCTCACTCTGCGTGCATGTGCGTGTCTGTCAGGATGCCATGCCAGGAGGGTTCTCGTCTGGGGACGTGCTGATCCCCCTGGCTGACGAGTACGACCCCATGTTCCCCAACGACTACGAGAAGGTGTTGAAGCGACACAGGGAGGAGAGGCAGAGGCAGAGAGAGCAGGAGCGACAGAAGGAGTTTGAGGAGAGAGAGAAGTACGGGATCCCGTCACTGCACAGCAGAAACTCTTTCGGGGGCACAGGAAAAGCTCACTACTCACTACTTGCCCCTCTACACGGTCATATTACCATAATGGGGTTGACACTACAAATCGTTGTACAGGAGAAATATGGACCTATCGATGACCACCAGCCCTGTGCTCTCCCTTTGTGCCTCATGTGTTTACACGTTGTTGTGTCGTCTGTGTGTCCAGGAAGAGGAAAGATCGACACGAGAGTGGCGGCGGATCCGCTCCGAGCGGATTCTCCCGCTTCCCGACAGCCGAGGGAGAGTCAGACGAGGAGGAGGACTACGAGAAGGAGAGGAGGAAAAGGAGTGAGTGTCTTTGGTTCAACTGGCCAGGGCTGTACACACACACACACACACACACGCACACACACATAAACTCTCACACATGCACGTACGCACACACACACACACTCTCACACACGCATGCACGCACACACACTCTCACACACGCACACACACGCACACTCTCGCACGCACACACACACACACTCTCGCACACACACATTCTCATTCACTCACTCGCTGTCACTGGATGCTGCCCTTGTAGTGTTCTGAATTAACAGTGTGTCTCTCTCTCTTTCTCAGGTATGGGTGGAGCTGCCATCGCCCCTCCCTCGTCACTTGTGGATAGAGACCCTGGTATGGGCCGTGCAGAGTTTGCTTGTGTGAATGGGGCATGATGTAGTGTATTGGTGTTTGTCCAGTAGATAGCACTGTTTTCAAATATAAGTGTGATGCCATGCTTGTGTATTCAGTCTGTTGCCTTCCTCTTGTTTTTATGAGTGTGTGTGTTTGTCTTTCTTTCTGCCCCCCCTCAGCCCCTGCCACCTCGTACCCCTATGAGGATGAGGTGCGTCCCCCCCGTGTGTCTAAAGCAGCCATCCCCCCCCCCATGTTCGAAGAATCAGACCGGCCCCGCTCCCCACCCGGACCCACCAACTCATTCCTGGCCAACATGGGGTGAGCTTGACACACACATGCACACACACACACACACACCCTCCACACACACTGTACGGTGCTTTTATGTCATTTTAGGAAGACAGTCCAAGCGATAACAGAATTCTAAACAGTGTTGTTCTCTGTAGTCACATGTCACACACGCTGACCTCCTCCCTGTCGGTCCCTGTCTCTCCCCCAGAGGTACGGTGGCCCATAAGATCATGCAGAAGTACGGCTTCAGGGAGGGCCAGGGGCTGGGCAAGCACGAGCAGGGCCTCAGCACCGCCCTGTCCGTGGAGAAGACCAGCAAGAGGGGCGGCAAGATCATCATCGGAGACGCCGCCGAGAAACGTAACTTCTCCCCCTCGTCACTCAACACTTCTGTCTGTCTCAAACTCTCTCTCTCTCTCTCTTTCTCTCTCTCTCTCTCTCTCTCTCTCTCTGTCTCTCTCTCTCTCTCTCTCTCATTTCTCTCTCACAGCTCTCCTTTTTCTCTTTCTCACTATTAACCCCCCTCTCTCTAACTATTAACCCCCCACACACACTCTCTCTCCCTATTTCTCTTGTTACCTCTAATTTGCATGATGATCTTGCACATGATCCACCACGTCTTCCATTGTTTCTTCCTATTAATTGTTTCCACACTATTGTCTATTTTTCCCATTATCTCTGCAGTAGTACCAGTAGTCTCTGTCTCTAATCCACTTTCTCTACTCAATAAGATAACTTGCACTTGTTGTTTTGTGAGCTTGTCCAGATTGCTGTTGTTATGATGTACTCACAGCATAGGCCTGGAATAAACTGTCTTGGTTTCTAAGTTCTAAGAGTATGTTTTCTTGGCTGTGTTGTTGCATCATCCTTAGTGAATGTTCAGTTTTCATATTTTTTTATTTTTTTTTAGGTCTCTAACCTTCAACATTTGTGTGTTATGGGATCATGGTTGTGTGTGTGTTTATGTTCATTATGTGTGTGTGTGTCACTCTAAGCAGCAGGATCCAGCCAGCCCGCTGCAGCTGAGCCTTCAGGCTGGGGTTTGGGGGCTACAGGTTTGGCTCGACGTCATTTCCTCTTTCTTCCTTTACGCATCACATCACATCCTGTCCAGGCCTGTCCCGAGGCTGGGCTGTCAGTCTTAGTCTGCCCTCATCCCCAGGCCCCTCTCCTCAACCTCATTTAGAGAGAACATTCGGTGCATCTCAATGTGGGTCAAGTTTTAATACAGAACGAGACACCACATTTATTTTAGGCTTACATTGTGATGGTTGATAACCTGTTATGTGTCATTTCAGTGTACCTTACTGGCTCATGTTAAACCCAAGCTTGAGCTATTAAACTAGGGTCCAAACAGACGAATAATTGCAGAAGATGTAAGGGAACGTGAGGCCACTGTCATGTTAGTCATTGGATAGGTGAAAGCTGTATTGAACAGTCCTCCCATGTAGTTCCACCAGAATCCACCACTTCACTTTGCTCTCCAGCCCTGTCCTATCAAGGCAGTGTTTGATAGGCTGAAGTCACGAGCAGTTGTCAGTTAAGTCACATGACCCGTCTCTTTTTCCTTTCCGTCCTATCAGCGGACGCCTCCAAGTCCAAGTCAGAGGCCAATCCCCTCACAGAGATCCTGAAATGCCCCACTAAAGTGGTACTGCTACGGGTGAGTGTGTGTGCGCATGCGTGAGAACAGATTTTTGGATTGAAAGACATGTAAATGTGAGTGTCTCTGGTGTTAATAACGTGTGTGTTTGGTGCAGAACATGGTGGGCAGAGGAGAGGTGGATGAAGACCTGGAAGGGGAGACTAAAGAGGAGTGTGAAAAATATGGAAAAGTCACTAAATGTGTCATCTTTGAGGTGAGAGGAGGAGGAGGAGGAGGAGGAGTAGGAGGTGTGTGTGTGTGTGTGTGTGTGTGTGTGTGTGTGTGTGGCCTGCCAATGGTTCTATTTCTCTGACTCTGTGGGTGTTTGTGAAACCAGCTGTGCACATGTTTGTGGTTAAACCATGAGGTTTTCTCCTCAGATTGCCATGGTGACAGATGATGAAGCAGTGAGGATATTCCTGGAGTTTGAGAGAGTCGAGTCAGCCATCAAAAGTCAGTGCTTCTGTGTGTGTGTGTGTGTGTGTGTGTCCACTTATGGGTGTGTAAGGTTACTGTGGGTCTGTGTGTATGTCCAGAAGAGGTTTGCATACGCGTGTGTGTCTGTGTATGTCTGTGCGTGTGTGTGTGTGCGTGCGTGCATGACTTACATCATTGGAGTAAAGCTCATGTGGGTCCCAGCCTAAATGGGTTGTCCCAGATCAGAAAGCAGGTGAGACTGTGTCCCCTGGGTATTACACCACAACTGTTCCATCAGACCACACCCCACATCAGTTACACAACATCCTCTAAGGGGGACAAAGTGGTGGCCAATGGACTGTACACAACTGACTGGACACACTCAATAACACGGGGGGCAACTGGACACACACATAGTCCCTTAAAAAATGGAGGGTATACATCCAGTACCTAATGGTCCAGCCGGGTCTGTAATTGCAGGGGTGCAGTGTCCACAAAGGTGTGTGTATTCCTGGTTAATGTGCTGAGTGCGGACTAGTCACTCGTGTAACGTAGACGGGGCGGCTGTGGCGCAGGAGGTAGAGTCGGCGTCTAATGATCGCAAGGTCGGCAGATCGGCGGTTCAAGCCCCGACTGGCCACTTGTCGAGGTGTCCTTGGGGCAAGACACTGAACCCCAAATTGCTCCCAATGAGCGGGCCAGCGCCTTGCATGCTAGCTTGCCGCCATCGGTGTATGAATGTGTGTGTCCGTTTACCATTTGTAGACCCGCACAACCCAGTGAGGTCATCCCCTGAGCCGTTGATAAGGTGATCTCTCACACAGACATAACACACTGAACAGAGTGCATCTCTCTCTCACTCGCTCTCTCTCTCCGTTGTACGGGCGAACGTTACACCGTATACCGCCTGTGTGGACGCTGTGTTCAGGACAGCGTCTGCGCGGTGATTGATAATAGAAGGTCCGTCCTTGTGAGGAAAAGAGACTCTCTGAAAACCGGAGTGATGTCAACGCTTCGGTCGCCACGGTCACGTGACGCTAACAACAACAACACAGCGCACCCAATCCCGTAGCGTCTTTCCTAACGACAGCGCGTTCTGTGTTCACCGTTTTCGCAAACAATTACGACCCGGTTTTCTTTCCGTTTCTCGCCGATGTCCGCAATGTCAGAGATATTGCCGACGAGTGTGACAACAATGTCTAAAAAAAAAAATACAAATAAAAAAAAGTTCTGGTGTTTTGGACCTAACGTAAGACCTGTGTCCTCTCTCTCTCTCTCTCTCTCCTAGCTGTGGTGGATCTGAACGGGCGCTACTTCGGCGGGCGCGTGGTCAAGGCCTGCTTCTACAACCAGGATAAGTTCCGCGTGTTGGACCTGGGAGAGCAGTTTTGAGACTGGCCTAACCGTCGATCCGAACCGCTACGACCCGCTTTGAGGGTGCAGGAACAGACCCAATGCTCTGACACACACACACACACACACACACACACACACACACACACACACACACACATACACACACACACACATACATACACTGATAATCACCAGTAGCTCTCACTGTGTATATAGCCCATACCTTTTCTATTCTCTGATCAACCAGCACAATGTGTCTGTGTTTAGTGAAGGGTTTTCACCTGTAGTTTCTGTTTAGCCATGAGGTTAAAAACCCCCGATGTCAACAGAAAAGAGATGAAATAGGCTCACTATACACCGTCCACATCCCTGTGTTGATGATATGAATGATATGAGAGATTATCCTGTACAAGTGAACCCTGAAAATAAATGTCTCTTTTTTGTTTTAAAAAAACGAGTTTTCTTCTTCTTCTCCTACGTCTTCAGTCTCTTCGTTACCTCATCGGCCTGTCTTCTAGGGCAGTGCGTCGTCTAAGAAACCTAGTTTCCTTCTGTCTGACATACACTACTGATGTTTACATTACTATACATTTGTTGTACCACTGTACATTGCACCTGTTTCCTGACATAGCCTAGCTTCTTTTATACTTCTGCACATTAGATACTGCACATAAACTACCTCACTGTACATAGCTCATAACTGTATATACCTCTACCTGTATATACCTCTAACTATACTGATGTTTACAACACTACCTCTACACATACTGTATAACATAGTTACCTATCACTAGGCCTAACTCTTGTTCTATTTATATCATGCCCTTATATCACTATTTGCACTAATTGGTTGGATGCTAAACTGCATTTCGTTGTATTGTACTGCGATGACAAAGTTGAATCTAATCTATTCTAATCTAAGTAAGTAAGTAAAACTTTATTTATATAGCACCCTTCCCAGCACGGATGCACAGGGTGCTTTACATACAAGAATACAAAATACGGAAAGTGCACATTTTTGAACATCAGTGATTAAAAACACAAAGGGGACAACAGAAACAGAAACAATAAGAAGGTTAAACAGATGTGTCTTTAGTTGGCGTTTAAAGATTGGTTCTGAGGGAGCGGCTCTCAGGTCAGGGGGGAGGGTGTTCCAGAGTCTCTCAGGTCAGGGGGGAGGGTGTTCCAGAGTCTCTCAGGTCAGGTGGGAGGGTGTTCCAGAGTCTCTCAGGTCAGGTGGGAGGGCGTTCCAGAGTCTTGGGGCCGTCACCTGAAACGCTCTGTCCCCTTTAGTTTCTAGCCTAGTCCTAGGTACGACCAGGAGCTCCTGGTCTAATAGGAAGAATGTCATTCAACATGTTCTGGTATGGCTTTGGCAGCTAGCAACGCTGTGTGTGTGTGTGTGTGTGTGTGGAAAAGTTGAGATGGTGATGATTGTAACCTAACCCTCATGAATTCAAAGACAGACATGGAGCGACAGACATGGAGCAACAGAAGGTAGCGTGTGGTACACAGGGAGACAGACAGCCAGGAGGTACGCAGGGAGACAGACAGCCAGGAGGTACGCAGGGAGACAGACAGCCAGGAGGTACGCAGGGAGACAGACAGCCAGGGGAGTCAATGGAGGTACGGTAAGGTAATCAATTATGTAATCAATGATGCCCAGAGAGTAAATATGATACGGTCTTGGAATGTCTGGGGAAAGAGTTGATCACTGATCAAAGGGTCTGGACGTTTAGCTGGGGTGGGGGGGCACCCCAGGTGAAATGAGCATCTGAGGGAGGGGTCACTATGGAAAGGTATAAAGTTCTGTGTTGATGGGGGTTCTGGAGTTGCTTTGCAAACTGGCTGGGTCCGGCAAGGGTCTCCCTTGTGACCAATCATCAGCTCCCGGGTTTCTTTGATTGTTTACATTGGTATTAGCTATTATTAATTAATTAATTCATTCTGTCTGTCTCCTGGGTTAGGGTTGGCTGTCTGTCTCCCTGCGTACCTCCTGGCTGTCGGTCTCCATGCGTACCAATTTATGTATTTATTTATTAGTGGATGAACTCATTAGGGGGTTGAACTCGAGATATTTTCCTCGGTCGGTGACACCTCATAGCCGGTGAGTCCTCTCCCCATAAGAACTATAGTCTCTCCCAGAGTGGTGTATAAGTAGGTCCCCATGGTACCTGACAAACACTCTGATCTCTCAGTCTCAGACCCACTCGCAAGGGGGAGGCTGTGGCTCAGGAGGGTACAGCCGGTGTCTAATGATCGCAAGGCGGACGGCGGTTTGGTGGTTCGAACCCCGGCTGACGACGTGTCTATGTGTCCTTGGGCAAGACACTGAACCCCAAATTGCTCCTAAATGAGCGGGGCCGGCGCCTTGCATGGTAGCTTTTGGGAATAATTAAAGCAATTTGGAATAAGGCGCTATATAAGTCAGTCCATTTACACGCACCTTAACTGACTTGGCTGGTTGACTTGAGCTGCATCGACGGCTGGCGATTTCTGCTAACCTCCGCACAGGCAAGGGACCTGGAGGAGTACTGGACCAGAGTAACCTCCATAACAAACATCCTGTCGTTTTTTTTTTTTTTTGCAATTTTCTTTTTATTCAACAATAAGAACAATAATACAACAATTCAACAACAACAAAAACAACAAAAGAAAAACATTAAAAGGAAAAGAAAAAGCTACTGCTGTCATGTCTCAAGTCTGCATCTGTGGTCCTAAAAGTCGTAGTCTGACATCCTGTCGTTTTTAAAGTCATTTCAGGGATCCTCAACCTAAATAATCGACCTTCTGTGTATTATATTATATTACATTATATTATAGACAGTGTTTTGGTCGTCCGAGGACACCGTACCAGATGACTGTTGTGACGTCGTCTTGAAATAATGTTGGACGACCTAAGTTGAACACGAACACCGGTTAGATCGCTTCCAGACATCTGTGTTTTGCAGAAGCACGCCTATATAAAACAAAGGTTGTAATAATGTCCATGTTGGTACGTCATTAATTAAATGATAAAAGGGCCTTTTTCGTATTCGACATTTCATGTTCACTGGCTTATCTTGCAGTCACGACCACATTGAATGTTTTATCTATTTTACTTCTTATATTTGCTTTTATTCATTGTCATTTTTATTTGTATTACTATGCTCCTCTTGCTGTATTTTTAATAATGTATGTAAAGCACTTTGAATTGTCCCTGTTGTATGAAATGTGCTATACATATAAATGTGCCTTTCCTTTCCACTAGGCATCCCTCCACTACACCCTAGTATCCTGTCCTCCCTCCCTCCCTAGTGTCCAGGACTGTCCTCCCTCCCTCCCTCTCTAGTGTCCAGGACTGTCCTCCCTCCCTCCCTCTCTAGTGTCCAGGATTGTCCTCCCTCCCTCCCTCGTGTCCAGGGTTGTGCTCCCTCCCTCCCTCGTGTCCAGGACTGTCCTCCCTCCCTCGTGTCCAGGGTTGTGCTCCCTCCCTCCCTCCCTCGTGTCCAGGACTGTCCTCCCTCCCTCCCTCCCTCGTGTCCAGGGTTGTGCTCCCTCCCTCCCTAGTGTCCAGGACTGCCCTCCCTCCCTCGTGTCCAGGGTTGTGCTCCCTCCCTCCCTCCCTAGTGTCCAGGGCTGTCCTCCCTCCCTCCCTAGTGTCCAGGACTGCCCTCCCTCCCTCGTGTCCAGGGTTGTGCTCCCTCCCTCTCTCCCTCCCTAGTATCCAGTGTCCTCCCTCCCTCTCTAGTGTCCAGGGCTGTCCTCCCTCCCTCTCTAGTGTCCAGGGTTGTGCTCCCTCCCTCTCTCCCTCCCTAGTATCCAGTGTCCTCCCTCCCTCTCTAGTGTCCAGGGCTGTCCTCCCTCCCTCCCTCCCTCCCTAGTATCCAGGACTGCCCTCCCTCCCTCGTGTCCAGGGTTGTGCTCCCTCCCTCTCTCCCTCCCTAGTATCCAGTGTCCTCCCTCCCTCTCTAGTGTCCAGGGCTGTCCTCCCTCCCTCCCTCCCTAGTGTCCAGGACTGCCCTCCCTCCCTCGTGTCCAGGGTTGTGCTCCCTCCCTCTCTCCCTCTCTAGTGTCCAGGGTTGTGCTCCCTCCCTCTCTCCCTCCCTAGTATCCAGTGTCCTCCCTCCCTCTCTAGTGTCCAGGGCTGTCCTCCCTCCCTCCCTCCCTAGTATCCAGTGTCCTCCCTCCCTCTCTAGTGTCCAGGGCTGTCCTCCCTCCCTCCCTCCCTAGTGTCCAGTGTCCTCCCTCCCTCTCTAGTATCCAGGACTGTCCTCCCTCCCTCTCTCTCTCTCTCCCTCCCTAGTATCCAGGACTGTGCTTGGTAGCCCACCCACCCATCCCTCCATCCCTCCCTCCCTGCCTAGTAGTAGTATCCAGGGTTAGTACCAGCAGGGCTGTGCTTGGTGATGTGTTCTTGTGTTGTGTCCCTCTCTCTCTCTCCACGACCACAACTACTATATTCCGATGGCTGTGCGTTGGTTATGCAGGTAAGAACAAAAGCCTGCATCTACCTATAGTGGGTCTTACTACGATCCGGTTTATTAAAGCCTTATAATGCAATGTAGTACCAGTAGCTAGGGATGTGTGACAGCTAGCTGGGAGCTATGCTAACAGACAGGCTGCTGTTGCTGGTGGTGGGTTAGCTAGCTAGCTGACTGGCAAATAACCCGACCAGAGGACACTCATACTTTGTTTGAGTTTGTCTTGTCAGATGAAAACCATATCAACCGTTATAAGTCGACTAAAGTTGTCTGAAGAGATCAGATGAACCTTGCTGCCAGTGCTACCTACAGTTTTTGACTTTTTGAAAAACGAGGAGGCAGTGATGTGAATTGGGTAGCTGCATGCCCTGTATGGCCTTATTCCTTTAACTCTTTGTTAAGATCAAAGTTAGTCCACGTAATACAGAACATAAGAACAACGTGATGTCCCTTGGTGTCCAGGTGTGTGGCTCTGCCAGGGGTTGACACTGACAGCATCTCAGCCACACACATCTCAGACCACCGCACAATGTGCCACCCCCGAGGGAGCCCGGCGCTGCCTGGTTGGGCGGAGTTTTCCATTTCATTGACCTGACCGGTCATTTAAATACGCAGATAGGATACAATCACAGAGTGGGATCCAATGGAAACATAATCCACCCCTTCATACCTGTTAACTGTAATGTCTAGTGACATTATTAGGTCTGGGTGATTTGCAGGTTAATATCATAACTTTCAAATGGTAGCCTATATATTACATCTGTGTGAAAGGGGCTAAACGTGGAAGGAGAACACTTCAGGTCATAACAGCAGCAGCCCCAACTTCAGGGACAAACTAAACAGTATCAATAACACCATCTGCCAATTTGTTGTTTGGGGAAACAACTTGTTTCCAATCACAGAGATGAACCCCTCCCTCTCTCCACCCTGTAGTTTAGAGATACCGCAAGCTTGCGAAACGAGCAGACCCTCTGTTAGCTCACTCAACCTCCACCTCCTATGCTTGGCACCTCTGGTAGATGGACTGGCTTCAGCTTGTATTTAGTATTTAGTTTTTTTTTGCATTTTAACTATTTAGCAGACGCTTTTATCCAAAGCGACTTACAATTAGAGATTACAGGGACAGTCTCCCTGGAGTAATTTAGGGCTCTGTCAGTGCCTTACTCAAGGGCACACTATGGGGCTTTTCCACTAGAGGGCTGACCCGGGTCAGCCCAGGCTGGCCTGCTTCTTTGGCGCTTTTCCATTTGTCGGCCTGGATCAGCACGGCGCGGTACGGCATGCTTCTTTAGCTACCCTTCGAGGGCAGGAACCTCTTTGAGAGCCGGAACCTTTTTGCCAGGCTGCATGTGACGTGTGACGCTGCACACCGTTGATTGGTCAATGGAAATCGTCATCCCATGTTCATAGATTTCATCACTAACCGCCATTTTTAAATACCACAACAGATTTCGCTCTAGGAAAATGTCACTTACAGTTTCTGTAATAACGTATTAATAAAGATTTTTAAAAATATGATAACCATCGTATTATCTTAGTTTAATGTCATTTCAATGCATCATAGAACTTTTATTTACAACAAGCATAACAAAAAATCGCTATTATGGCGATGTCCTGTAGAACTGAAAGCTGCAGTTAACAGGCAGGTAACATCCATATGCTGTATATATAAATAATGTCGGTGTCGACCGTGATAGGAGGGTCATATCGACACCATTCAAATGGTTTTGGATTCCCTGTCCTCTCCCCTATCCGGACACGTTTGAATTGTTCTCCTAACCCACGGTAAATCACAGTTATTAACCCGCAAAGGGTGCCTCCGGGCACCGTGTTTGTCCGTGAATAACTCCGGCTATGAAGGTGGTACAAACACAATACTCCTTTGCTAACTTCACCATCGGTATACGGTCATTTTGAGCCCTGAACCACCGCGCTGACACCCCGAGAAGATATGCTTTTAACCGTAAACTCAATGAACCGGGAGTTCACCCGCTGCTGCAAGCGTATCTATAACGAACGCAGAGATTGTATGAGCCCTGCGTCAGTCAGCCTTTCCGTAGAAATACGTCGCACCGTTATATATCTAACGTTACATGTTTTAAGGCTGATCTGTGCATGATAGTGCTGCATTATGTTGATCTATTTATATCGATCTATTCTTGCCAATTCCTTATTACCAGTGGAAAGGGGGAAGACTAAAACACTTTGAATGGGATAGATAGGACTTTCCGTTCAATGGAGGAAGCATGATACTTCAAACTACCGTAATTCATGAACTATATGCCCAATCTAAAAAATTCAAAACTAGATTACCACTACCCCTAGGTAGGCCTACTAGACTACCACTACCCCTAGGTAGACCTACTAGACTACCACTACCCCTAGGTAGGCCTACTAGACTACCACTACCCCTAGGTAGGCCCCTAGACTACCACTACCCCTAGGTAGGCCTACTAGACTACCACTACCCCTAGGTAGGCCTACTAGACTACCACTACCCCTAGGTAGGCCCCTAGACTACCACTACCCCTAGGTAGGTCTACTAGACTACCACTACCCCTAGGTAGGCCCCTAGACTACCACTACCCCTAGGTAGGCCCCTAGACTACCACTACCCCTAGGTAGGCCCCTAGACTACCACTACCCCTAGGTAGGCCCCTAGACTACCACTACCCCTAGGTAGGTCTACTAGACTACCACTACCCCTAGGTAGGCCTACTAGACTACCACTACCCCTAGGTAGGCCCCTAGACTACCACTACCCCTAGGTAGACCCCTAGACTACCACTACCCCTAGGTAGGCCCATAGACTACCACTACCCCTAGGTAGGCCCCTAGACTACCACTACCCCTAGGTAGGCCTACTAGACTACCACTACCCCTAGGTAGGCCCCTAGACTACCACTACCCCTAGGTAGGCCTACTAGACCACCACTACCCCTAGGTAGGCCCCTAGACTACCACTACCCCTAGGTAGGCCCCTAGACTACCACTACCCCTAGGTAGGCCTACTAGACTACCACTACCCCTAGGTAGGCCTACTAGACTACCACTACCCCTAGGTAGGCCCCTAGACTACCACTACCCCTAGGTAGATCTACTAGACTACCACTACCCCTAGGTAGGCCCCTAGACTACCACTACCCCTAGGTAGGTCTACTAGACTACCACTACCCCTAGGTAGGCCTACTAGAGTACCACTACCCCTAGGTAGGCCTACTAGAGTACCACTACCCCTAGGTAGGCCCCTAGACTACCACTACCCCTAGGTAGGCCTACTAGACTACCACTACCCCTAGGTAGGCCTACTAGACTACCACTACCCCTAGGTAGGCCCCTAGACTACCACTACCCCTAGGTAGGCCTACTAGACTACCACTACCCCTAGGTAGGCCTACTAGACTACCACTACCCCTAGGTAGGCCTACTAGACTACCACTACCCCTAGGTAGGCCCCTAGACTACCACTACCCCTAGGTAGGCCCCTAGACTACCACTACCCCTAGGTAGGCCTACTAGACTACCACTACCCCTAGGTAGGCCTACTAGACTACCACTACCCCTAGGTAGGCCCCTAGACTACCACTACCCCTAGGTAGGCCCCTAGACTACCACTACCCCTAGGTAGGCCCCTAGACTACCACTACCCCTAGGTAGGCCCCTAGACTACCACTACCCCTAGGTAGGTCTACTAGACTACCACTACCCCTAGGTAGGCCCCTAGACTACCACTACCCCTAGGTAGGCCCCTAGACTACCACTACCCCTAGGTAGGCCCCTAGACTACCACTACCCCTAGGTAGGCCTACTAGACTACCACTACGTAGGCCTACTAGACTACCACTACCCCTAGGTAGGCCCCTAGACTACCACTACCCCTAGGTAGACCCCTAGACTACCACTACCCCTAGGTAGGCCCATAGACTACCACTACCCCTAGGTAGGCCCCTAGACTACCACTACCCCTAGGTAGGCCTACTAGACTACCACTACCCCTAGGTAGGCCCCTAGACTACCACTACCCCTAGGTAGGCCTACTAGACCACCACTACCCCTAGGTAGGCCCCTAGACTACCACTACCCCTAGGTAGGCCCCTAGACTACCACTACCCCTAGGTAGGCCCCTAGACTACCACTACCCCTAGGTAGGCCTACTAGACTACCACTACCCCTAGGTAGGCCCCTAGACTACCACTACCCCTAGGTAGGCCTACTAGACTACCACTAACCCACTTACCCTGTTGAATAATATTGCTGATTTGGAATAATATACACCAGTGAGAATTACACACACGCACACGCCATATTTTAAATGTATCCTTTAGCCACATCCTAAAACCTTATTTTGCCAAACTTATCCGCGTCCGACGTCATATACACACTCAAGTAATTTGATTGGACCAAGAGGGCATTCCATAAGTGCTGATCAGGTTTTCCACAGCGTATTTACGAACGCAGCCATTGACTCTGTGGTTGCGAGGAGGCGGTGGGCGGGGCGCCGCTGACCGCAGTGAGCAGAGCCGAGGTGGAGCAGCGAAGACAGCCAGACAGCTGAGACACACAGTAGGAGACCAGTAGGACACCAGTATCAGGATCTCCACTTGGACGAGACCGCGTCGCTCATGTCCGTAGTTTGGCTAGCTGATGGAAACGGGCATCTTTAGCAGCGATGTGCGCGATGTTTGGCGTTTTGAAGAGGTGAGACATGTCATGCTGCGTATCTGGGGAGGTGGGGAGACGGTAGGGAGGGAGGGAGGGAGACACCGCTGGGGTCGGTTAGCATCGGAACAGCGACATGGTAACAGCGACATGGTAACAGCGACATGGTAACAGCAATATTGTGACAGCGACATGGTATCAGCTACATGGTAACAGCATTCTGGTAGCTGACACGTTGATCTGCGTCTGGGTTTGACACCTCCGGACTACACACCGAGACTAGTGGGCTATGACACTAGTGGGCTGTGTGGGTTATCAGACTAGTGGGCTGTGACACTAGTGGGCTGTGTGGGTTATCAGACTAGTGGGTTGCGTTGCCAAGCTGATGTGTTCAGTGCTAATAGCCCTGTGCTATACGAGGAGGTGGTGCTTGTGGCGTTATTGTTGCGGGTAACATGCCTGTCATATTGTTGTCATTGCTATTTATATGTTAAGGGAGGAGGGATAAGTGCATGAGTACAGCGGCTGCTATGTGATGACATAATGCGTTTAGCCGCGAGCTTTAACGGGCACATGTTGTAGTAGTTGTATTTTCTTCCTGTTGCTGCGTAAATAGTGAGACTGTTTCAGAAGGTGTCAGGGAGTGATCGTCACAGATCCTTTTACCCCGAGGGCCTAGGCGGGTCATCTCCCTGGTGTGATGGTGGGGGTGAGTGAGTCCCATGACGTATTCACTTACCTGGCAGAGCGAATGAGTCCGTGTGTGTCTCAGGTAGGGACACACCTGGCTGTGTTGTGGCCAGAAAGGGAGGTCCTATCCCTCTTCAGGGACTGATAACACCTGTAATCAAACTGCACAGTGTCTTGCAATTGGATCTCCCTCCCTCCATGCCGTGGCTTCATCATTAGAGAGGCAGAGAGTCTGAGGAGCAGCTTTGTGGATGTAATTTATGACCTGCCTCCCACTCAGACTACTGACTGTCTCTGTGTTTATACGTCCACCTCTCTGCTACTGTGGAGAAGCATGGAGGAGGTGCCAGCCCAGTATACCACAGAGTATCTAGACCTCGGAATATGTAGAGCTTATATACCACCCTGAATATGTAGACCATATATATACCACCCTGAATATGTAGAGTTTATATCTACCACCCTGAATATGTAGACCATATGTTACGGTACATGTGGGAATACGGTAGGCCGACATGTGGGAAAACTAGGGTTAGGTGCTAGGTTGCTGTGGTTAGGGGTAGGGTTAGGATTAGGGTTAGGGTTAGACATGCCAGCATGTACCAAGTCGACGTAGCACCTAACCCTAACCCTAGTTTTCCCACATGTACCGTATTCCCACATGTACCGTAACATATATATATATATACCACCCTGAATATGTAGACATATACCACACTGAATATGTAGAGCATATATATAAACCATCCTGAATATGTAGGCTAGACCTTGCTGAGAATTCATAGAAATCCACCATCATCAGCTACAGTATATATAAACGCTAGGGGTGTCTGTGGAAGATGTGTGTGTAATGATGTAGTTGTTTGTGTGTGTGTGTGTGTGTTTTTTTGATTGATTGAAAACCTTTATTGTCCCCAATGGGGAAATTTTGTTGTCAAACAGCTCAGTTAGGGCAGAAAACATTAAGTACAGAAAACAGAAAAACATTCAATAAAAAACATAAAACAGTGCAGGCTCAATAAGTAAAAAGTTCCAAAAGTTCCATCTCCAGGTCTCCCCCACCCTGCAGGGCCTGGTTGTAGAGTCGGAGTGCAGCTGGAATAAAGGACTGTCCAAATCTTTTTGTACTTTGACGGGGGAGAACAAATCTGTGGCTGAACTTGCTCCTCATCCCTGCCAGCTCGCAGTACATCGGGTGGGAGGGATTGGCCAGCATGTGTGTGTGTGTGTGTGTGTGTGTAATGATGTCATTGTTTATGTGTGTTGGTGTCAGCAGTCATACTTTACTCAACAGTAGGCCAGGCGGTCTTAGGATAGTCTAATTCTCCAGTCTGGAATCCAGATGTAATCTGCTGTCTGGTTGTTAGGCGACACATTCCCCTGACAAGTAGTCTCTGTTCTGAGGCTTGTGAAAAAATGAAAATGAAATAGTTGTCTCTTTCTGTTGAAACCTGTTAACCCCCAGCCATAGGTCTGCCTATTGTTCTCTCTGACTAAGACGGTGGGTGTGTACTTAGACAAACCCAGCTCGAGATCGAGAGATTGTGAGTTCGATCCCTGGCCAAGTCGTACCACCAAAGAATGGTACCTGATGCCTCCATGCTTAGCACTCAGCATTAAAGGTTGGATTGGGGGGGGGGGGGGGGGGTAAGACCCTGTGACATACCAGCGTCATGTCCAGGGGGGGTACTGTACATCCAGCCACCTCACGCTACAGAAACAGGAGATAGGCTCCTGCCCCCTAAGGGCCGTTAGGCTCGAGAACCATCGGTTAGGCTATGGAAATAAATACACTAGACTGTCTGGTCTCATTACCACCAGCACTCTAGAGACAGTGCAACTGATCTGAGTCTAACAGCCTATTTGGGGATTTTCATTTAGGATTTTCATTATCTGGGTAGCATAGTGCTATGTTACATGGGTGGTCAAAACACAGCATTTTGTAATCCTAACATGACTCGTGCCAAACCGGCGGCACTCTCACCATAATCCCTCTTGGAAAAAGAAAGTCTCATGTATCGTATGAGTGTGAAAGTGACATACTGTCTCTTTAAGAAGTCTGAGACCTGTCCTGACCTGCCCATTGTGACCTCACAGACACACACATCACAGGAACAGCAGGGACAGAGCTGTCTGTCTGCCTCACACACACACACACACATCACATTGGAATAGCAGAGACAGATCTGTCTGTCTGCCTCACACACACACACACACACACACACACACACACACACATCACACTGGAATAGCAGAGACAGAGCTGTCTGTCTGCCTCACACACACACACACACACACACACACACACACATCACGTTGGCATAGCATAGACAGAGCTGTCTGCCTCACACACACACACACACACACACACACACACACACACACACACACACACACACACACACACACACACACATCACGTTGGCATAGCAGGGACACAGCTGTCTGCCACTAAAAGCTTCTCGACCTGCGGTGTCCTGGGTGTTGAGGGTGCATAACTTCCTGGTGTGTTCCTCTATGTCAGACCAACTTAACAGGTGTGTATCTCACTGGTCACTCCTCCCTCTGAGAGGTTGTAAGTAGTACTGTTGTGATGTGTTTGAATGTGTGTATGATGTGTTGTTCACTGTTTGCACTATCAAGTGAGGGAACTAGCTAGTTGTACTGAGGTTTGTTATTTAATCTGATCTGGAAGTGAAGAATGTATCTGGGGCCTGATTGTTTCCATTGTTGAAGACACGTATTGTTATAGCTAGTCGGCCTAATTAAAGTCGGCCATTGGTGTTCATGATTAGATATCATCACTGCTAACGTAAGAGCCCGTCACATGGTGAGCCTAACTGCACTGTCAATAATTAGCTGTTAATAATGAGTTTACAGTGATTGTCAGGTCAGTGCTATCGTTTTACAAATGTAGGCTAATTAATTTCCTGTCTGTTTGTGAGGTATGCTGCTAGCATTATCCTGTCTGTTTGTGGGGTATGCTGCTAGCATTATCCTTGCCTGACTTAAGCCATCGGTGTGATTTATCATATGCATCCAACCCTCCTGTTGTGTTGTAGCTCTTTGTCTGGGGAATAGATATCGGTGCAACAAAGAAGCATTCACTTGTTGACTGTGGTCTGGATGTTTGGGTGGAGTTTGGAGAAGGTTGGGTGGAGCTTGGGGAAGGTTGGGTGGAGTTTGGAGAAGGTTGGGTGGAGCTTGGGGAAGGTTGGGTGGAGCTTGTTGAAGCCTTAAGCTGCGTGCACACAAGGCCATTGCGTTGCACCGGAAGTCATTCATCTCAATGGGGCCGTTGCGTTGATCAGTTGCCTTGCTCTGCATTGCGTTTCTTGACCGTCAGGGTGCGCCAATCAGTAAAAAAAAAATCAGCTTTTTGCTTTGCGTTGGATCCGTTAAAACAACCGGAAGTAAACCGGAAGTAGTTTCTTGCCCAGAGCTCTCGCCTCAGATGTAAAATCCTCAATTTTGGCCGCCATTGGCTAAAATCTGTAATTTGGCTCTACAAGTGTTAATATGTCATTTTATGAAGTTTTTATATGTTTTCAGGCGAGAAAGTAACCATATATATTCACAAAATGTGTCCAGTTTATCAAAATAACCCGTTTATATATCTTATCTGACGTTTTTTCCCCACTTCTGTGGGAAACTTCGCTAGCAACATGAGTAGAGCTTTGCATCTGCATCGCACGTTGAAGTACGTCAAGCCCATCCCACCAGGTTGCGCCAGAACAGTGGGTCACGGTCCCTGGTGTGCACGCAGCGTTAGGCTTTAGTCAACAAGACTCAATGGAAACAGCAACTGGCCCAATTGAGTTAGACACAGACAGGCCCTCAGACTGATACGTCTGGGTTGCTAACATCTGTTTCTCCTTCATCATGTCAGCTAACACTCTGTCAGCCATTGACAGAACATTCAATTATCCATCCAACCTCATTCCATTCAAAGTTCAGCTCTTCCCTGTGAAGCTCTGATGCACTGAAGTAGTGTTGCACGATATACCGGTACCAACGATATACCGCGGTGCCAAAATGTCACGGTGCCTATACCATAAGCTTTATACAACGGTACTACCGTGGAATACTATACTACCGTGTTGAACACGGTACCAGCGGGGCAATGTGTTACCTCTATTACCAAATTCACTGGTTCTGCTAATGAGGACAAGACTGGCTCGCGACACTGTCATGAGAGAAACACTTTCGGCTGCGTTCGTCAATTCGCTCCGAGAGCGCCGGAGCGCACACTGGGTGCAACGTCACAGAGCGACCGATTCGTTTGATTGGACGAGAGGCGTTCCGCGAGTGCGGGTCAGATTTCCAGAGCGAATTGACGAACGCAGCCTTTTTCGCGACTACCCATCGCGTTAGCTTTGTCGGCTAACAGGTTAGCAACCTCAAACGTTGTTCCTATGGTTCCTGCGAGCTCAGTGGGCATTAACTAGAAAATTAAAACCACTGAGTTTTCTTAAGTTGAGTTAAGTCTTGAGCTACAGTTTGGAAGTAGCCCTCTATATTTTTGATATACCAGTGTTTGCTTTTACTTTTCAAGTTCGTGAAAAAGACCCCACAGACGGACAGACATACAGACACAGAAAGACAGACAGACAGACACACACACAGACAGACACACACACACACACACACACACACACACACACACACACACACACACACACACACACACACACACCTACTTTGCTATACTCTTGCAAAAGGCCAGTTGGTCTGTTTGATGTTTCAAACTACTTATTAATAAACATGTTATTCACAAAAATATCGGTTTCAGTACTTTTACTTACCTGTAGAGTTACAGTGTAATGCATTAAATGCATGTTATTCATGCACCACTCATTAAGTTATTGTAACTTGTATAAATACATTGCATGTTCATAAAAATAAAAAGTGTTACAAAAGTGCCGCGGTATCGCGATACTACTCAGTATCGTGATACTTGGGCTGGTATAGTATCGCAGGGTAAAATATTGGTATCGTGACAACACTACACTGAAGGCCTGATTGTCCTGACCTGCTTCTTAAAACCAAAACAGGCCCCAACCCTAAAAATATTTGAATAAAAAAAAATACGTCATGTTTTGCAGCAGCAGTTATGATTGAACACAAACACTATCAATGTCTTTTATCCATTAACTATTGTCTTATCAAATGTTTTATCTATTATTTCTTTCTTGCTTTTATTTCATTGTCATTTTTATGTTCTATGGTCCTCTTGCTGTATTTTTTTATGCTGTATGTAAAGCACTTTAAATTGCCCCTTGTTGTATGAAATGTGCTATACTAATAAACTTGCCTGCCTGTTTTCTTCCTGCCTGCCTGTTTGTTTGTCTTCCAGCCTGTTTGGGAAGCCCTTTGATGGTGGGAAGAGGATGGACCAACATGGCGGCCAGCAGCCTCACCCCCCCCACCCCCACGCCCACCCCCACGCCCACCCCCACCCCGCCATGATGCGGCTGTACGAGGTGCAGAGGGAGGTGGCATCGCTCGGCCCACAGGTCTGCGCATTCAGCGGCCTGCAGAGCGAGCGAGAGTACAGGTGAGGACAGGTGACCATCATTACTATAGAGTACAGGTCAGTACAGGTCAGTACAGGTCAGTACAGGTCAGTACAGGTCAGTACAGGTCAGTACCGGTCAGTACAGGTCAGTACAGGTCAGTATAGGTCAGGTCTCTCAGAAAGCTATTGGCCAGCTGCAGTTAGTCCAACATGCAGCAGCGAGTGTTTTAACCAAAACAAGCAGACGAGCTCATATAACTCCTGTTTTAGAGACTCTACACTGGCTTCCTGTTAAGTTCAGAATAGATTTCAAGATCCTTCTGCTTGTTTATAAAGCTCTCACTGGCACAGCACCAGAATATCTGAAATACCTTTTGCTAGCATATCAGCCCAATAGAGCTCTCAGGTCTTCTGCTAGCATATCAGCCCAATAGAGCTCTCAGGTCTTCTGCTAGCATATCAGCCCAATAGAGCTCTCAGGTCTTTTGCTAGCATATCAGCCCAATAGAGCACTCAGGTCTTCTGACACTGGCTTTCTCTGTGTACAAAAGAGGAGATTTGGTGAGGCTGCATTCTCATTGTATGCACCCAGATTGTGTCTCACTGCCAGGGATGCAACTTCAGCACATATGTTCAAGTCAAGACTAAAAACCCATCTTTTTAATATTGCCTTTAAATGACTAAATAATTAAATTATGATTATATAATGATTGGAGCACTTTGAGCTGCAATGTTTGCAGGAAAAGCGCTATACAAATAAAGTTATTTATTATTAGTTGGGTGCAGGGGAGTTAGCTAGCTAGCTAACGCTAGTAAGCGACTAGTTAGCTAGTGCTAGTTAGCTCGGCCCCTGGGTGAGCTAGAGAAACGCGGTCTTTGCCGGGAGATGCAGTGGAGTGGTCCGGGGGGGGGGGGGGGCAAGCACACTTCACAATTTCCACAGGAATTTTCTTAGTCTAGTTTATTCTTATTCATATTACTATTACTATTACTATTATTATTATTATTATTATTACTATTATTATTATTTTATTATTATTACTATATTATAATAATAATATTATTATAATATTATTATTATTACATTCTTATTCTTATTATTATTATTATTACATTATTATTACTATTATTATTATATTATTATTATTATTATTATTACTATTATTATTACTATTATTATTATTATTATTATATTATAATATTATTATTATTATTCCTCCTGCAGGCGTCTGGAGCGAGAGCTGACGCGGCTGCTGCTGGCGGTGGACCAGGTGGACACGGAGGGACGGGCGGAGCTGCAGGCCGCCAGGAAGCACGCGGCCCAGGAGGCCGAGGGGCTGCTGAGGTACCTGGAGGAGAATGCCACGCACCCCTCCCGCCTCGCCATCGAGGAGCTCAGCGCAGAGGCCCGGGCACTGGTGGAGCAGGTAAGGGGGGAGGGGAGATGGGATTCTAATGCGTTGGTCCTCATATTGGGATCTTTTCTTTCGAAAAATTTGAATAAATTTCCGCATTGTTGAAAAAATCAACGACACATCGCTAGTCAGCTAACACAGCTTGTTTTGTGAGCCTGCTAACAATGTGAAGTAGTGTTGTAGTTAACTAGGTAACAATGTAAAATAGTGTTCTAGTTAACTAGGTAACAATGTAAAGTAGTGTTGTAGTTAACTAGGTAACAATGTAAAGTAGTGTTGTAGTTAACTAGGTAACAATGTAAAGTAGTGTTGTAGTTAACTAGGTAACAATGTAAAGTAGTGTTGTAGTTAACTATTGTAGGTAACAATGTAAAGTAGTGTTGTAGTTAACTAGGTAACAAGGTAAAGTAGTGTTGTAGTTAACTAGGTAACAATGTAAAGTAGTGTTGTAGTTAACTAGGTAACAATGTAAAGTAGTGTTCTAGTTAACTAGGTAACAATGTAATGTAGTGTTCTAGTTAACTAGGTAACAATGTAAAGTAGTGTTCTAGTTAACTAGGTAACAATGTAAAGTAGTGTTCTAGTTAACTAGGTAACAATGTAAAGTAGTGTTCTAGTTAACTAGGTAACAATGTAAAGTAGTGTTCTAATTAACTAGGTAACAATGTGAAGTAGTGTTCTAGTTAACTAGGTAACAATGTAAAGTAGTGTTTTAGTTAACTAGGTAGAGATGGAGGTAGAGAGATGGTGTGTGAGTTGCTGAGATCGGAGCCCAACTTCAGAGTCGCAAAGACCTTCAAGATACTTTAATAAAACACCAACACTTCACTAACCAAGTTCACTAACTAATCTGAGTCTCTTATTAAACCCACCAATCACAACAGGGCGTGGTGGCTCCGCAGCGGGTGGGCGGGACAGCGGAGGAGGAGAGAGAGGGAGGGACAGACAGAAAGAGAGAGAGAGAGAGAGAGGGAAGGGGAGAGAGAGAGGGAAGGGGAGAGAGAGGGAAGGGGAGAGAGAGAGGGAAGGGGAGAGAGAGAGGGAAGGGGAGAGAGAGGGAAGGGGAGAGAGAGGGAGGGGGGAGAGAGGGGGAGAGAGAGGGAGGGGGGAGAGAGAGGGAGGGGGGGAGGGACGGACAGACAGACAGAGAGAGAGAGGGAGGGGGGAGGGAGAAGGGACAGACAGGGGTAGAGAGAAAGAGGGAGGGACGGAGGGAGGGAGAGAGGGAGGGAGGGAGGGAGGGAGGGAGGGAGGGAGGGAGGGAGAGAGTGAGGGAGAGAGTGAGGGAGAGAGTGAGGGAGGGAGAGAGAGGGAGGGGGAGAGAGAGGGAGGGAGAGAGAAAGGGAGGGAGGGAAAGAGAGAGAGGAGGAGGGAGGGAGAGAGAGAGAGGAGGAGGGAGGGAGAGAGAGAGACAGGGAGGGAGGGAGAGAGAGAGAGGGAGGGAGGGAGGGAGAGAGAGGGAGGGAGGGAGGGAGGGAGGGAGGGAGGGAGGGAGGGAGAGAGAGAGAGAGAGAGGGAGGGAGGGAGGGAGAGGGAGGGAGAGAGAGGGAGGGAGAGAGAGGGGGGGAAAGAGAGAGAGGGAAGGAGAGAGAGGGGGGAAAGAGAGAGAGCGAGAGGAGGAGAGAGAGAGAAGAGGAGGGAGGGAGAGAGAGAGAAGAGGAGGGAGGGAGAGAGAGAGAGAGACTGGAGTTACACATTCTCATTTGTGGTGTTGTTGTTGTTCTTTTACAATAAAAACACATACGATCTAAAGTTCCACTAACTAATCTGAGTCTCTTATTAATTTAACTCCACCCCTCCCAGGGCGTGGTGGCTCCTCAGCGGGCGGGCGGGACGACGGAGGAGATCGGCGACGAGCTGGTGGAGGCGGTGAGGGAGCTGGTGCTGCGCCTCACCCTGGTGAAGACGGGGGGCCGCGTGCCCCTGCGCAAGGCCCGCTACCGCGCCCTGACGCGCCTCTGCGCCGTGCAGGACGTGATCGAGGGGCGCACGCGGCAGCAGACGCTGCCCCTCCCCCTCTCCGAGGATACACACGCCGCCGTGCAGCGGATCAACCAGGCCATGGTGCAGGTGAGGCTAGAGGCTGGTGGAGGTAGAGGCTGTGTCTCACAGGCTGGTGGAGGTAGAGGCTGTGGCTCAGGAGGTAGAGGCTGTGTCTCAGGTGAGGTTAGAGGCTGGTGGAGGTAGAGGCTGGTGGAGGTAGAGGCTGTGTCTCAAGAGGTAGAGGCTGTGTCTCAGGTGAGGTTAGAGGCTGTGTCTCAGGTGAGGTTAGAGGCTGGTAGAGGCTGTGTCTCAGGAGGTAGAGGCTGTGTCTCAGGAGGTAGAGGCTGTGGCTCAGGAGGTAGAGGCTGTGGCTCAGGAGGTAGAGGCTGTGGCTCAGGAGGTAGAGGCTGGTGAAGGTAGAGGCTGTGGCTCAGGAGGCCAGTGTAGAGTCTCTAAAATAGGAGTTATATGAGCTCTTCTGCTTGTTTTGGTTAAAATTCTCGCTGCTGCATTTTGGACTAATTGCAGCTGGCCAACAGCTTTCTTCAGAAGACCAGAAAGGAGACCGTTACAATAGTCCCAAGCTGCATCAGCTTGCCGGAGAAGATATAATATAACCGTAGATGCTAAAAAGCATAGATTAGTGATAGATTTGATGTGAGGCTCAAAGCTCAAGTCAGAATCTATAATCACACCTAGATTCTTAGCTTCATGTTTGCAAAGTTTGAAAGCAAGGGTTCCCATGATGGTATTCGACAATTTCGACAAGAATCTAAAGCCCAATTTATACTTCTGTGTAAAATCTACGCCGTAGGCTCACGCGCACCTCTCCAAAAATGTAACTACGCGGCATACCTACACAGACCGTAAGAACTGTGATTGGTCCGCTTGGTAGCACATGATTCCGACATGATTCCGACTCTCTCGTAGGCCAAAATGCGGAAGCCATGACAGAAATGTCATTTACTTTTTCTGTAATTACTTATTAATAAACATTAGAAAAATGATGATAACCATCTTATTATCTTAGTTGAATGTCATTTCAATGCATTATAGACATTTTCTTTGCAACAAGCATAACAAAAAAATCGCTATTATGCCGCTATGAGTACACCGACCAACGCGACGCAGACCGACCAACGCAGAACTATAAATTGGGAGAGCCCTTGCGTAGGCTACGGTGTAAATTCGACGCAGAAGTATACATTTATAATTCATTTACCATCCAGGTTGGCGGGGCTCGGAGCCAGCTGGTGGCCCTGCTGATGGGTCTGAGCGGGCGGGACAGCTGCGCTCACCTGTCCCGGGTCCTGACGGAGCTGCAGGTGGACCTGGACGCCCTGGACGTGTCAGGGAACAACGCCGTCAGGAACTACAGGAAGCAGGTGGTGGAGGAGATCAACGGCCTGCTGAGACACCTGGACCTGGAGGGGGAGGGGGACGACACACGCAGGTGAGGAGGGAGAGGGGGAGAGGGGAGAGGGGAGAGAGTGAGAGGGGGAGAGGGGAGAGGGGAGAGGGGAGGGAGGGAGGGAGGGAGAGGGAGAGGGAGAGGGAGAGGGAGAGGGAGAGGGAGAGAGAGAGAGAGAGAGAGAGAGAGAGAGAGAGAGAGAGAGAGAGAGAGAGAGAGAGAGAGAGAGAGAGAGAGAGAGAGAGAGAGAGAGAGAGAGAGAGAGAGAGAGAGAGAGAGAGAGAGAGAGAGAGAGAGAGAGAGAGAGAGAGAGAGAGAGAGAGAGAGAGAGAGAGAGAGAGAGAGAGAGAGAGAGAGAGAGACTGGTGTCACACATTCTCTTTGTGTTTGTATTTGTTATGTTGCTGTATCTACCATGTACAACTTGGCTCAGATATCTGGTTGTGGATGTGTGCTTGCCTGCGTCTGCATCTGCGTCCCCCCCTCCCCTCCCCTCACCCCCCTACCCTCCTCAGGTACGACCTGTCGCAGCACGACTCCATCCGAGAGATCGAGGCGGTGCGCGGTCACGTGACCCACCTGCGGGGGAGCTGCTCCTGCGCCACGGCGGCGCCGAGCTCTCCTCCCGGCCCAAGGCGGAGCTCCAGACCCTCCTGACCCACCTGGACCAGGTGGACACGGCCCGCAACCCCTGCATCCGCGAGGCCCGGCGTCGGGCGGTCCTGGAGGTCCAGGCCGTCATCACCTTCCTGGACCTCCGCGAGGCCCTGTACCGCCGCCAGCCCGGCCCGCACGAGCACCCGGCCCACCGGGCCGTCTGGATGGTGCTGGGGAGCCTCTCGGACCTCCAGGCGCAGGTTCTGTGTTTTGGCGGGAAGCGGCAGGACAAGAGCTACATCCTGCTGGAGGAGCTGCTGACCAAGCAGCTGCTGGCCCTGGACGCGGTCGACCCCCAGGGAGACGAGATGACCAAACAGGCGCGCAAGCAGGCGGTCAAGTTCGCCCAGAACATCCTCAGCTACCTGGACATGAAGACCGACGAGTGGGAATACTGATGATGATGCTAGTATGATTATTACTACTACTACTGACACTTGGGGGCGAAACCCCCCTAAAGATGAAGGGTGTGACTTGCCATTCGGGAAGCATTAAAGACCTGAACAGGACTGGACTGGAAAGTGGGCTAGGATTATTGAAGATAAGGTTGTACATAGATAAACTTGGTGCATTGGAACTCTCTAAGGGGTTTTGGTTGGGGGGGCCTTGTAAATATTGACTAAAATCCCAGAATGCACTGCAAAAGCAACGCTTTTTATCGTCTCTCTCTCTTCTTTGTTGTCATTGTCGCTGGGCCCCCTGTGGGAAAAGCATCGACAAAGAAAAAACTCTTTTTGTGGAAAAAACACAAAACACTTTGGAGAGTTAATAGTGTAGTAAATGATATGATAATAATGATGTGCTTTTGGAAGGTTTACAGAGAATCTTTTTTGGAAAACAATCTACTACTGTATGTGTGAGATCAGTGTTTTGATCAGTGTTGCTGTTGTTGGTGTGTTGGTCGTTAAAGAAGCCTGCTGCCAAAAGCAGCGAAGCCTGTTTATAGTGGCGGTCAAAAAGAGTATTTAAGAAATGTTATCTGTCTGTCAAAAAAGCATGGGTAAGATAAGGGAGTAATTAACTCTTCACTGACGTCCGTGTCAAGCTTAATTACTTTGGGTCTTAGCCAAACAAAACAATGGTACGAAATACTTCATCCAGAGGTGAACAAGAGGGGAGTTTACATCGGCATTTTTACACCCTGCTCACGGATAAACTTGTTTATTTCCTCTAACATTTGCTCTGTGTCTATGGTAACGCTTCAGTCAACACTTTCACTGTGGCAAAACTCCCCCCCCAAACCCCTGGACACAGCTGTCCAGCGCTGGAAACCCTGTTACACAGCTGTCCAGCGCTGGAAACCGTTTCAGACGACGAATGAAAACGAGAGCTTCTTCACCACTCTAACAGGGAGGAGGAGGAGGAGGAGAGGAGGAGAAGTGGAACTGAAATCTAGGTTGAGCTGAAGGTGCTGGAGTCTCCTCTAGTAACCTCGCCTGTCACCTGCTCACAGCATCAGTGGGGAGGAGGAGGGGGGGCAGTGTGGGGGAGGGGGAGGGGGAGGAGGAGGAGGGGGGGGGGGGGCAGACCCAGATAGACGTGTCTCTGTCAGGGAGGGGGGGCTGCTTGTTTAGCTGTTTGTCTGTAAGTTGTTTCTAATGTTGACTGACGTTTATGTATGTATGTATGTGTATGTATGTTGGTGGCTAGCTTGTATGTTGGCTAGGCTGTATGTTGGTGGCTAGCTTGTATGTTGGCTAGGCTGTATGTTGGCTAGCCTGTATGTTGGCTAGGCTGTATGTTGGCTAGGCTGTGTGTCGGCTAGGCTGTGTGTCGGCTAGGCTGTGTGTCGGCTAGGCTGTATGTTGGCTAGGCTAGGTATCCTGTCAGGATGAATTTAGCGAAGGTGAAAATTTGTCTTGCCGTTTTTAGATTTTGTTTTCGTCGTCTGTCTCTTTCTGTTGACAGGAGTGTCTCTGAGAGTCCTGGGGGGTGGGGGGGGGGGCGGGTGGGTGTGTGAAGGGGGGGGGGGTGAGGGGGGGGGTACTGGGGCCTCCGTCTGGCTGGTGACAGTAATGGAAGGGGACAGGGTTCTAGAACCTCTGCAGGGCTGTGTCGCAGAGGAGAGGAAACGACTGGTGAACAAAAAGAAAAAGAAGGGGAAAAAAAATCCCAAATCTCTGTGCCTTTCTCGCCCTCCCCTTTAAAGCATCTCTGTCACAAAGCAACTCCCCATACCTCACCTAGAACCCCACCTAGAACCCCACCTATACCCCACCTAGAACCCTATACCCTACCTAGAACCCCACCTAGAACCCCACCTAGAACCCTATATCCCACCTAGAACCCCACCTATACCCCACCTAGAACCCCACCTATACCCCACCTAGAACCCCACCTATACCCCCATACCCCACCTAGAACCCCACCTACCTAGAACCCCACCTATACCCCACCTAGAACCCTATACCCCACCTAGAACCCCATCTATACCCCACCTAGAGCCTGAGGAGGGGGGGCTGCTGTCCAGATGAGTATTATTCACTGATGCACAAAGACGAGGAAAAGCACTGAATGGATCTGGCTCATAATCGCCGTTAGACAATTTGCACAATTTGCACTCGTACTCAGTAGCAGCTAGGCAGCACGCCTGCCAGACCACCCTAGACACTAACCCAATCACAGCCCCCCAGCGCCCTCCCCCAGGAACCAATCTCTACATGACAGGGCGTATTCAACCCTCTCAGCTGCTGTAGCAAAAACATAATATGGCACAACGATTTAACTCTAACAGCCTCCCTGTCACAGCCCCGACTCATACAACAGTGTATGTGATGATTAGACTAGACAGTGTTCAACCACGACGACCTTCAAGCGTGAGAGATGTTGTTTACACAGTGTGTGAACCTTAGCTTGTCTCTCAAACCAAACCCCCGGGCTATTAACCTTTAAATACAATTTCTGTCCATTTTTTAATACAAACATTCCTTGCCAACTTTAACCATACTCTAGTTAATTCCTCTTAAGCATATCCATTGTAGTGAATTCTACTGAATATATATATATATTGTATCTCACTCTGATTGGTCAGTCTGTAGGATGGGAGCATCCTGCAAGGAGCTCAAGGTCATAGGTCATCTAAAGCCCTTTAACTAGTCCACCCCAGACCAGCTAACCGTAGCTGCTGTCAGACCAGGGCTAACTAGCTAACTAGCTGCTGTCAGACCAGGGGCTAACTAGCTAACTAGCTGCTGTCAGACCAGGGGCTAACTAGCTAACTAGCTGCTGTCAGACTAGGGGCTAACTAGCTGCTGTCAGACCAGGGCTAACTAGCTGCTGTCAGACCAGGGCTAACTAGCTAACTAGCTGCTGTCAGACCAGGGCTAACTAGCTAACTAGCTGCTGTCAGACCAGGGCTAACTAGCTAACTAGCTGCTGTCAGACCAGAGGATAACTAGTTTCCTGTCAGACCAGAGGCTAACTAGCTTCTGTCAGACCAGAGGATAACTAGTTTCCTGTCAGACCAGGGCTAACTAGCTGCTATCAGACCAGGGCTAACTAGCTGCTGTCAGACTAGGGGCTAACTAGCTGCTGTCAGACCAGGGGCTAACTAGCTGCTGTCAGACCAGGGGCTAACTAGCTGCTGTCAGACTAGGGGCTAACTAGCTGCTGTCAGACTAGGGGCTAACTAGCTAACTAGCTGCTGTCAGACTAGGGGCTAACTAGCTAACTAGCTGCTGTCAGACTAGGGGCTAACTAGCTGCTGTCAGACCAGGGGCTAACTAGCTGCTGTCAGACTAGGGGCTAACTAGCTGCTGTCAGACTAGGGGCTAACTAGCTGCTGTCAGACTAGGGGCTAACTAGCTAACTAGCTGCTGTCAGACTAGGGGCTAACTAGCTAACTAGCTGCTGTCAGACCAGAGGCTAACTAGCTGCTGTCAGACCAGAGGCTAACTAGCTGCTGTCAGACCAGAGGCTAACTAGCTGCTGTCAGACCAGAGGCTAACTAGCTGCTGTCAGACCAGAGGCTAACTAGCTGCTGTCAGACCAGAGGCTAACTAGCTGCTGTCAGACCAGGGGCTAACTAGCTGCTGTCAGACCAGGGGCTAACTAGCTGCTGTCAGACCAGGGGCTAACTAGCTGCTGTCAGACCAGGGGCTAACTAGCTAACTAGCTGCTGTCAGACCAGAGGATAACTAGCTGCTGTGGTCATGATGGTTGTGATTTCTCTGCTCATGCAGAGCACCAGGTCATCCTCAAGTGGGTGTGATATTTAAAGCGTGGTTGCACAAACCCTGGGAAGAATAAAACAGATGTTTATCTGAAAACCGCAAGGTTATCCATCTTTGTTGGATATTATATAATATACATGCATACACATACGCTGTGTCTGTGCGTTTGAAAGCTGTGTAATTAAAGATGAACACTGACTCTGGGTTGAGCCCTGAAAGTAAAAAACAACAAGTTAACATTTAAGGGGGGTAAGAATGTAAAATCATTGAAGGAATGTTATTATTATAAGTTTGTTTTTCCAAACTACCAAAGCTGATTTTATTTAAAGCACACGTTTTTCGTTTCTATCAGTGTTTATTATACAGACATTATTATAATTTGCCTGATTTAGCAAACGGCAGGAATGTCTTTGTAAATGTGATGTCAGAGAAGGTGTTTTTATTTCTGTCAAGGATCCGTTTCTCCGTTCGCCTTTCGACTCAGTAGATTGTGACAGTGTGACAGGCTTGGCTGCGTTCCTCATACCAGACGCGCTTGTACAAAAGCACACCGAGGTTGAAATGACGTGTGAATGCTTCTTCAATAAAAGGTTTGTTTGAAACATTTGTATTCCCACTCTGAAATAAAGAGGCTGTCTGACTCCATCTACTCTGTGAAAAGGACTTTCATTCCTGAATAGACAGCTTTAAACCTTTTACATTTTTTAATAAATCTAATGAAATGTGTAAAGCTTCAGCACCAGCAGGTCTATATTTAGGGCAGTGTTACCATGGGGGAGTAGTCCAGATGACTCTGTCCTGCTAATTTACTTTTTGCTCTGCTGGAGAGTGAGAGGCCAGACAGACAGAGCTGTTCCTGTTATAACACTGTTATTACACTGACGGTCTGGTCAGGACATGAACACTGAGTGGCTCAGCTATTATTACCTACACTGGTAATAATAATATATGCCATTTAGCTGACGCTTTTATCCAAAGTGACTTACATTGCAGTGAGTGCATACATACATTTGCAGTATACACGGTCCCAACGGGAATCTAACCCACAATCTAAGCGTTGTTAGATCTGTGTCTGTTGTCTCTGTGTCTGTCTCCTCTGTGTCTTTTACCTCTCTGTGTCTGTTACCTCTCTGTGTCTGTTACCTCTCTGTGTCTGTTGTCTCTGTTACCTCTCTGTGTCTGTTACCTCTGTGTCTGTTGTCTCTGTTACCTCTCTGTGTCTGTTACCTCTCTGTGTCTGTTGTCTCTGTTACCTCTCTGTGTCTGTTACCTCTGTGTCTGTTGTCTCTGTTACCTCTCTGTGTCTGTTACCTCTGTGTCTGTTGTCTCTGTTACCTCTCTGTGTCTGTTACCTCTCTGTGTCTGTTGTCTCTGTTACCTCTCTGTGTCTGTTACCTCTCTGTGTCTGTTACCTCTGTGTCTGTTGTCTCTGTTACCTCTCTGTGTCTGTTACCTCTGTGTCTGTTACCTCTGTGTCTGTTGTCTCTGTTACCTCTCTGTGTCTGTTGTCTCTGTGTCTGTCTCCTCTGTGTCTTTTACCTCTCTGTGTCTGTTACCTCTGTGTGTCTGTTACCTCTCTGTGTCTGTTGTCTCTGTTACCTCTGTGTGTCTGTTACCTCTGTGTCTGTTGTGTCTGTTACCTCTGTGTCTGGTGTCTCTGTGTCTGTGTCTTTTACCTCTCTGTGTCTGTTACCTCTCTGTGTCTGTTACCTCTGTGTGTCTGTTACCTCTGTGTCTGTTGTGTCTGTTACCTCTGTGTCTGGTGTCTCTGTGTCTGTGTCTTTTACCTCTCTGTGTCTGTTGTCTCTGTGTCTTTTACCTCTCTGTGTCTGTTGTCTCTGTGTCTGTTGTCTCTGTTATCTCTCTGTGTCTGTTGTCTCTGTGCCTCACCAGACAGCTACATTAATCCTCTGCATCCCCCTGGGGCCCAAACCAAACCATCACCTGACATGTCAGAGTTCACACAAATCCCAACTGACACCTCATCAACACCTCAGCGTCCTCGGCTTCTAAAGAAAGACACACACACACGCAGGCTAGTTAATACATTTCAGATACGCCTCTAGCAACAACACAGTTAAAAACAGAGGTCTTGTAGACTAGAGCACTGACTGACTCAGAGGAGCAGAGGTACTGGACACACAACACGTCCATCTTTAACCCTCTGGACCCCGGACCTCTGAACCCCGGACCCCCCCCCCCCGGGAGCATCGACCCCCGGGCCGACAGAGAAACACGCTCACATGTGAGGTCACGACCTTTCACCCTCCGAGGTCTCCCCTCAGAGCCAAGCTCACATCCGTTCCCTCAGACAACAGCTGAGAGCTGAGACCAAATAAACGCAGACAAGTTACACAATAAGACAACAAACTGGTTTAGTCAGTTGAGACACTCCTGCCAGATCCCCACATAGTTGCTCTCTGTTATGGCTTGTTTTATATTTCATGACGTTGTTTGTTTATGCGAGGTTACTGAGGGATTTTCGCCCGCGGGGCTCAGCTGCTGTTCCTAGTGCGGCCACCAGAGGGCGCCAGACAACAGGCCGCCTCTGACCCTGTTAGATGTCGATGTACAGGGACTGGGCGTGGGTGCTTTGTTCAGGGCACAGCACAGCACAGCACGCACGCACGCACACACAGACATATCGACTGCACTCTGCAGCGTGTTAAAGCTTTGCGTTGCTAGGAGCATCACACTGAGATGTAACACACACACACACACACACCCATATGGACAGCGTGTGGAAGCCTTGCGTTGCTAGGAGCATCACACTGAGATGTAAACTCTCTCTCTCTCTCACACATGAATCACTCCCCCAGCAGATCGCTGAGTTAACCCCCCCCCCCCCCCCCCCCCAAGGCTCAGCTCACCCGTGGTGGGGGGTGGGGAGGGGGGGGCTCTGAGAGTGCAGGTTATATAACACAGTTTAGTTTCCGCACCATTACTCAGGCTTACACAGAAACCCTACTTACTGTCAGCGATGACATAACCCTCCCCCACACACACATCGCATGACCTCCCCCTCCCCCACACACACATCGCATGACATCCCCTCCCCCACACCCTCTGTCCTGGCTCCCCCCTCCCTCCCAGAGAGCCCCCAGCAGTCTGTGTCACCCCAGATAGATGACATTGATCTCAAGGCCCTCTGGCTGATCTGGGATACGCTAGCTAGCTTGTTACGTAGCATCTTCAGACTCCTCTCCTCTCCTCTCCTCTCCACTCTTCTCTGTCTCCTCTCCTCTCCTCTCCTCTCTGTCTCCTCTCCTCTCCGTCTCCTCTCTGTCTCCTCTCCGTCTCCTCTCCTCTCCTCTCCTCATCTCAGCTCTTTCTCCTGGTGAACAGTGTAGTGTGTGTGTGTGGGCTGTCTGTGTGTAAATGGTAAATGGACTGACTTATATAGCGCCTTATTCCAAAGCGCTTTACAACGGCCTCTCATTCACCCATTCACACACACATTCACACACCAATGGCGGCAAGCTACCATGCAAGGCGCCGGCCCGCTCATTGGGAGCAATTTTGGGGTTCAGTGTCTTGCCCAAGGACACTTCGACATGTGGCTAGCCGGGATTCGAACTGCTGATCTGCCAACCATGTGATCATTAGACGGCGACTCTACCTCCTGCGCCACAGCCGCCCTGTGTGTGTGTGTGTGTGTGTGTGTGGGCAGGCTGTGTGTGTGTGTGTGTGGGCAGGCTGTGTGTGTGTGTGTGTGTGTGGGCTGTGTGTGTTTATAAACAGACTGAAGCCCACACTATTCAGGCCTCTACCAGCCCTGCTCTCTACAACCATGATGCAGCTTTCTACAGGACATGTACGACTGAATACAAATTGTTTACATTCCAGGATAAAACATTTTTAGTCCCTACATAAATTCAGCTTTTCCCCTTTTTATAAATGTTATAAATATTAGTTTCCCCCCTCTCTTGTATTTTTAACCCTTGTGTGGTGTTCACTTTTTGGACCCTTTCGTGGTGTTCGGGTCAAGTTGACCCGGGACATCATTGGGGTTTTAAAAGCACTTGTCTTGACACGGTGCTCCTAGTCCCAAGGGTGACCCATACAAGGGGGTATACTCAGGGCGCAAGAAAGCCCCAAAATAGCCCATAATATTAAAGGGCGCCTCCTGTGGGCACAAACAGGTACTGTACCCAATAATGCACAATAGGTACTGTGTACACATTCAAAAGTGCATATCTTTTGTTCTAGTGGATCTAGGGGGCTGCCCTTTGGAGAGGCTGGAGCAGAGGATGCTTAGTAACAACCCACACAGTGTCAGACCCCTGGGAATAGGTGGGGCCGAACGACAACATGATGAGTAGAAGCGTTTTTACGCACATGATGCCCCTAACTTTGAAAATGCAAAATCCACTATAATAAAGACCTGGGTGTCATAAATCATACTTATCTAGGAAAAATGTAAATGAAACAATGTTTTCATTGCTGTTTATTAATTTGAATTTATATTCTCAATTGAATTTCACATGTATCTAATTATAATCAAAGCTGTAAAGAAAATACAGGTGATGAACAAGAATAGAAATGAAAGAACCAAACTAAGATTGTTTTTGCCAATAGCTATGAAATACATCTCTCAAAAATGTCTGCAAATGCTGAATCACAAAACACGATCGGAATGTACACTGTTTTCACTGTCACTGTCGAAATACAGTATTATGTCTGAAAAATCCCAAATAATTCTGAAATACCACTGGCTACAATTGTGTGTGCATGGGTATGCCTGTCTACACAACACATGAAGCACAGAATGTGACAGTGTGTGTACCTCAAATGTACTTTTTGCAGTTGCTGCATACGTTCTGTACAGTGCAAGAAAATGTAAAAATGTTTACAATGTTGCACTTCAAAGGGTAAAAAGTGCGAGAGCAGACGGCTTCTTGGCACGGGAAAGCTAGAGCAGAGGTGTGTGAGTGAGTGAGTGAGTGTCAGTGTGAGTGTGTGTATGTTTCTGTGTGTCTCTGTGCATCCGGGCCTAAATGACCCGAAGATCTTATGAAGGACATAAATGTGTTGGGGTATTGTAGGATGTGTAAAAAAATTTTTTTTTCACTTTTACATGTTTTTCATAGAAAATAAGCCAAGGCCATGGAGTTTCATATTGATCAAATGTATTCTTGTACCATTTCTCACCAAGTAAAAATGTAAA
The DNA here is from genome assembly GCF_963989245.1 of Nansenia antarctica. Taxonomy (NCBI): domain Eukaryota; kingdom Metazoa; phylum Chordata; class Actinopteri; order Argentiniformes; family Microstomatidae; genus Nansenia; species Nansenia antarctica. The sequence goes on along the minus strand of NC_137674.1, from coordinate 22,969,914 downwards.
ACGGGTCCGGTTCACCCGAACACCAATAATAATAATTATTTTTATTATTATTATTTCTCTCTCAATGCTATTTACCGGTCCTATTCCTACTCTATCATTTGAAGCTGTTTTAAAATGTGTTCTTTATTGTGTATGCTATCTTTATTAAGTTCAGTATTTATTAAAGCATTATCTAAAGTGTCCTTAGGTCTGACAGGTCTGACAGGCTAGATATCCAGCAGTATTATCATGGTTGTGCGCAGACGCAGAGCGGGAGGTATTTGGGGTAAAGTGATATTTCTCTGTATGTGGCCGTGGTCCAGGCAGCATGTCTGCAGCAGGTTAGAGTCTGAGAGACGCAGATAAATAAATAAAGACGCACCAGCTGTGAAATGCATTTTTTCCCCTCACATGATCCTTGTGAGAAATTCTGCGTGTGTCCAGAAATTCTTTTTACTACAGGCAGCACACAGACAGGGGTGGGGGGGGGAGTCAGTTAGAGAAAGACATAATGCTCTAATTAGAATTTGTATTATTTTCCAGAAGAAACGTTGTGGGCTTGCACAAATCTTATTTTGACAGTTGACACAGTTAGAAGATGGATTGGACTAAATATAGTCTGATAGATGAATAGAGAGAGAGAGAGAGAGAGAGAGAGAGAATGACAGAGAGAGAGAGAGAGAAAGAGAGAGAGAGAGAAAAAGAGAAAGAGAGAGTGTGTAAATGTTCTTAATGTCTAAATAGTTTCAACAATCTGTATACATTCTTGAAGTGAGGTCAGTCAGTACACATGTGAAAGTTGGACTGAATTATATAATATAATTTTTTTAAGATCTGTTGTGTAAGACTAGATGTTGATATCCCTCGATAGATACATACTTAAGGCACCGATGAGACTCTGTGGTGTTCAAATGAGCGATGGCATCCTTTGGGTTGTCAAGTGGGCGTCCTCCTCCATGAATGTTTCGCTGATAAGCCCACGACACCTCCAGAGGGTTCAGCAGTGAATCCCAGCGTCCCAGGTTCACTCCCTAGATGCGATCAGCTCATTTGAACGCACGGGTCGAGTCCTTTCTCTTCATCCACAGCCACTGGCTCCCCTTTTCAGCAGCCCTGGAGAGGTCCTTGATTGCCTGCCGGTGGGCCTTCCCTCGCACTCCCATCTCCCTGAGTAGCCTGGATGTTGAGGTGGCTACGAACCTTCTGCAGCCTACTTCCACTGGGCGTACCTTCGCTGTCCAGCCTTGTTGTTGGGCATCTGCTGCGAGTTCAGTGTACCTCAGCCTCTTCCGCTCGTAGGCCTCCTCCACTGCACCCTCCCAGGGCACAGTGAGCTCGATGATGTAAACGAGCTTGAGCGAGGCTGACCACAGCACAAGGTCTGGTCGCAGGTTGGTGGATGCGATCTCAGCTGGGAAGCAGAGTTTCTTGTCCAAGTCTGCCAGCAGCTTCCAGTCCCGTGCTCTGCCCAGTTGCCCAGTGTCTGGTCTTATGGTGGTGAGGCTGGCTTGATCCTCGCCCTCCCGAACAAATGGTGCTGGCTGCCACCGGGATGACGGGGGAGGAAGGGCGTTCACACTTGTCCGTTGACTTTCCAGCACTGCTGCAAGACACTTTAGCACCTGGTCGTGCCGCCAGGTGTAACGGCCTTGGGTGAGGCTGGTCTTGCATCCCACTAAGATGTGCTTCAGTGTTGCTGGACTTTGACAGAGGGCACGTGGGGTCTTCGCCATACCACTGGCTTAGGTTTGCAGGAGAAGGCAGGACATCGTAGGCAGCCCTGATGGTGAAGCTCGCTCTGAATGCCTCCATCTCCCACAGATCTTTCCAGGAGATCTTCCTCTTTTCCACTCCTTCCCATGCCATCCACTGCCCTTGCTTTGCCTGCGCCACAGCTTGTGCGCCCCTTCCTGCTTCCTCTTCCCGACGTACCTCCTGGACCACCAGCTTGCGTCTCTGAGATGGATTGGCCTTGTTCCAGGCCGGTGTACTAATCCCGAGGCCAAGACCACTCCTCCCCTCCTGCACTCGGCCCACAATGTCCCTGTGTCTGAGTGCTGCCTTTGCCTGCTCAGTTGCAGCCAATGGGGTCCACTTCCTCCCAGTGGCCAGGATGGGGGCAGCTTGGGCTACAAATGGATCATTCGAATCCAGAAGCATCATCTCCAGTCTGACTTTGGCACACTTGTACTCCTCTGTCAGACTGGAAATGGGCAGGTGTAACATCCCTTTGCCGTAGAGCCCAATGCTGCTGAGGCACCTGGGAAGGCCAAGCCACTTCCTTGCATATGAGTTGACCAGTCTCTCCAGCTTTTCCACCTTTGAGAGAGGAACTTCATAGAGGGTTAGTGGCCACAGGAGACGTGGAAGTAGTCCATACTGCATGCACCAGAGCTTCAGCTTGCCAGGAAGCAGGGTTCTGTCGATGTTCTCCAGGCCGCTGGCTACCTCCTTCCTGAGCTGCTCTACTTGCTCTTTATCTTTGAGGGAGGCATCATACCAACGACCTAGGCTCTTCACAGGCTTCTCGGAGACCGTTGGAATGGGTTCTTCGCCAATGTGGAAGCGGTGGTCTGACAGCTTCCCCTTGACAATGGAGATGCTTCTGGACTTGCTCGGCTTGATCTTCATGCGAGCCAACTCAATGTTTTCCTGGAGCTTTCTTAGTAGCCGTACTGTGCAAGCCTTGGTCGTGGTGAGTGTTGTGAGGTCATCCATGTAGGCTCTGATCGGCGGCAGCCTCAGCCCAGGTCTTATTCGCTGTCCGCCAACCACCCATCGAGAGGCCCGAATAATGACCTCCATGGCCAGGGTGAAGGCCAGCGGGGAGATGGTGCAGCCGGCCATGATTCCCACTTCCAGATGTTGCCATGCTGTGGTGTACTCTGCTGTGGTCACGCAGAGCTGGACGTCCTGGAAGAAGGCCTTGACAAGGGTTGTGAGAGCTGGTGGGATCCTGAAGTAGTCGAAGCCTGTCCACAGGAGGTTGTGAGGGACTGAGCCAAAGGCATTCGTGAGATCCAGGAACACCACGTGGAGATCCGTTCCCTCCTTCTTGGCGACCTGGATCTGATGCCAGATAACACTAGCATGTTCGACACACTGAGAAGCCTGAGATGCCTGCTTTCTGGATTGACGTGTCAATCAGGTTGTTTCTTTGCAGGTATCCTGCCAGCCTATGAGCGACCACGCTGAAGAAGATTTTTCCCTCGACATTTAGAAGGCTGATCTGCCGGAACTGTCCGATTTCTGTTGAGTCCTTTTCCTTGGGGATAAGGATCCCTCCGGCTCTCCGCCAGGACGTTGGTATCGCCTTCTTTTGCCACACAACTTTCATCAGCTTCCAGAGGAATCTCAGGACATCTGGTGCGTTTTTGTAGAGCCTGTATGGAACTCCGTTGGGACCTGGAGCTGACCCTTGCTCTACGCACAACAACATATTGAAAGTAAGTGCAAAGAGCTCATCTGTGAAACATGGTTAGGTGTGGACATGTACAGGTGCAACTCAAAAAATTTGAATATCGTGCAAAAGTTCATTTATTTCAGTAATTCAACTTAAAGGGTTAAACTTAGATATTATATAGACTCATTACATGCAAAGCGAGATATTTAAAGCCTTTATTTGTTATGAATTTGATGATTATGGCTTACATCTTATGAAAACCCCAAATATTAAATCTCAGAAAATTAGAATATTACATGAAATCAATAAGAAAAGGGTTTTAAATTAGAAATGTCAGCCCTCTGAAAAGTATAATCATGCATATGTACTCAGTACTTGGTTTGGGCCCCTTTTGCATGAATTACTGCCTCAATGCGGTGTGGCATGGATGCTATCAGCCTGTGGCACTGCTGAGGTGTTATGGAAGACCAGGATGCTTCAATAGCGGCCTTCAGCTCTTCTGCATTGTTCGGCCTCATTTAACCAGGTTTTGGTACGTTTGGCAGTGTGGGCAGGTGCCAAGTCCTGCTGGAAAATTAAGTCAGCATCTCCATAAAGTGCTCTAAAATGTCCTGGTAGACGGCTGCGTTGACTGTGGACTTAATAAAGCACTGTAGACCAACACCAGCAGATGACATTGCTCCCCAAATCAACACAGACTGTGGAAACTTCACACTGGACTTCAAGTGTCTTGGGTTGTGTGCCTCTCCATTCTTCCTCCAGACTCTGGGACCTTGGTTTCCAAATGAGGCAAAATTTGCTCTCATCAGAGAAGAGAACTTTGGACCACTGAGCAACAGACCAGTTCTTTTTTTCTTTAGCCCAGGGGCCTCATTTATAAAAAAGTACTTGAACGTCATCTTTGACTTTCACGTAAGCACATTTTTCTAAACGGACATAAGCATTATTTATAAAACGGGCTGCGCTTGTTTAAAGTTGCGTACGTGCTTCCTTCTATAAATACCAACGTAGGTAAAACGAACGCAGGTGAATGAGGTTTGTATTAACGCCCTGTGATAGCGGCTCAATTATAGCGGCTGAATTAAGATAAGTGCTATAATATAGGGTAGGCGTTCGTCTGGAAGTGGGAGAGGGCAGAGAAGGGTGGCTTCTCGGTAAGTTGCATTTGTAACGTTTGATCATGACAACTAACCAGGCAAATGCTTATACTCAGTACTCAAGTTGTAAAAGAAAATCAGGGGAGGTGGTGGATTTTATCATATGTTAATAATATATATAATAATATGACAATTTTAGCATACCCACAACTTGGTAAAAATGTCATTGCATGTGTGCGCACCTTGAAATAGCAGTAATACCACGTCCATTGATAAAATGACAAAGTATGGAAAGAGGGGATGGCCGTTTTAGAAGGGGGGCGATTTTTACTGTTTTTATTTCAGGGGGGATGCCATCCCCTCTCTCCCCCCTCAACTCGAGTGCTGCTTATACTGTAATAATATAATGGTCTTATTCTTATCAGGTGGTCTTATTCTTATATGGCTGCGAACTCCCTTTGCGAACTCCCAGACACTGGAGAAAGTCCAGTATAATTTAGCGCGTGGCCGGGCAAGGTCCGTTGTGGAACGCACTAGGCATGTTGAAGGGGAGATAGACAGCTCCGGAGGGATGTAAAGGAAGACTGAAATACAATCATAAACATCAGTTAAACATCAGTTCCTCATTTTCTCGGCTGATAACATCGTTAATTTTATTACGAGCCACTTGCATGAATTACAGTAGGCAGTGTGGCTCACATGCCTGTAATAACTCCGCATAACCAGTAGGTAATGTGCGTACGCAAGGTCAATACTCGACGTAGAGGTACGATCGTTTCCACTGTCAAATTGACTCACGTTGAAATTGTATAAATCACTACTTTGACGTGGTTTTCTACGTACGACACGGGTAAGATCAACATTTGATCTAAGTACTTTCTATAAATGAGGCCCCTGGTCAGACACTTCTGACGTTGTTTGTTGTTCAGGAGCGGCTTTACAAGAGGAATGCTACATTTGAAGCCCATGTAGGGCTTTAAATGCTCTGAAGTTCAAAAATGCAAATCAAAATTAGTGAAACACTTAAACGAAGATCACAAAACCCACTTTGAGAAAATTAAAAAACAATGCAACAAACTATGCAATCAGGTAATTACCATGACCAAATCTGCTAAGAAAGAATACCTCGATAACAAAATCGAAGAAAACTTAAACAAACCACGTGACCTTTGGAAGCTACTTAATAGCCAACTAGGTTGCAGTCAAAAACTCAAAACCAGGTCTACAAACATCAGCATAAAATCTGGTGATTCTCTCCTTACAGACAAGCTGGATGTGGCTAAGTGCTTAAACACTTTCTTTACAACCATAGCCACTAAATTAGTTAACAATCTACCACCCCACTCAGGGCGTTATGGTGTAGAGCACATCCGTGCGTTCTACAATAAACTGGGTGTACGCAATGATGATTTTAAACTCTCCATGGTGTCAAACGATGAGGTGTTTAAAAAGCTAGGCGCTCTACACTCAGAAAAGGCCACGGGCCATGACAATATTCCAGCCAGATTTCTAAAAGACTCAGCTGCCTCCATTACCCCAATCATCACCCACATAATAAACCTCTCCATCAAACAGGGACACGTCCCCCTTGACTTTAAAATAGCAAGGGTAACCCCACTGTATAAAAAAGGAAGCAAATTAGACCCAGGCAACTACCGACCTGTTTCTATTCTTAATTCCATCTCGAAACTTATGGAAAAAATAGTTTATGAACAGGTCGATAGGTACCTTACCGAAAAAAAGCTGATGTATGAATTTCAATCAGGATTCAGAACATCCCATTCCACTGACACATGCCTTCTCTATTTGAACGACCACATCAACCATGAGGTGGACTCGGTCAAGTACTGCGGCATGGTCATGCTGGACCTCCAGAAGGCCTTCGACACAGTAGATCACCACATATTGTTAGATAAACTGAAAGCAATTGGGTTCGATAGAACATCGGTGAGCTGGATGCAATCCTACTTAGAGGGGAGGGAACAGGTGGTTAGTGTGAACGGAACACTGTCCCCCCCCCTCCCAGTGACCTGCGGCGTTCCACAAGGAAGCATATTGGGACCTTTACTGTTCCTAATATATGTGAATGACATGTCATCAGCATGTAATTGCTATTTGTTCCTGTTCGCGGATGACTCGGCTCTGCTGGTCTCTGACAGGGACATATTGCAGGTGGAAAAAGCGCTGAACTGAGTAGAATCTGCATCTGGCTAGCTGACAATAAACTATCAATACACCTAGGTAAAACTGAAACCATCCTATACGGATCCCCATCTAAACTCAGAAAGGCTGAAAATTTTAAAATAAAAGTGGGTAACATTAATATCACAAGAAAAGAGGATATTACATACCTGGGCTCCATCTTAGAGGCAAATCTTTCCGGAGATAAAATGGCAGCAAAAGTAATCAAAAAAGTGAACCATAAAACTAGATTCTTGTACAGGATATCCTCACTTGTCAGTAAAAACACACTGAGGACCCTATCAGGAGCTCTCATTCAATGTCACTTCGACTATGCCGTAACATCATGGTACTATAGAACCACAAAGGCCCATAAAACAAGACTCCAGACAGCCCAAAATAAACTGGTTAGGCTTCTGCTAGGCCTCAACCCTAGGACACATCTAACCGCTGCTCATTTTTTGAGCCTTGATTGGCTACGAGTAGTTGACAGAGTGCAGCAGCTTGCACTGGGCCTAGTCTTCAAGATACGCTACACCACAAAGACACCCAAGTACCTGTCAACATACTTCCAAAAAGTGAACAACGTCCACACTTACAACACCAGAGGAAGCTCCACGAACCACGTTCAACCGCGTTGCACCACAAACAAGGGTTTAAACTCGTTTGCAAACTATGCAGTAAAGATGTGGAACGCCCTTCCTATAATCTTAAAGGAGTGCAAAACACTGCCCACCTTCAAAACCACTCTCAAAAAACATTTACAGGAGGCTGCAATCCGTAACTGGACCCTCTAAAACAAAAATCAGATTAAAAGACCTGAACTACCCTGTGACGATCCACACTGGTACCACCAGTGGGCGCCAATTATCTGTTGTCTTGTTGACCCTCTCTCTTGGTTCCTGATGGGCACAGGTGAAGGTGATCATCCTGATTGTCCCAGGAACTTTAAGAGGGGGTCAAATTGATGGACTCGGTCTCTTCCTTGTCGACCAGCAGCCATTTTTGGGTTGTTGTTACTATTTACGTTATCATTATTTCAATTCATTATTATATACTTTAATAAATCTCCTATTATTGTTATCCATGTGTCGTCTCCCTTTTTGTCACCTTGTCCTGAGCCAGGCAAGCGTAACAAATTGGGGGCTCGTCCGGGATTGAATTTGGTGAGAGCAATATTCTCTCCCTTTTCATAGTTGATATTCGGGATTGGATTGTTGGATTTGTCCAACTCTATATTGGGAGACCCGCATGGTTATTGTTTATAGTTATTGGGTTTTGGTTGGATTGGATGTAATGTATTGTTTAGTATATTTGGTACGTTGGTTTGGGTGCTGGTGACGAGGGGGAGCTGGCCGTCCGACTGTGCTGACAAGGACGTAACTCTTGGTATTGGCTGTGATCTTCGGCTGGAGTTTGGTGAGTGCTGTGTTCTATGCAAAGCAGAGAAGGATAGGTAGGGCGGGTGGTTTAGATACCATCAGAGCTATACGTGAACCCCCGTGCTAGGAGTAGAAGCGCTTAACGCTTGTTTATTGTTTTCGTTTGTTATTTTTGGTGTGTTGAACGCGGGGGCGCCACCAGGCATTTGCTTGGTGGAAGAGTTGCATGTGAACGCACTGAAGACTAGCTGAGTGGTTAGTCAGTCATTACTGAGTTAGATGCGGGGCAGCTCTTACGAAGTATGTTAGTTACTTTTCTGTTTTGTATGTGTGCACAGTTACTCGCTTTAAATGGGCTGAAGATTATGGCTGATATGGGAGTAGTTTATAGGAGGAGTTTGTAATAGGAGGGGAGATTCCCGTTTGTTAGGGTTGGTTAATATTGGTTATTTGATTATATTGAGTTATGGATGTTTTTGAGGAGTTTGTGGCAGCTCCGTCGGTCGATGGATTGTTACAGTTAACGAAAGAACAACTGTGGAAGGTTGCTGAACATTATGAGGTTAAGCTTGAGGTGGTGAAAGGCCGAGCAAAGAAACAGGACGTAGTGGAGGCTTTACAGAATACATTAATTAATAGGGGCATACTAAAGGGTAAATTGTCTGTCCCTAAAATATCCGTTGGGGTTGCATCTGGGTCCACTGAGTTAACATTTGATCAACAGAAGGAATTGTTAGCATTACAGATGAAATTTCAGATGCAAGAGCGTGAATTTCAGACGCGAGAGCAGACGCGAGAGCGTGAGTTTCAGGCACAAGAGCGTGCGAGGCACAGGGAATTGGAGTTTGAAAAATTGGCTCATGAACGGGAGCGCCTTAAGTTGATTGCTGAGGGAAAGTTATCTGACGGTGGAGGTGGCGATTCGAGTAATTCTAAGAGGGATAATATGTCTGTCATGGTTAGACTGTTGCCAAAGTTTAATGAAAAAGATCCTGATATATTCTTTTCACTGTTTGAGAGTGTTGCCGACGATAGGGACTGGTCTACTTCAGACCGCACCGCATTACTACAGAGTGTGCTTATTGGCCGAGCTCAGGAAGCTTATATTGCTCTTAATGGTAGAGAGAGGAAAGATTATGATACAGTTAAGGCCGCTATCCTTAGGGCATATGAACTTGTTCCTGAAGCTTACAGACAGCGGTTTAGACAATGGAAGAAACATGACAAACAAACTCATGTTGAGGTTGTAAGAGAACTAACCAGCCATTTCAATCGTTGGTGCGTGGCGGTAGAGGTGAATACTCTGGAGGATCTGTCAAATTTGATTATTTTGGAACAGTTTAAAACCATTGTCCCTGATCGCATTGCCACTTACGTTAACGAACACAAGGTGAAAACAGCAGGTCAAGCCGCGGTGTTGGCAGATGAATTTGTACTGACTAATAAAAGTCAGTTTGGTGAACATCGTTTTCGTAGCGAGGGGAGCCGTAGACATAATCCGAACGTGACTGACCTATTGGTAAATCGTACACAATTCCCTAACGAAGGTCCTGGTTATTCTGTCCCCTTTTCAAGGTCGGAGCATGGCAGTCAGAGTAGAGTAGATCCTAACTCGACATGCAATTATTGCCTTGAGAAGGGTCACTGGAAACAGGAGTGTCCTGTCCTAAAAGGAAAGAAAACCTACAGTGGGAAGGGGGGCTCTGTTAGACCGTTGGCACTTGCAGTGCATGCTTGTGGGGCAGCAGTAAGAGTGTCTGGGGTTGCCGAGAGGTCTCCCTTTAAACCAGGGGTGATGGCATCCTCAGTATCCAGCCCACCTGCGGCTACTGAGTTGGCGGGGGCACTACAGGGCTCTGCTTCCATACAGATTAGCGAGGAGGATCCTGATTTTGGCCCGTTTATTACTACAGGTTTCGTTTCTCTGGTGGGAAGCCCACAGAAAGTGCCTGTCCAGATACTTCGTGATACAGGGGCTTCAGAATCTTTTATATTGGAATCGGTTTTGACATTCTCTCAGGAGTCAAGTGTGGGGACCAGCGTTTTGATTAGAGGGATGGGGATGCAGACTTTGTCTGTCCCCTTGCATGAAATTGAGCTTTGCTCTGATCTGGTCCAGGGGGTAGTGACCATTGGTGTTCGACCCTCTCTGCCTGTGGTGGGTGTGGCAGTCATCTTAGGAAATAACCTGGCTGGAGGAAGAGTGTGGAGTGATGTGCCCCCACCTCTGGTAGTTAGTTCTGGGTTTACACGGCCAACAGGACCCGACCTTAGTGTGAAGGAGTTTCCTGAGGTTTTTACTGCCTGCGCCATGACTCGTGCTATGAGTTGCATGGACCCTAAAATTGATGATGGTAAAGAGTCTGATAAGTTCACTCCTGACAATTCTGTTTTTCAGTTTCCTGATCTGCCGCCGTCTTTGTCTCGGAGTGAGTTGATTTTAGCCCAACAGGAGGATCCTGAGCTGAAGCTGCTGCTCAGTGGGATTCAGCCTAAGGATGAGCTGGAGAGCTCTGAAAGTGGTTGTTTTCTCTTGGAGGATGTGTTGGTTCGTCAATGGCTTCCTCATAATGATTGTTCTGTGAGTGACCCAGTTTTCCAAGCAAAATTTACTGGTCCCTACTCTGTTGTACGACAGGTGTCCGAACGGAATTATTTGATCGATACTCCTAACCGTAGAAAGTCTACACAACTTTGTCACCTGAGCTTATCAAAATGTTATTATTCTCGTTCACCTAGGTCCGGAGTAGATACGGTCTTGGAGGTGAAGCCGGTTGTGTTGACCACAGTGAACGAGGGGTCTCCATCTCCATCCACTCCTGTGGTGGCAGCAGGGTGGGAGGAGGATGTGAGTGGGCCTGGAGTTTGGTTATGGTTTGGTTATGGTTTGGTTATGGTTTGGTTACTGTTTGGTTACTGTTTGGGTTCTGTTTGGCACTGGTTTGGGCTCTGCAGCACTTTGATGTTATGTGGGAGGGGGGTCCCATCCAGTGGTCGTTTGTTAAGATCATAACCCCCTGACCTTTTTGCATTCTTTGCAGAGTCCGAGCCAGCGCCTTTCCAGGTGAATCAATGCTGCCGGTCTAAAACTCTTGTCTCTAATCTCTCTTTCTCTTGCTCCTCCCTCCTTAAATAGAGCTTTTCCAGGTACCAGGAATTGCTGGAGGGTGGGCAGGTTGTAGGGGAGGTTGGGATTTGACGTTTAGGCTGTGTGGCAGAGATCACCGTTTTTTGTTGCCATAAACTATTGTTATTATTTGTATTATTTGTAATCTGGGAAACAAATTAGCAGAGACCTTTTTAGTAGGCCTCTGTTTTAAGGGGGGGGATGTGACGATCCACACTGGTACCACCAGTGGGCGCCAATTATCTGTTGTCTTGTTGACCCTCTCTCTTGGTTCCTGATGGGCACAGGTGAAGGTGATCATCCTGATTGTCCCAGGAACTTTAAGAGGGGGTCAAATTGATGGACTCGGTCTCTTCCTTGTCGACCAGCAGCCATTTTTGGGTTGTTGTTACTATTTACGTTATCATTATTTCAATTCATTATTATATACTTTAATAAATCTCCTATTATTGTTATCCATGTGTCGTCTCCCTTTTTGTCACCTTGTCCTGAGCCAGGCAAGCGTAACACTGTACATACTTTGTGTTTTGTCCCCCGCCCCCACCTGTGGTGTATGTCCCCACCTGTCCTACCCGCTGTACATACCTTATGTTTTGTTGTATTGTTCTTCCCATGATGGATGTACGTTTATCTTGTAGATAGTAATAGTTATTTGTCTGTATTATCATGTAGATAGTACTAGTTCTTTTCTTATGTCTGTCTTACATGTAACGATGAATTGAAAATCAAGGACCCCAATTGAAATAAGCCAGTGGCTTTCTTGGGTTTTTATCCTCTTAGTTTGACCTTGTATGTAATATGTACTTTCATGTACCTACTTCTGCAAACATTCTAATAAAGTTTTCAATCAATCAATCAATCAATGTCCAGGATCCGTCTGTGTGTGGTGGCTCTTGATGCACTAACTCCAGCCTCAGTCCACTCCTTGTGAAGCTCCCCCACACATTTGAATGGCCTTTTCCTGACAATCCTCTCCAGGCTGTGGTCATCCCTGTTGTTTGTGCACCTTTTTCTTCCACACTTTTTCCTTCCACTTAACTTTCTATTAATGTGCTTTGATACAGCACTTTGCGAACATCCAACTTCTTTCGCAATTACCTTTTGAGGCTTTCCCTCCTTGTGGAGGGTGTCGATGATGGTTTTCTGCACAACTGTCAGGTCAGCAGCCTTCCCCATGATTGTGAATTCTACTGAACCAGACTGAGAGACCATTTAAAGGCTCAGGAACACTTTGCAGGCGTTTTGGAATAATTGGTTGATTAGAGTGTGACATTTGAGCCTACAATATTGAACCTTTTCACAATATTCTAATTTTCTGAGATATTTAATTTGGGGTTTTCATAAGCTGTAAGCCATAATCAGCCAAATTATAACAAATAAAGGCTTGAAATATCTCACTTTGCATGTAATGAGTCTATATAATATTTAAGTTTAACCCTTAAAGTTGAATTACTGAAATAAATGAACTTTTGCACGATATTCAAATTTTTTGAGTTGCACCTGTACTGCTGAAGCAAGACCACTGATTAGAATAAGCAAAAGTAAAATGAGTAATTAGAATATCTTACTGCTGATGCAAGCCCATTAATAACTATCACAATAATCTGCATAACCCATTCAATTAGGGCAGTCAGATATTAACATAGTAGATCAGTCAGATATTTACATACTCGATCAGTCAGATATTTACATACTAGATCAGTCAGATATTTACATACTAGATCAGTCAGATATGTACATACTAGATCAGTCAGATATTTACATACTAGATCAGTCAGATATTTACATACTAGATCATTCAGATATGTACATACTAGATCAGTCAGATATGTACATACTAGATCAGTCAGATATTTACATACTAGATCAGTCAGATATTGACATACTAGATCAGTCAGATATTTTGTCATTAGAATATCAAGAGTTGGACTTGCTAATGCAAGCCCATTAATAATATGTACCCATTCAATAGGGCAGACAGATATTTACATACTAGATCAGTCAGATATGTACATACTAGATCATTCAGATATATTTACATACTAGATCAGTCAGATATCTACATACTAGATCAGTCAGATATGTACATACTAGATCAGTCAGATATTTACATACTAGATCAGTCAGATATGTACATACTAGATCAGTCAGATATGTACATACTAGATCAGTCAGATATGTACATACTAGATCAGTCAGATATTTACATACTAGATCAGTCAGATATTCCATACTAGATCAGTCAGATATTTTGTCATTAGAATATCAAGAGTTGGACTTGCTAATGCAAGCCCATTAATAATATGTACCCATTAAATAGGGCAGACAGATATTTACATACTAGATCAGTCAGATATGTTTACATACTAGATCAGTCAGATATCTACATACTAGATCAGTCAGATATGTACATACTAGATCAGTCAGATATTTACATACTAGATCAGTCAGATATGTACATACTAGAGCAGTCAGATATGTACATACTAGATCAGTCAGATATTTACATACTAGATCAGTCAGATATGTACATACTAGATCAGTCAGATATGTACATACTAGATCAGTCAGATATGTACATACTAGATCAGTCAGATATTTACATACTAGATCAGTCAGATATTCCATACTAGATCAGTCAGATATTTTGTCATTAGAATATCAAGAGTTGGACTTGCTAATGCAAGCCCATTAATAATATGTACCCATTAAATAGGGCAGACAGATATTTACATACTAGATCAGTCAGATATGTTTACATACTAGATCAGTCAGATATCTACATACTAGATCAGTCAGATATGTACATACTAGATCAGTCAGATATTTACATACTAGATCAGTCAGATATGTACATACTAGAGCAGTCAGATATGTACATACTAGATCAGTCAGATATTTACATACTAGATCAGTCAGATATGTACATACTAGATCAGTCAGATATTTACATACTAGATCAGTCAGATATGTACATACTAGATCAGTCAGATATTTACATACTAGATCAGTCAGATATTTACATACTCGATCAGTCAGATATTTACATACTAGATCAGTCAGATATTTACATACTCGATCAGTCAGATATTTACATACTAGATCAGTCAGATATTTACACACTAGATCAGTCAGATATTTACATACTAGATCAGTCAGATATTTACATACTAGATCAGTCAGATATTTACATACTAGATCAGTCAGATATTTACATACTCGATCAGTCAGATATTTACATACTAGATCAGTCAGATATTTACATACTCGATCAGTCAGATATTTACATACTAGATCAGTCAGATATTTACATACTAGATCAGTCAGATATCTACATACTAGATCAGTCAGATATTCCATACTAGATCAGTCAGATATTCCATACTAGATCAGTCAGATATTTTGTCATTAGAATATCAAGAGTTGGACTTGCTAATGCAAGCTCATTAATAATATGTACCCATTCAATAGGGCAGACAGATATTTACATACTAGATCAGTCAGATATGTACATACTAGATCATTCAGATATATTTACATACTAGATCAGTCAGATATTTACATACTAGATCAGTCAGATATCTACATACTAGATCAGTCAGATATTTACATACTAGATCAGTCAGATATCTACATACTATATCAGTCAGATATCTACATACTAGATCAGTCAGATATCTACATACTAAATCAGTCAGATATTAGATCAGCTGGGTCTGTTGTATTCTGGTTCAAGTCCTTGAAACAGGAAGTCCATATATTATGGTTGTAACTTGTGTGGCGATTGGCTGGTTGCTACAGCAACAGGAATGACTCACTCCTCCATGGCAGCGCCCACATAAACACTGCCCCCCCCCTCACCTCCCCTCCCACGTAAACACTGCCCCCCCCTCACCTCCCCTCCCACGTAAACACTGCCCCCCCACCCCCCACTTACCTTCACCCAGGGGATCTGTACACAGATACACACACACACACACACACACACACACACAGAGAGAGAAGACAACGCTCTACAGACAGATAATAACTCATATTTACTGTCGTCACAGTTCAGCCTCCAACTGGCCTCTAAGTCATGAAGGTGGAGATGTTGACTAAACACTTCTCTGCCTGCGCCTCTCCTCCAGCCTCTCCAGCCTCCTACAGCCTCTTACAACCTCTACAGCCTCCCTGGCCTCTACAGCCTCTCCTACAGCCTCTCCTACAGCCTCCTACATCCTCTCCTACAGCCTCCTACAGCCTCTCCTACAGCCTCCCCTACAGCTTCCTACAGCCTCCCTGGCCTCTACAGCCTCTCCTACAGCCTCCCTGGCCTCTACAGCCTCTCCTACAGCCTCCCTGGCCTCTACAGCCTCTCCTACAGCCTCCCTGGCCTCTACAGCCTCTCCTACAGCCTCCCTGGCCTCTACAGCCTGGCTGGCCTCTACAGCCTCCCTGGCCTCTACAGCCTCTTACAGCCTCCCTGGCCTCTACAACCTCTACAGCCTCCTACAACCTCCTACAGCCTCCCTGGCCTCTACAGCCTCCTACAGCCTCTACAGCCTCCTACAGCCTCCCTGGCCTCTACAGCCTCTTACAGCCTCCCTGGCCTCTAAAGCCTCCCTGGCCTCTACAGCCTCCCTGGCCTCCCTGTCCTCTCCTACAGCCTCCTACAGCCTCCAGGTCTCTACGGCAGCCATCTTTGTTGTGCAGTGTTTACATCTCTCGCTCGCGTCAATCTGTGTTTGAAACTTTTGTAAACAGACATTCCCTTCTGCGGCGAGCTGAAAACTTAGATTCTGTACACAACTTGTAACCTTGTACTTGTTACCCTGTATAATGTAGCGTCTTTGAGCCACGGAAAATGTTATTATTATGTACGTGGTGTGCTGTCCTGGCCAGGTCTGATGTTAATCTCAGGGAACCTGCTGGCTTAAATAACGGTTGAATAAATAAATAAATACAACTCTTGCCTGAAAACAAATCCTAAGGCTGTGAATTTAGAGAGCACACACACACACACACACACACACACACACACACACACACACACACACACACACACACAATCCCAGCACCCTGTGCATTCGTGCTGAGAAGGGTGCTATATAAATAAAGTTTTACTTACTTACACAGACACACAGACACACACACACACACACACACCTCTCTATCCCTGCGTTTACATGGTTCATCCTTCTGCATCCTCTAGGGGGCAGTCTTTCATCATGGCATCCCTACAGCCGCGGCGAACCCATTCACCTCAGTACAGACTGTGCTTTCCAACAGAGAGAGAGAGAGACACACACAGAGCCTTGATGTGTTGGCCTCAGCCTCAGAGGCAGCAGCTGCCTAGCAGGGCCGAAGAGAGGGAGTCCCAGAGGGGCGACTGACTCTCCTCTCTCCTCTCTCTCCTCCCTGCTCACCTGCTCTCCTGCACGTTCAGCCCTGGCCGCTGTGGACAAGCTGCTTCCCTGTGAAACACTGAGAGGAATGTGACACACCTTTTCTCCTCTCTGGGCAAACAGAGAGATAAACAGAGCAGAAGATTAAAACCCCACACACACACCAGCCCTCGTTTAACCGCTAACCCATGTTCGACAAATAGCGTCTCTATTCTTAGCTTGTGGAGGTACAGTAGACTCTCAGTCTCAGTGTGGAATTCATCATCAGAGTTGAGTGTGTGTTCTGTGTTTTTCCTTTTGGGGGAGAGAGAGAGGAGAGAGAGAGAGAGAGAGAGAGAGAGAGAGAGAGAGAGAGAGAGAGAGAGAGAGAGAGAGAGAGAGAGAGAAGAGAGACAGACAGACAGAGAGAGAGACACAGAGAGAGAGAGACAGACAGAGAGAGAAGAGAGAGACAGAGAGAGGGAGAGACAGAGACAGAGAGAGAGAGAGAGACAAAGGGAGAGACAGACAGAGAGAGAGAGAGACAAAGGGAGAGACAGAGAGAGAGAGAGAGTCACAGAGAGAGAGAGAGAGAGAGAGAGAGAGAGAGAGAGAGAGAGAGAGAGAGAGAAGTGTAACTGCTGGGTAGCTAGCTCTCTGAGAATCCCATGACACAATGACTCACACATTCATGTCTGCATAGTTCATCTTCAGCTGTTCTGCTGCTTGAGTATCGAACAAACCTACTACTGATAAACTGTACGAACACAAAAACACAAAGTAGCTATTATATTAACACACAGATTATTTCGGTGTGTTCTGAAGTAGTTTCTGTGTGTTCAGAACAGAAAGTAGTTTGACAGGTGCCCTTGAGAATACGTCTCCTTGTTAAAGGTGTAGGGAGGCATTGTTCTTATCTACATCTCAAGGGCTCAGTAAAAGTGACTCAGTAAAGGTGGGGGGGGGGGTGTTGGTTAGTGTAGGCGTTGGTTAGACGCTGATGTATGGAGATCGATATGTAAGAGCCTTAGTTCCTTCCTCTAATGTCTCTGGGTAAATATAGACTTTGTAGTCCGCTCACATCTACAGCACCTTGCGAAACACCATCGCAAGAGAGCGAGTGTTTGGCCTCTGCGGTGAATTCTAAGGGTGGAGAACCAGCAGACTCCTAGGGCTGAAACACGCCTCTCGTAGGAGACTCCCAGCATGCACCATTCATCAGAGACGGTCCTCTGTGGCTCAGCTGGTGCTAGCATGGCGCTAACAACACTTAGGTTGCGGCGTGTTCGATTCCCCACTGGGACCGTATATACTGAAGGATGTACATTGCGCTCACTGCAACGTGAGCCGCTTTGGATGAACGCGTTAGCTAAGATGGCGTTTATTGTGCCACTGTTGCAGGATGGGGAGATGTGAAGGTGTGAAGTTTCATGGTGTATAACAGTCTGCCATCGTCCTTGCACAGAAACCATATTCTAGAACATATTAACGCAAGTCCTTTACTGCGATAAAATGTGTAAAGTGGTGGCCTGGGGTGGTCCAGTGGTCTAGCACCATGGCCTGGGGTGGTCCAGTGGTCTAGCACCATGGACTGGGGTGGTCCAGTGGTCTAGTACCATAGCCTGGGGTGGTCCAGTGGTCTAGTACCATGGCCTGGGGTGGTCCAGTGGTCTAGTACCATGGCCTGGGGGGGTCCAGTGGTCTAGTACCATGGCCTGGGGGGGTCCAGTGGTCTAGCACCATGGCCTGGGGGGGTCCAGTGGTCTAGCACCATGGCCTGGGGTGGTCCAGTGGTCTAGCACCATGGCCTGGGGTGGTCCAGGGGTCTAGCACCATGGTCTGGGATGGTCCAGTGGTCTAGCACCATGGCCTGGGGTGGTCCAGTGGTCTAGCACCATGGCCTGAGGTGGTCCAGTGGTCTAGCAACGCGGTCTACAGTGCACACATATGGCCCATGTCGGCATGGGTTAGAATCCGGCTCATGCCCTGCTGACATGCCCTCTCTCTCTCCCTTCTTCTCCTTACTTTCCTGTATCTGTCCAATAAAATGAAAACAATTTGTGGGACTGCCCCACTCAGAATTTTTTACAAAGTGAAGCCATTACACGAGTCATGAGATGCCCTTCAAAGGGACAGTGTGTTGTCACAAGGCTAGCAAACAAGGCTAGCAAACAAGGCTAGCACGCCTTCAAACAAGCCATGTAAGGCGACACGCTGTGTATCTACCAAGGCAGTGATCTGGCTGATTGTGAGCGTACGTACGTGCGTGTGTGCGACGAGGCGCATGTTTGATATGAGCCTTTATGACTTTTAGCATCATCCCTCTGAGGTAGTCCACATACGAGATACCGCGTATGATGACCTCATCGGCAGCCAATCAGCAGCCAGTGATGGTGCCTTTATGACCTCATATCTTCTCATCTATCTGTGACAGAGAAGCTGTTATGTAAAACACCGACCTGTGACCAGGACACAAGAGAACACTTGTCGTATCTCCTGTAGCTGTAATATCTAATCTGTAACACGCTAGTGAAAGGCCTGGCTGTGCTCCCAGCCAGAGCACACAACAACAGATACGCTAGGCCAACACAGGGCTCCGGTAATCTTTGGTAGTTGTTGAGATTAGGAACGCAGGAGTCCTCTAAGGAAGACTTCTTTAACCTCTCTTTTAATCTCTCGTTCTCTCTATTTGTTCAATTGTGCTGAAGTTGCAGAATAAGACGTTGTTTCATATGACACAGGGAGCGGAGAGAACGTAGTATGGCTTACTGGCGGGGGAACAGAGTGTTTCTGTTTCTGTTTATTTGTAAAGGGACAATGCACATTAATGAACATTAACAATGTAAACACGCCAGATTTACCCAGAAGGCAAATGTTCCTCCATAGAGGGACCAGAGTCCTGGAGGGGGACAGGGGGACATGGAGAGAGACATGGACAGACATGGACAGAGACATGGACAGATACATGGACAGAGACATGGACAGAGACATGGACAGAGACATGGACAGAGACATGGACAGAGACATGGACAGACATGGACAGAGACAAGGACAGAGACATGGACAGACATGGAGAGAGACATGGAGAGAGACAGACAGAGACACGGACAGAGACATGGAGAGAGACATGGAGAGAGACAGAGACATGGACAGAGACATAGAGAGAGACATGGACAGAGACATGGACAGAGACAGAGACATGGACAGAGACATGGACAGAGACAGAGACATGGACAGACATGGAGAGAGACATGGACAGACATGGACAGAGACATGGACAGAGACATGGACAGAGACATGGACAGAGACATGGATAGAGAAGTGGACAGACATGGACAGAGACATGGACAGAGAAATGGACAGAGACATGGACAGAAATGGACAGACATGGACAGAGACATGGAGACACATGGACAGAGACATGGACAGAGACACGGATAGATACATGGACAGACATGGACAGACATGGACAGAGACATGGACAGAGACATGGACAGAGACATGGACAGAGACATGGACAGAGACATGGACAGAGACACGGACAGAGACACGGACAGAGACATGGACAGAGACATGGACAGAGATATGGACAGACATGGACAGACATGGACAGAGACATGGACAGACATGGACAGACATGGACAGAGACATGGACAGAGACATGGACAGACATGGACAGAGACATGGACAGAGACATGGACAGAGACATGGACAGAGACATGGACAGACATGGACAGACATGGACAGAGACATGGACAGAGAAGTGGACAGACATGGACAGAAATGGACAGAGACATGGACAGAGACATGGACAGAGAAGTGGACAGACCTGGAGAGAGACATGGACAGACATGGACAGAGACATGGACAGACATGGACAGAGACATGGACAGAGACATGGACAGACATGGACAGAGACATGGACAGACATGGACAGCAGCGTTTAGTAAAAGCAGTATTGGAGGAAGGAGCGTTTTACAGTGGGCTAATTACAGTCATATACAGCTCGTAAAAAAGCCTCATGGTTATGATAGTTTGCCGCCCCCCCCCCCAACTCCCCTCCCCAAAAAAGGGGTGGGTGGAAAATGTTTACATCAGCCTGGGCACAGCTGGGCAGGCCTCCAGCTACACTGGATAAATGTGACATTTTCAGAATAGATAACAAAGACTCACCACCTCCCACCTCCCCCCCCCCCCCCCCCCCCCCGCCGGCTCAGCTGACAGGCGGCCATGACGTCTGTGGCCAGAGAACAAAGCAGCGGCTCTGACCCCGAGAAACACAGAAACAGAGAAATGACTACTGATAACACCCCCCCCCCCCCCACGCTAACCCCCCCCCCCCCCCCCCCTCTGCTATCTGCAGACGCCGACACTTCCTGTCTCTGACGGCAGATTCATCACGCCTTCGGATATTCTTGAAAACAGAATAAACACAATAAAACTGATAAAAAGAAAACACAATAAACATGGAAGTGTGTCTTCCTAACCCTGTGTAATTGCTGACATGAGAGTAGCGTGTGCTAACCCTGTATACATGCTAGACATGAGAGTAGCGTGTTCCTAACCCTGTATACATGTCAGACATGAGAGTAGCGTGTTACCCTGTATACATGCTAGACATGAGAGTAGCGTGTAGTGGCAGGGTCCGATGCTTTACAGGACGCTTGTGATGCATTGTGTGTGTGTGTGTGTATTAGATTACTTTTATTCGATTACTTTTTCTTGCTATGACTGATGGACCGATGTCCTGCAGGGTAACACTGTTAGATGCTCTCATGTCCTGCAGGGTAACACTGTTAGAGGTGAAGAGGTGCTGAGCTGGTGTTTAACGGGTGTTTAATGTATAGAGGGGCAGCTGTAATGATCGCAAGGTTGGCAGATCGGCGGTTCGAGCCCCGGCTGGCCACATGTCGAGGTGTCCTTGGGCAAGACACTGAACCCAAAAAAATTGCTCCCAAATGAGCAGGCCGGTGCCTTGCATGGCAGCTCGCCGCCATTGGTGTGTGAATGAGAGTCAGTCCATTTATATGAGCAGCCATAACTCATGATGCAGATGGTTTCAATAAACCAGGAAGCAGAGACACAACACCAGCCTGGTGTGTGAAAGTCACGGGTAGGACAGCGTGATTAAGGACGTTCTCTAATTGAGTTACAGGACGGGTTTACTACCTGCTGCTGTCTAATCCTTTGTGAATGGTAAAAAAACAAAACAACTCAACACATCACGTGAGCTGGGGGCTGTCGCCTTCTGGCATGGGGGGGGGCGGTCACAGGCTAGTCATCACCACAACGGATCAATTCTAATTTAGAAAAGGGCTTGGAATTGTCAGGCATAGTACGACATTAATGTTTTACCACAAACAGAAAGTCCAACGACCTTACTGTAAAGATATGGATGTTGGCTGGCTAGGTCACAAGCTTGGCCAGGTGGGAGAGGCAATCAGCGCAGAGCTACCACAGTGATGTAGCAGAGAGGCTTATCTCTTATCACCTGAGCAGGTGACCCTGTCTGGGCAGACCGACACATGCAGGAGAGACATGGGAGTGAGATGATCTACTGAACTGGTTGTAAACGACTCCACAGTTCCACGGAATCACAGAATGTTGTTCTACAGAATCATAGAATGTTGTTCTACAGAATCATAGAATGTTGTTCTACAGAATCATAGAATGTTGTTTTAGAGAATCACAGAATGTTGTTCCACAGTTGTTTACGGCCTCAAGCACAAAACAATAGGACTCTGTGGATTGGACAGACATGCTAATAGTTAGTAAGTAAGTAAGTAAGTAAGTAAAATGTCTTTCTATAGCACCTATCCCAGACCAGGGGTCACAAAGTGCTTTACAAATACAAGAACATAATAAAAGAGCAAATGTCATAGCAGGTTAAAATAGGCAAACAAGTGAAAATAAGAATAAGTAACAAACAACAAGTGTACAACAATATCAACAGGACACAGAAAGACAGGCTTTGGGGATTAGCCAAAAAGCCTGTCTATACAAGGTTGGCAGATCGGCGGTTCGAGTCCCGGCTAGCCACATGTCGAAGTGTGGGCAAGCCACATCCCGAAGTGTGGGCAAGACACTGAACCCCAAATTGCTCCCAGTGAGTGGGCCGGCGCCTTGCATGGTAGCTTGCCGCCATTGGTGTGGGAATGTGTGCGAATGGGTGAATGAGAGGCCGTTGAAAAGCGCTTTGGGTAAAGGCGCTATATAAGTGCAGTCCATTTACCATGGTTTAGGGTTAGCAGAGTTAGCAGAGTTAGCATGGTTTAGGGTTGGGCTGGCAGGTCTTTTTCCAAACGCCCCATGACTCCTACTGACTGGTCTGATGACGGTGACGTTCCACCAAAGCCAAGTTCTCTCTTTTTTTATTTTGTTTGGAAAATCCCCCAATGACCAGTGAGTGTTATTCACTCAGACGTGCAGTTATGCTAACAGTAGTGCCTTCCACTACAGCGCGTCTCTCAAACGATTCATAACACGCTAGGAAATATACGGTCAACCATCACGCCCCATTATCCCCCTCCACCAGTTCCCTCCGAAATAGACTCTGAACCTCAGGGCCCTAAAGCGAACTAGTCTTACATTTACATTTTGGACAGCAAGCAGATGGCTTTATCCAAACTTAACTTACAATCAACAAACACATTTGTCTAAAGTAAGGGGAATCCATCTATCCATCAGTCATTGTAAGACAAACAAATCTATTCTAGAGCCAGGGGGCCGTTGGCAGTCACAATGATAGAAGAAAGAAGGATTACTTATTTTTTCTTTTTCTTTCTCTTCATGTGTTTGACATTGACAGTTGTAGACATGGACACAAATAACGCAGCATTTCAGGCTCGAGTCTGTGGACCACAACACTGAGAACACGAGGTGACGTGTTTGGAGACAACAGTCAGTCAGGAGAATGAGGCTGGCAGGTCGCTGCTAGAGAGACTAGGGAGGGAGAGGAGAGAGAGGTGTTTGTAGATAACAGTCAGTCAGGAGAATGAGACTGGCAGGTCGCTGCCACAGAGACTAGGGAGGGAGAGGAGAGAGAGGTGTTTGTAGACGACAGTCAGTCAGTCAGTCAGTTGAATGAGGCTGGCAGGTCGCTGTTAGAGACACCACGAGCTGCCAGCCAGCAGGATGGCTCGTCCGAGGACGACCTGGTAGTCAGCCACTATCTATCAACCCTGCAGTACATAAGATAGAAGAGAGGTGGGTAGAGGAGAGGGAGGGAGGAGAGATGGGTAGGAGGGAAAGGGAGGTAGGTAGGAGAGGGATAACGAGAGGTAGGACAGGTGGGTAGGTAAGAGGAGAGAGAGGTAGAGGAGAGGGGTGTAGAGGAGAGGGAGGTAGAGGAAAGAGGTAGAGGAGAGGTGGAGGGGTAGGGGGAGAGAGAGGTAGAGGAGAGGGAGGTAGGTAGGTAGGGGGAGGTAGAGGAGAGGTGGGTAAGTAGGAGGAGAGAGAGGTAGAGGAGAGGGAGGGAGGAGAGGGGGGTAGAGGAGAGGTAGGGGGAGAGGTAGGGGGAGGAGAGAGAGGGAGGGAGGAGAGAGAGGGAGGTAGAGGAGAGGGAGGTAGAGGAGAGGTGGAGAGGTAGGGGGAGGAGAGAGAGGGAGGGAGGAGAGAGAGGAAGGAGAGGGAGGAGGGAAAGGGAGGTAGGAGAGAGGTAGCGGAGAGAGAGGTAGAGGAGAGGAGAGGTGGAGAGGTAGGGGGAGGAGAGAGAGGTAGAGGCCTTTGGTGTCAGTGTTATGCAGCGGTTGTTGGCTGCTGATCCAAAGCAGCGTTGTGTAAGAGGTTTAACAGACCAACACGACCCACAACACACGGCTTTGCTCTGAGTCGCCTTTCCTCTCTAATCCCGTCTATTTACCTAGCTACCCCCGGATTAAAGGGTTAAAAAAAGAGTTGAGAGTGAGAGAGGAAAGAGGAGGAATTACAGAGACGCATCAAGAGAGGGAGGGAGGGGGAGAGAGAGAGAGAGAGAGTGAGAGAGAGAGGAAAGAGGAGGAATTACAGAGACGCATCAAGAGAGAGGGAGGGAGGGAGGGAGGGAGAGAGAGAGAGAGAGACAGAGAGAGAGAGAGAGAGAGAGAGAGATATGTTTGTCTGTGCCAAGTAGTTAAATCAATACCGCTGCTTATTTTAGGTGGAGATCAGCTTTGAAACGAGCAGATATTTAAAACTCTCCATCGCAGTACTGCTCACCCCTGGAACCCATTCCTCTGGAACCCATTCCTCTGGTACTTCATTACAGTGTTGGCTGCCACCAACACAAACTCCAAAAATGCCACCGGTTCCACAGTATTTCCCCCAAAAATACAACATAATGAACGTATGTATGTAACAAGAAAATGACCCAAAAATGACATTCTTATTAATTCACTCACTCACGGACACACATGTTTCACATCTCTCCAGTTGGAATACTTTCCAGATCATGCGGTCATGCTAGAACGTTCCACGGGTGGACAGAGCCAAGAGCGCTGCCTTGGCTGCCTCTGTAATAACACACCATAACACACGCCTACCCTTTATTTATAATTACTATTGTGTTTGGTAAATAAATGGTAAATGGACTGACTTATCGCCTCTCACCTTACCTACCTCTCATTCACACATTCACACACCAATGGCGGCAAGCTGCCATGCAAGGCGCCGGCCCGCTCACTGGGAGCAATTTTGGGGTTTAGTGTCTTGCCCAAGGACACCTCGATATGTGGCCAGCCGGGGTTCGAACCGCCAAACCACCGTCCGCCTAGCGATCATTAGACACCGGCTTTACCTCCTGAGACACAGCCTCTACCTCCTGAGACACAAACTCTACCTCCTGAGACACAGCCTCTACCTCCTGAGACACAGCCTCTACCTCCTGCGCCACAGCCTCTACCTCCTGAGACACAGCCTCTACCTCCTGAGACACAAACTCTACCTCCTGAGACACAGCCTCTACCTCCTGCGCCACAGCCGCCCCATTTTTGTTTACCTGTTGGTACATCTCGATATAGTACACATCTACTCTAGGGTTCAGTTACGACACATACACGTTTCGACACAGGTAACCTAGCAACAGGAAAGGGTTGTGACCAACGCACTCGCTCTTTTAGACTACCTCATCTGAACTTTGACCTGGTGTGAGGTGTGTCCTCTCTGCTGCCTGTGTCCCTGTCCTGCCTGCACCCTCTGATGGTCTGGTGGTCGGTGCGTGCTGCCCCTGGGCTCAGGAGAGCACAGGACAGGAGAGGACAGGAGAGGACAAGCTGATTACCAGGAGGGATTGACAGGAGATCAGGCCTGCTATTCCCAGCCTGGCTGGCCACTCTGGATTACACCCTGCAGCTGGGGACAGGGGGATAGAGACAGGGGACAGGGCCAGAGAGAGACAGGGGAAGAGACAGAGAACAGAGACAGGGGATAGTGACAGGGGACAGGGACAAGGACAAGGACAGAGACAGGGGACAGGGGATAGTGACAGGGACAGGGGACAAGGGCCAGTGGACAGAGACAGGGACAAGGGACAGAGAGAGAGACAGGGGAAGAGACAGAGAGAGAGACAGAGGACAGAGACAGGGGATAGTGACAGGGGACAGGGGACAAGGGACAGAGACAGGGGACAGGGCAGGCTGTGACTCTAGATGCAGATGGGACTTTCCTTTGTGAACATCTCACACCTCACGGGGTCAGCCTCGGACACACACCTGAACAACACAGGGTTGTTTTATAACCCAAAATCCCGGGATTACATAACGTAATCTCAGCCTCCATCCACCCGTACACAGACCTACAGTCATACACACCCACCCATACACACACAGACCTACGCACCCTGACATACATACACACCCACGCGTACACAGACTACACACCCACCCATACATAGACCTACACACCCACTCATACACACCCACCCATGCACACACACACACCACACCCACCCATATACACAGACCTACCGTCTCTAACTATGGTAGGAGGAGGTTCAGTGTGGACAGCCAGTGTTGCATCATTCCTCACATGATTTCTCAAACCTGGAAAGAACAACATACTAAATACTACACACACACACACACACACACACACACACACACACACACAAACACACACTCAAGTGCACTTGAACATTTCCGCAGACAACGAACACAAACCACTGTGCACCACAAGTGCCCTCGGTTTACACACTCTCACACCATGTTAAATAGTGAGCGGTTTACACACTCACACCATGTTAAATAGTGAGAAGTTTACATGTTACATAGTGAGAGGTTTAGTGTCTCTCATCATGTTAAAGTGGGTGATTAAGGAGAGCACTGGAGCGCATCTCCCCCTCCCTCCCTCTCCCTCCCTCCCTCCCTCCCTCCCTCCCTCCCCAGGCCTCGTGTGTGGAACTATCTGGTGTTCCTCTGCCTTGTTTGGTGTGGAGCCACACAGCCATGTAGCAACGGTCACCACAGCAGCCCCGAGGCCTGAGCTACGCAGACATTCACATATTTACATTTCTGGCTTGTAGCAGACCAGACGCCTTGTGTCCAAACCGACTATACAAGTCATCTGTGCTCAGGCCAGGAGCTGCTGAGGTCGTTAGAAGAAGAAGAAAGTGTAAGAAGAAGAAGAAGAAGAAGAATAAGGAAGATTTCCTTCTGTGTTTCTTTTCCAGTCCAAGCAGAGAGCAGAGAGGAGGAAGTGGGTAAAGGCGTTTATTGGATTTCTTGGTCAAACAGAAGATCTTCAACAAGACTAAACATAATCTCTCCCTCCTTCACTGTTATTCATTCAAATTCAAAAGTACAACATAAATAAAAAATAAAATAAAACATCAAGACATGTCAAAGTCCCTCAAATAAATCATTAGAATCTGTTAAGACTGAAACAGAAAACTGGGTTGTACAGGGGGGCAGGTCCATTGCTTTGGTCTTGACCTTATTTCACTTGAGAACGACTCAGAGACGAACCCAGTGAGTTGGATGACAGAGAGGCTAAAGGGAGTTTCACATCCTCAGGCTCTGGCCCCCCCCACCCCCCCCTGCCCCCCCCTCCACCCCCCCCCCCCCCGCCTAGAAACCCACTGCAATCAAATGGCTATTTATACACTTCCACTTGTCCTTCTCTCCCCTTCCCCTCTGTGTGTGTGTGTGTGTGTGTGTGTGTGCATGCATTAGTCCATGTCTTCCAGAGCTAGGGGAGAGATGCACAGCTATGCACTGTTACATGTAGGGCAGAGGGGAGGGGAGGGGAGGAGGGGAGGGGGGGAGAGGAGAGGAGAGGAGAAGAGGGGGAAATACAGTAAATCAGTCCAGAAGCAGAGTGTTTCCCACTCAGACCTGTCTAAGTCCTGAGGCGTCAGTAGTACTGGGGATCCACTGCTCACTCAGCCCTCTATATCTCTCTCTCTCCCTCCCTCCCTCCCTCCCTCCCTCTCCCTCTCTCTCCCCCCCCCTCTCTTCTTCTCTCTCTACAGCTCACTCAGTACCACATCCCTCCTCCTCTACCTCCCTCCCTCCTCCTCTCCCTCCCTCCCTCTCCTCTCTCTCCCCCCCTCTTCTACCTCCCTCCTCCTCTCCCCCCCTCTCTCCCTCCCCTCCCTCCTCCCCCCTCCCTCCTCTACATCATGCGGGGCTTGGTAGCGAAGGTCAGGTATCCCGTGTGGCCGGCCATCTCCCTGGGAGGGGTGGTGGTCCTGCAGAACACCGAGGCGTTGCCGGGGGCGACGGGGAGGGGGGGGGGTTCAGAGGTCAAGGTGGTCTCCGGAGGCTTGTCAGGGCCGAAGTCTGGCAGGGGGAGGGTGACGGAGCGCACGTCGTGGACCTTCAGCAGCACCTCCAGCGTGGCGACCTCCTCAAAGCCCTCCTCAACCAGCGCCTCACACGTCTTCTGGACCTGCTCGATGCACGGAGAGAACGAACACACACGACCGCCTGCAGGGAGGAGAGGGAGGGAGGGAGGGGGAGGGAGAGTGGGAGGGACACAGGGAGGGAGACAGAAGTGGGGATAGAGAGAGAGAGAGAGAAGGAGGGAGGGGGGAGGATAGAGACAAAGGGGTGGGGAGAGAGAGAGAGAGGGGGGGAATAGAAGCAGAAGAGGAGAGAGAGAGAGAGAGAGAGAGAGAGAGAGAGAGAGAGAGAGAGAGTAAGTGCAGTCCATTTACCATTCAGTCTGGGTCAGCAAAAAACACATGTAAAAAAATCCCACACTTTACTTTTTTGCCAGTATAGTAAACATCCAGAGTTCCTTAAGTCTCTGCTCTTCCACGGTACTTATACGCAGATCAGGATCTCCATGACAACAGGCTCTGACAGACTCCAGACACACTAAGGCGACGAGTCGCATTGGACATTCTGTCGCACTGTCGAATTTTGTTGTGTGACGGATCGCGTCACAATGGGACAATTGGGAAACTTCAACTGGTGCATCTAAATTAATTGAGTCACTCATAACGGGGAGAGAGACTGGAGCATAACATTTTACACGCGTCTTTCGGTCATAGACAGCTAGCTTGCTGAGCATCAACTCATTTTCCATAAGGTAAAAAGGAGGCGGTTGGTTGTGGGTCTACGAGATTCTGCAGTCTCACAATGAAAGGAGAGTTCAACTTGGTACAACAGTTGAGGCTGTAGTGTACAGGACACTGTACTGGCATCAAACCTCTCAGATGTGGAAAAAGCCAGTCAGACCATAGCTGTGGCTAGGCTAGGGCAGAGGGCTATGCTCGGCCAACAGCAGACTGCAAAAATTACATTTCTGGCATTTAGCAGACGCCTTTATTCCAAAGGCAGAATACAACAAATACATTTGACTAAGTAAGTGAATCATCTGTCCACCAGCCACAGCAGGAGGAACTAATCTACGCTCAGGCCAGGAGCCATGAGTGGAAGCAGTCAACGTGATTAGAAGAAGGAATGTTCTTCTCCTCCTCCGAGGAGAGGAGGAGGAGGAGAGGAGAGAGGACAGGAGAGGAGAGGAGAGGTGCAGTGACGTGAGAGGGATGCTAATGCTAACAAGTGTAGTTTACCCCCAAGGCCTTACTTTACACAGAACCACAGCAGATTCACTTAGCCATGACCCCTGCCCCCCCCCTCTCTGGCCAAGGCATGGACTACCAGCACTCAACCTCCAGGAGGGAATGTGTGCGTGTGTGTAACAGACAAAAGCAAAAAAAGCCTCACAAGACGTTGCGAAACCAAATGTGGAAACTCAGATAGCAGACGCTACATTGACTAATAAGATCTCCCTCCCTCCCTCCCTCCCTCCCTCTCCACAGCCGCCTGGTCGCCTGGTAACCAGTCCTGAACCAGAGAGAGGGGGGGCCTCCATGCCAGAGAGGGGGGGCCTCCATGCCAGGCCCTGGCTGCTGCTCTCACACAGGCCCAGGCCACAGGCCAAGAAATGACAAGAATTACATGAAGAAAAAAGAAGAAGGAATTTTCTGCCCCTTTCTAGAGCCCCAGAGCACTGAGCACAGAGCCCCCCCCCCTCCACAGAGCCCAGAGACCCCCCCCCCCCCCCCTCCACAGACACACCATGATGGGTCTGAACCACCAGGGAGAGGAGAGGAGGAGAGGAGAGGAGAGGAAAGGAGGAGAGGGTTCTGGGTAATAGGGAGCATGCAGGGAATGCGCCGTTAGCCTCCATGGTTACACAGCGACCGTGCATGCATGTATGTGTGTGTGTGTGTGTGTGTGTGTGGGGACGGACGGACGGACATGATGGACTGGTGGAAGGCGCTGTGCTGGATGCCCTCTACTGAAGCACGGAGAGGCAGGTCAGCAGTGTGGGGGGAGGGAGGGAGGGGGTGAGGGAGGGAGGGAGGGAGGGGAGGGAGGGAGGCAGAGGTTCCCAGCAGACTAGAGCAGTAGATCTGTCTAAAGGAGAACCTCTCTCTCCCTGCTACACCACCCTGTATGGTCATGAGATCCTGTACATGTCTGGCTGTCTGCTGAGCTCTGTGTGTGTGTGTATGTGTGTGCGTCTGTGTGTGTCTATGTGTGTGTGTGTGTGTGTGTGTGTGTGTGTGTGTGTGTGTGTGTGTGTATGTGTGTCTGTGTGTGTGTGTGTGTGTGTGTGTGTGTGTGTGTCTGTGTGTGTGTGTGTGTGTGTGTGTGTGTGTGTGTGTCTGTGTGTGTGTCTGTGTGTGTGTCTGTGTGTGTGTCTGTGTGTCTATGTGTGTGTGTGAGAGGTTAAGGGAGAGTTTCGCTGTGTTCTTGGTGTGTGTGTGTGTGGGTGTGTGTGTGTGTGTGTGTGGGTGTGTGTGTGTGTGTGTGTGTGTGTGTGGGGGGGGGGGGGGTAGATTGTGCAAAAGGGAAAATGCAGAAGTGAAGCCATACAAGGAAGGACTGTCAACACAGAGTAGAACAGATGGTAAAAGCAGGTAGGAGAGTCATCCCAAGGTAAAACAGGTAGTAAGGGGTAAAGCAGGTAGTAAAGGGTAAAGCAGGCAGTAAAGGGTAAACAGGTTGTTATGGCCAATTTTACTTTGGGCTTTTATTTTGGATGATTTGTGTTTAATGTTTTGAGTTATATTTATATTTCATGATTAATGTTTATTTTATGTTTTGGGTTATTTATGTAAAGAATAGCGTTATGTTTTTGGTTATAGAAGTATTGATGTTTTAGTCTTAATTGAGTGTCACGTGGTCAGGTGATAGGATGGGCCCAGGTGTATTTATGGCAACAACATTATTTTTGACCACAATCACTCTTTTCTGTAATCACATACTTTACCGTTCGCTTTATGACTTTTCGTTTCGTTTGAATACATTGGATTACTTTTCGGACAATAAATCTTTTACATGTTATACAACCTACAAGGAAAGCGTGGCGTGCGTGATTATCCAACCCGGGCTATTACTGTTTTCATTCACAACGTGGAATTGGTGGCTACACAGGTAGTAAAGGGTAAACAGGTAGTAAAAGGTAAACAGGTAGTAAAGGGTAAAGCAGGCAGTAAAGGGTAAAACAGGCAGTACAGGGTGAGGGCATCATGCCATCCCTGTGTGACATAGAACATTCCAGCAGATATTGGGGCTTCAGATTTAATCTGACTCTGAGTCTGCTGCTGCCTCGGGATTATAGAGCAGCGCCCTGCCCCCCCCCCCACCCTGACACAGACCCCCCAGGAGAGCTATGAACCTCCTGCCCCCCCCCCGCCCCCGCCCCCACTGAGCTGACAACCTGCCCGGGCCTGCCCCCCACTGCACTGTGGGTCCTGGTCTCCATGGAGACGACCGCATGCGTCCAGGTCACTTTTATTATTCTGCCTCTGACACGGAACAAACTGTCAGGAACACAGAGAGACACACACACACACGTACACACGCACACCTGACACACACACACACACACGTACACACGCACACCTGACACACACACACACACACGCGAGCGGACACAGACACACACACACACACACACACACACACACAGACACAGACACGCGCACACGAGCAGACACAGTCACGTACAGACACAGACAGAGACACAGACAACATACCTAACACACACAGACACACAGAGAGACACACACACCTGACACAGAGAGACACACACACCTGACACAGACACACACACACCTGACACAGACACACACACACAACACTCAATGTTGTGTGTTAGAGACCAGCGGTCTGGCTGGTCCACAGTGTTATCAGTGTGTGTGTGTGTGTGTGCGTGTGTGTGTGTGCGTGCGTGTGTGTGTGGCTGGGCTCCACAGTGTTAGCAGGCCTGAGAGGATTTCTCTTTTATTAACAGATACAACTGTCACCATCACGTGGCTCTAACTGTCTCTCTCAACACGTGCACACGCACGCCTCCGTGGTCCTCTGTGGCTCAGTCGGTGTGGAAGGTAGAGCACTGACAACGCATAGGTTGTGGGTTTGAGTCCATGCCGGGACCATATGACACGTTCTAGTCTTTTGGTCTTCATGTTGGCAACCAATCAAAAATGTTCTGACTTTTCTTTTGAAACACGGAACTACAGAAATACTAATCACAACACAAACTCGCTAGTCAAGCTAAAATACTGCAACGTAATGGATTGTAAAAGTGCTTTACATACATTATTAAAAGACAGCAAGAGAAGCATAGTAAGAAAATAAAAATTACAATGAATAAAAGCAATAACCCAATAAGGGTTTGGGCCTGTTTGATTTGTTTTGTTTTCACTCTTGGAATGATTAGCCTCAGCTGACCTTAGGGGCCTTGTGGGAATATAGGGTGGGAGGAGATATGATATGTATTTTGGTCCAAGACCATTTTGGGATTTGTATGTAATTAGGAGGATTTTGAATTCTCTGAGAGACTGGTAGCCAGTACAGGGATCTCAGGATTGGTGGAATGTGTTCAAACTTCTTTGTTTTTGTTAGGACCCTAGCAGCGGCGTTTTGGATGAGCTGCAATTTACGATCTTCAGGGCGGTGCGGGCATGTCTCCCTCGCCCCCTCCCCCCATCCCTCCCTCCCCCCCCCCCTAGTCTCACCGTGTCTCTTCAAGGCGGTGCGGGCGTGGCAGACGGCCTCCCAGGGCGAGGGGATGTCCAGGAACACGGCGTCGGCCACGCCCTCCAGGCCGAAGCCCTCCTTGCAGACGTCCTGGTTGCGCACGGTGACCAGGTGCGCCACGCCGTGCTCCCGGAACTCCTCCTCCGCCTTCTCCGCCCGCTGCTGGTGGAACTCCACCGTGTGCAGGTGACCGCTGGGCGCCACGGTGCGCAGGATGGCGTGGGACAGGGACCCGCTGCCCGTACCTGGAGGGATGACACACCAGGGGGAGGAAAAGGGTTAACGACCCACTGTACCTGGATGGCACATCAGGGAGGAAAGGGTTAATGCTTAGTATCTAGCAACCACACCAGAGGGGAGGGAAAATGTTAATGACCCACTGCCTGTTTAGGCCTGTAACAATTATGAAATAATTGTCTAATTACAATCTTGACTGTGCTTCAACACGCTAGCTAGCTAGCTAACAACTAAGAACATGGCGTTAGCTAGACAGCTGCTCTGCATGTTTAGCACAACATGCTGATAGAACATGAACATGCTAAAAACATGCTAAAAACACACACAATGACAGTCCTTTTTTTCCAACAATACGTTTTATGATAATAAAGAGGCGTGGTTTACTTCAAATGTTGCTGTGTTATTATTACATTATCTGGGTCACATAACAGTGAAACAATTTGTCATGACGGTCATCGCCATGCATTCAACTTGACAGTCAATTGTTGGAATCGGTTATTGCATCGTTTCTCAACGGGGGCGTTCAGACAACATCGAGGGGCGCTGGAACCAATATTTCTTTAAAGGGGGGGGGGGGGCGTTGAGGTGTTCTTGGGGGGCGTTGAGGTGTTCTTGGGGGGCGTTCACGCATAAAGTATTTTTCTCATGAAAAACATCTGTCAGCAGTGTTATTACGGGTACGTTCGTAAATGCACGAACGGTCAGTTCGCTCAGACAAACCGTCTTTTCAGTCAGAGCACCCATCACCCAACACACAAGGAGCACACACACACACGCACACACACACCACACAACCCCCCCACACACACACCACACAACCCCCCCCCCCCCACACACACACCACACAACCTCCCCCCCAGACACACACACACACACACACACACACCACACACAGACCCCCCCCACCCAACACACACACACACAAACGCAAGCCTGACGCAATGCAGTAGATGCCAAAGCTGCATGTAGTAAATCAGATGGTGCGTTCGTTGCAGCGGTAACCGTCATAGGAGCACCACAATACTGGCTGTGTTGTGTGTGTGGAGTGGACTGGTCATGTGACCGGTAGTGTAGTGTGTGTCGTCGTCGCCCCCCCCCCCCCCACCCCTCCTCACATTGCGTCACTGCTGCTTTTGTTCTCATGGCAACAATGGGGGCCGTGTTTGGCCCCTCAGCGGCACATTGACTTGCTAAACGCCACGCCGCTCGACTAGCGACTGACGTCAGAGTGAGGGGCTCAGGAGAGGGGGAGGGCAGGAGAGGGGGGAGGCAGGAGAGGGGGAGGGGGGGGGGGGAGTGTCACTGGAAACCTCTAACAACACCGCTAACTGTTTCTCCAGTGTGAATTTTTAAATAAAAATCAATATATATTTCTTTCTTTCTTTCTTTCTTCTTCTATCACAGAGACTGCCAATGGCCCCTGACCTGGCCTGAGCTGGATTACTCTTCCTGCTACGACTGGTGGATTGATGATTCACTTGCTTCAAGTCAAATGTATCGACTGTAAGTCGCTTTGGAACAAGGCGTCTGCTAAATGCCAAACATGTCAAATGTAAAATGTAACTGGACCTCTAACCGGACCGGTGTCCAGTCTAGAGTCAGGCATCACGCTGCACCTTCTCTTCATGGGTTTCTACCCAGACGACAGCTCAGAGTAAAGGGTGTGACACGCTACGTAGCGCTCCACCACGTCTTGGTTGTGTGTAACGGTTGTCTAGACACAGAGGAGCACCACAGCGTAGTTTACCACACGAGTTTACAGAGGCGCTGCCAAGTTGTAAGTGGGCCCACAGAGAAACAACTGTGGACAAAGTATTTCCTCCAGAACTTTCCTATTCAGTGGTTCACAAGAGCTCATTCAGAGCCGGAGAGGAGGGTTGTTCATGAGAGAGAGAGAGAGAGAGAGAGAGAGAGAGAGAGAGAGAGAGAGAGAGAGAGAGAGAGAGAGAGAGAGAGAGAGAGAAAGGGAGGGAGGGAGAGAGGGAGAGAGACAGGGGGAGAGAGAGAGAAGGAGGGAGAGACACAAGGAGAGAGAGAGAGAGAGAGAGAGAGAGGGAGGGAGGGAGAGAGACAGGAAGACAGAGAGAGAGAGGGAGAGAGAGGGAGAGAAGGAGAGAGGGAGGGAGAGAGACAAGGAGAGAGAGAGAGAGAGAGGGAGAGAGAGAGACAAGGAGAGAGAGAGAAACAGACAGGGAGACAGAGACAGATCTACCATTAGAGACAGAGAGAGAGAGAGAGAGAGAGACAGAGAGAGAGAGACAGAGAGAGAGAGAGGCAGATCTACCATTAGAGACGGAGAGAGAGACAGACAGACAGGGAGAGAGAGACAGAGAGAGAGAGAGACAGATCTACCATTAGAGACAGAGAGAGAGAGGCAGATGTACCATTAGTCAGGGTGTGTAGAGGAGTGGAGATGTCTGCTGGGCTGGCTGGAGATGACAGCAGCCTAAAGCCTCTCAGCATCTCAACACACTGCCTCTCTCTCTCTTCCTCTCTCCCTCTCTCTCTCACTGCCTCTCTCTCTCTCTCTCTCTCTTCCTCTCTCCCTCTCTCTCTTCCTCTGAGCACCATTAGCCTAGCGTAGCATAGAGGCTGCTGCGTTGATGCAGCCCGCCCAGAGCTGCAGACTCCTTATCAACATGGCTAATCTATTCCTGGCGCGAGGCCGGAGCCTGGCCAGTGTGCTGCTATGCCTGGAAGATATGAAACAACCACGTAGAGAAAAAAAGAAGATAACCTTCAGCTAAGCTAGCCCGCTGACCTTCAACTAAGCTAGCCCGCTGAATAACCTTCAGCTAAGCTAGCCTACTGACCTTCAGCTAAGCTATCCCGATGAATAACCTTCAGCTAAGTTAGCCTGCTGACCTTCAGCTAAGCTAGCCCGATGAATAACCTTCAGCTAAGCTAGCCCAGTGACCTTCAGCTAAGCTAGCCTGCTGACCTTCAGCTAAGCTAGCCCACTGAATAACCTTCAGCTAAGCTAGCCCAGTGACCTTTAGCTAAGCTAGCCCAGTGACCGTCAGCTAAGCTAGCCCAGTGATCTTCAGCTAAACTAGCCCAGTGATCTTCAGCTAAACTAGCCCGCTGAATAACCTTCAGCTAAGCTAGCCCAGTGACCTTCAGCGACAATCTTTCTGCAAAGTGATTCCTCCTCTAAGTGACTTTCTCTCTCTCCAACACTCAACAGAAAAGCTGATAATCGCCTCTAACCGCTGCGTTTATACAGCTCCATCACACCGTCACTCCCAGGACGCAGAATGTCTCTCAGGCCTCAGATTAGGCCTCAGACCTCAGATTACGCCCCGCTGCCCGGTACAGACGACGCTCAGAGAGGCACTGGATGATTGTTAGTAACATCCCATGATAACACGAGTCATCAGTATTATTATGGGATGCTGACAAGCTTCCAAGGTTAATCCATCAGCTTTTAACCATCAGATATTCACGAATGAGTTCTTCTGACTCGACATCCTGTGGTGTTATTTAGTTTATTTTACAGAGTGAAACGGGTTTCTCC
Organism: Nansenia antarctica; assembly: GCF_963989245.1. Classification (NCBI taxonomy): domain Eukaryota; kingdom Metazoa; phylum Chordata; class Actinopteri; order Argentiniformes; family Microstomatidae; genus Nansenia; species Nansenia antarctica. The sequence goes on along the minus strand of NC_137674.1, from coordinate 22,933,147 downwards.
AATTCATATGAATACAATTATATTAATCTCATCAACGAGTCGACGATGGGATACTTTAATTAATTGACTTAATTGGACACCATCGCTTGACTAACTAACGATACTTCTGCCCTGTGTGTACTGTATGAAGGGCGGCCATCTTGTTCCCTGTGTGTACTGTATGAAGGGCGGCCATCTTGTGTCCTGTGTGTACTGCATGAAGGGCGGCCATCTTGTTCCCTGTGTGTACTGTATGAAGGGCGGCCATCTTGTGTCCTGTGTGTACTGTATGAAGGGCGGCCATCTTGTGTCCTGTGTGTACTGCATGAAGGGCGGCCATCTTGTTCCCTGTGTGTACTGTATGAAGGGCGGCCATCTTGTGTCCTGTGTGTACTGTATGAAGGTGGTCGGCCATCTTGTTACCTCCACAGCTTCATCCACACAAGACGAGGCTGAGGAAACGTGACACGACTGCAGACATGTTGTGGTTCTCTGTTATGCTACAGGGGGGAGGGGGGAGGGGAGGGGAGAAGGGAGGGAGGCTGACTAGGCAGTTTCTCTCATCGATATATATCTCCAGGCAGCGTGCACACCCACGGTTGACGGTGTCCCATCAATAATCCCAGGGCCAGGCCGGTCGGGGGGGTGGAACAGCGCAGTAAAGCATGATGAAGCACTGCGGCATAGAGACCCCCCTCTCCACCCCCCCGCCTCCCCCCCCGCTGAGCACAAACACGCAGGCAGCTTCAGACCATCCATTACACCCCCACACACTCTCCACTTCTGCATTACGGGCAGACGCTGGACTAGCCTTTCATGTGGGGCATTTCCAGTCGCTGCTAGAGTGTTCCTACTTCCTAACAGGTTATTGAAGTCCAGTTCATGTCCTTAAATAACTGACAGCTCAATAATAAAGAATAATGGGAAATAGGGGGGGAGTAGGGGGGGAGTAGGGGGGGGGGGGGGCATGGCAGCGTAGCACAGTAAGGCATCAGCCAAGTAACTGCAGGGTTCCTGGTTCTATTCCGGACGGTCGACCTATCCTTCCTGTCATCCCTACTCTCTCTCTCTCACCCATCCTTCCTGTCATCCTCTCCTCTCTCTCACCCATCCCTTCCTGTCAATCTCTACTGTCTCTCTCACCCATCCCTTCCTGTCCATCTCGCCTGTCTCTCTTCCAATAAAAGCAGAAATGGCCTAAAAACATATCGGAAAAAAAAGAAAATAAAGAAGAACAGGAAATTAAAGGACGCTGAGGTGAGTTTTGAAACATGCCAGCACTCTAATGGTGTTGTTGAACTAACCTTTAGAAAGGACTATATACACTATAACAGCAGGCCTTTGCAGTACACAGTATGACAACTGAAAGCAGTGAACATCAGAGATGGGAGTGTAGAGCGTGTCATGGAACGCCGGTCCTGATGCGTCTCTCTAACAGTGTGGGTGCAGCTGCTAAGTGGCTTCTCTGTTCCAACACTCATCACTGGCGTCAGACATCCAGTCACTAACTCCTCCAGACCTCCTCTCATGTCTGTGAGGCTCTTCTGATTCACATTCACACAGCTACATGCAGTCCTGCAACGCTACATGCAGTCCTGCAACGCTACATGCTATCCTGCAACGCTACATGCAACCCTGCAACGCTACATGCAACCCTGCAACGCTACATGCAACCCTGCAACGCTACATGCTATCCTGCAATGCTACATGCAACGCTACATGCAACCCTGCAATGCTACATGCAACCCTGCAACGCTACATGCAGTCCTGCAACGCTACATGCAGTCCTGCAATGCTACATGCAGTCCTGCAACGCTACATGCAGTCCTGCAACGCTACATGCAACGCTACATGCAACCCTGCAACGCTACATGCTATCCTGCAATGCTACATGCAACCCTGCAACGCTACATGCAACGCTACATGCAACCCTGCAATGCTACATGCAACCCTGCAACACTACATGCAACCCTGCAACGCTACATGCAACCCTGCAACGCTACATGCAACCCTGCAATGCTACATGCAACGCTACATGCAACCCTGCAATGCTACATGCAACGCTACATGCTATCCTGCAACACTACATGGAATCCTGCAACCCTGCAATGCTACATGCAGTCCTGCAACGCTACATGCAGTCCTGCAACACTACATGCAGTCCTGCAACGCTACATGCTATCCTGCAAGACTACAAGCAATCCTGCAAGACTACAAGCAATCCTGCAATGCTACATGCAATTCTGCAAAGCTACATGCAATACACAGCTACATGCAATAGTGTGGTAGTGGTGGTCTAGAGATTAATATTCTGTACAGAGAACAAATTCCAATTCTATCTATCTATCTATCTATCTAGGCCTATCTACCTAGGCCTATCTATCTATCTATGTATCTACTATCTACTGTATGTATCTATCTATGTATCTATCTATCTTTCTATCTCACCTGATTCGCAGACGACCGAGCCAGGCTTCAGCTCCAGCATCATGGTGATGGTGGCGATGTCGGTGGTGTAGAGGATCTGTGTGCGGTGGGGCAGGTTCAGGGTCCACAGCTCCGGGGTGGGGTGCAGCACGTACACCCAGCCGCCCTTGCTGCAGGTCACCTTGGTGCCGAAGCGCTGGCCGACCAGGTCCGTGGAGTGGCGGATCACCCCGAACCGGGTCTGGGTCTGGGCGCCCTTCTGCACCTTGACTGGCATCATGGAGTCATGACCCAGGAAGATGATGGCCGTGTCACCCTCCCGGATGAACTCTGAGTACTCCACGAAACTCATGATGACAGGTGCAGTCCTGGGGGGGTCTGTATGGGGTGGGGGGTCCAGTCCTACCACAGGGGTGTGTATGGGGGAGAGAGGGGGACACTCCTACCACAGGGGTGTGTATGGGGGAGAGGGGGGGACACTCCTACCACAGGGGTGTGTAGGGGGGGGGGAGACAATCCTACCACAGGTGTCTGTATGGGGGGGGGGGTGAGAGACACTCCTACCACAGGTGTCTGTATGGGGGGGGGGGGGGGGGTGAGAGACACTCCTACCACAGGGGTGTGTAGGGGGGTGAGAGACACTCCTACCACAGGGGTCTGTATGGGGGGGTGAGAGACACTCCTACCACAGGGGTCTGTATGGGGGGGAACACAGGGAAGAGTTCTAGTTGACTACTTACATTGGAACAAACATGCATGAAGCTAACATGTGAGGAGACAGCCCCAATGGGACCATGATGCTAATTTAAGGCCAAATGCTTCTCTCTGTGACATGACATGATTAGGATAAACTAGTTGGGGCTTATTTGAATGTGGCTGATTATTTTTATTTATTTTTACACAAATTCAGTAGCAGACTGAGATAGATAGATCCTGCAGGCATAAATCTCCTCTCTCAAAAATAAACATTCTACAAAATGTTGTTAATCATCAAATGCATGCGGACACGCCACGCGCCTTGTTTAGATTCAAACATTGTATCATTTAAACTGACAGTTTATCATCATAACTCTCATAAACCTGACGGCTTCACCTGAAACAGCCACAACCATGGCAGAACATATGGAGAAACTGTAAGTATATATAATATAGATATAGAATATATCCTATTTGAATATTATCCTGTATAGATATAGAATATATTCCAGTGGAGTAAACTAACCCTAACTAAACTAAACTAAACTAAACTAAAGGAGCAGTTAGCTACATGAGCAGCTGTGGCTAGCTAGCCAAGGGTGCAAGCATCGCCTAACAATAAACAACCTGTATGAGTAACTTGACACATCTTTAATCTACACAGACAAGCAAACTAGCCAGCTAGTGTTATCCGGCAAGGTCCCTGTGCACAACTGAACTGGTCTCAACGATGCTAGCTATAGTAGCTACGCTTTCACCTCTCACACCGTTCATCAGCTTCTTGACCCACCTTCTGAAAAACAGCTGGATTAAAACATCAAATAAAAGGTTGCTGTTGATATCACAGTGTTTTCCAAATGAGGATGGCGATCCAGGAGCTCTCACATCAGTCTCCACGTGTCCTGGTTGGTGAGTGTTGGAACTGGACGGAGGAGGCGCAGGTTGACAGACTATCACATCGTTTCTGCTTCAGTTCCATTGACATCTGAAGTACGAGGCGGTCTAGATGCGGTGCAGATCTGTGAATCGGCGCAAACGCTGCGCTTCGTAGATGCGATCAAACGACTGAAATGTGTTATTTTCGGCTCCAGTTGATGACGTCGGAATCTTTTAAAAAGACAGGAGGAGAAACGGTATAATAATAATAATAATAATAATAATAATAACAATAATTGTTATAATAATAACCATTATTTGTATAGCACTTTTCCTGCAAACATTGCAGCTCAAATGCTTTAATCATTATGTAATCATCATTTAACCATTTAGTAATTTAAAGGCAATATTAAAAAGATGGGTTTTAATGATTTAAATGGGTTTTAATGGTTTCAATGGGTTTTAATTAAGCAATATCACACGAGAGGGAGTGCTGTTATACTGAATATCAGCACGGCTGTGATTGGGTCGTAGGTACGAGGCCGCAGGCTGAGTAGAAGACAATCACAGCCGTCCTCTCGTGTGATATTGCTTATATACAACAGTTCTACAGCGCAATGTATTAGTTAACAGTAATAAGTGACAACAGATTATGATTTGTTTGTTTATTTAATCATTTATTTTGGCTCCGTCAACAAAAAATAGTTCCGCAACTGGACTGTTGCCTAGTAACCTGAACACAAACATCTGCAGGCTAGCTACTTTGTATTAACGGTCATTTCGGAGTGATACATATAGTTAAAAGTCCCAGTGCTGTTATACTGTATATCAGCACTCATGGAATGCCTCTTGTCCAATCAAATTACTTGGTCGGAACTAACTGTTGTATAATGGGTTTTAGTGGTCAGTTAACAACTGGGAATCGTGATTGCATTGATGCATACATAATACTGCTCTTCTTCTACATGGAGACATTGACAATCCCAAACAATTATTATGAAGCTCTTCTGATTCCCAAATAAACCAATGCACTAGTCTTGTATGTAAACCAATGCACTAGTATTGTATGTAAACCAATGCACTAGTCTTGTATGTAAACCAATACACTAGTCTTGTATGTAAACCAATACACTAGTCTTGTATGTAAAACCAATGCACTAGTCTTGTATGTAAACCAATACACTAGTCTTGTATGTAAACCAATACACTAGTCTTGTCAAAAAGCAATATGCAGCTCTTGTTTTTGTCATCTTCCCCCAAAAAATAATGAAATAGTGATGAAGGCTGATAAATAATATGAAAACTCCAGTCTATTATAACATCGTCGTCCAATAAAATGAATGGACTAGAAATACTGGCCAATGGGAGCAGACTCCGTCCACTATAAAACACATCTCCCAAGATCATCTCCTACCGGACAACCGCAATCACATTGTTGGGTGAAGCTGCTCGCAGGAAACATAGGGATCTTTGTGTCATCCAGTAGCCAGCAGGATCCACAGCAGGTAGGACCGCGGAGCTGTTCTCTTTATTCCATCAATAACTCGTAATCATAAGGCTGTCAAATTAGTTTTAACCTGAAATCAGCGTGTTTTTGTGTGTGTTTTTTTTACTAACAGACGAGACGAATACTTGGTTTCATGTTGAGACAGATCGACCTTCCTCCGTGCAAATAAAAAATAAAAAATCCGTTATATGATACTGAAGACATACGATACCTATGATACCGAAGACTGCATATTTGATACAGCATTCACATTATGACATGATGAGTTGGGAAATAATGAGGACGGTATATCAAATACATCTAGTATTAAATATTTGCAATAATTAGGCCTGCCTAAACCTAATATTTTCCCGGTTATAGGAAATTATTAATTGTCATCATTAATCTGTTTCGATGTCGACCAGCGCAGAATCGACTTTGAAATATCGCCTCCTGGCAGCTGTTACAATATTTGCACATCTTTATTGGTTTCCCTTTCTAGGGATTATGAATTTGCCAGTGGTGTCCAACATGTTATAGCTGCAACGTTTGCAGGAAATGTGCAACACAAATAACGGTGATTATTCTTATTCTAGGCCTGTATACATTTACCCTTGTAGAGAGGTTGATCGGATGGGATGACGTCACTGCGCAGTCTCTGCTATCTGACATTCCTCCACCTCGCCTCCTCCTAACCTTAACCTTCCCCTCCCTCCATCTACTGGACATCTACGATGTGCTCTTCAATGACATCAGTGTTTCATTGTACATGCACAACGAGCTCGTTCTCTCTCGCATGAAAAAAAACCCCAAGTATTTGACTCGCGTGTCTGACGTACGTGCCTTATCGTTTTAATATACATTTCACCCGTTTTTCCTCCGCTCCTTGTTGCGTCCAGGGTTCAGCCATGCCTTTCAGTCACAACGACCTGAAGATGAAGTACCCCTCCAGTGAGGAGTACCCAGACCTCACCCTGCACAATAATCACATGTCCAAGGTCCTGACTCCCGCCATCTACGAGCGGCTGAGGAGCAAACAAACGCCCAGTGGATTTACACTGGATGACGTCATTCAGACCGGGGTAGATAACCCAGGTAAAGAGTCAAGCGGCTTTCAACCACCCAGACACCTGTCCTGCCTGGTAACGGGCTTTAGCGAGGGGCGTTTAGGGCGTCTCTGGATCCGATGTGGCGGCTTCTGAGCGTCACGTTTCAAGGACACACTTCTGTTCTGCACAATGACCTTGCCGATGGGTTAAAACATTACAGCAACATTTCGGCATCAAGTGTATAGTTGCAGTTTATTCAATTGGTCTGCCTCTCACTCAGTGTTAGTAGCTGGAACATAGGTCAATTATTTGGTTAGTCAGGCATGCCATAATAACATTTAACAGGCAACAAGAATGTCACTAGCTGACAGTTGCCCCCTTACATTTACATTTTTGGCATTTAGCAGACGCCGGCTTATTCCAAAGCGACTTACAATCAACACTTAACCTACCTTACTAGCCTACCAAGTAAGGAGAACACTTTTAAGGAGAATGTAGATTTCAAAAATGCCATATGCATTTTTTTTAAGCATAACAGGTAGCTTCCCCTTACCCTGTAGAATGTGTTTGTTGTTACTGTTCAGCAATGACCAAATGGCCAAAGTGACAATCAAGAGGCTGTCGCCTGACGAGGAGTTCCCAGACCTCAGCCAGCACAACAACCACATGGCCAAGTTCTTAACCCAGGACATGTACAAGCAGCTCCGAGAGAGAGCCACCCCCAACGGCTTCACCATAGACGGGGTCATTCAGACAGGGGTTGATAATCCTGGTAACACACACCCATCCCCAGTCTCAGTATAGGCCTTGAGCTTGATGACATTCTGAGTTTTGGTCAGTGACCTGGGGGTTGTTCCATCAACGTCTATAAAGGAACATCCAGGCTTATTTTGGATAACTAGACTTATCAGAATAAGCCTGGATTTTCCCTTTAGCGTTGTTGATGGAACACCACCCTGGTCATTGGTCCTGAGTGTGTGTCTCCATCTAAGCCCCCTCCTGATTGGTCTCTCCTCCAGGCCATCCCTTCATCATGACGGTGGGGTGCGTGGCGGGAGACGAGGAGACCTACGAGGTGTTCAAGGAGCTGCTGGACCCCGTCATCGAGGAGAGACACGGAGGCTACAAACCCTCCGACAAGCACAAGACCGACCTGAACCCAGAGAACCTGAAGGTCCGGTGCTGTTCTGTTCCCTGACACACGGCTGTCAGTCTGTCTCTCTGGAGATGGGAGACCCATGGTTTATTGAAGCCCTCTACCCTCCTGCAGAGAGGCTAACCACTGTGTGTTGTTGCAGGGCGGAGACGACCTGGACCCCAACTACGTCCTGAGTTCCCGCGTCCGGACAGGCCGGAGCGTCCGCGGGTTCTGCCTGCCCCCCCACTGCAGCCGCGGGGAGAGGAGGGGCATCGAGAAGCTCTCCATAGAGGGTACGGAGGAGAGGGGCCGTGTGGCGAGGGTTTAAATGTTACTTGGAGTGATGGGGGTAGGGTGGTACGTTGAGTGGTAGGATAGGGTGGTACATGGAGGGGTAGGGTGGTACGTAGAGGGGTAGGGTAGGGTAGGGTGGTACGTCGAGGGGTAGGGTGGTACGTCGAGGGGTAGGGTAGTACATAGTGGAGTGATAAGGTGGTACATGGAGTGGTAGGGTGGTACATAGAGGGTTAGGGTGGTATAGAGGGGTAGGGTGGTACATAGAGGGGTAGGGTGGTATGTAGGGCGGTATAGAGGGGTAGGGTGGTACATAGAGGGGTAGGGTGGTACGTAGAGTTGAGCACAGATGTTTAGATGAGGGTGACAGGGGCGGGTTTAGATGAGGATGACAGGGGAGGGGGTTGCGGTGGACAGAAGCTGACGCACCACTAAGCAGGCTTAGGATAAAGGTAGATGTTTCTGTCCAGCCATGACCTATAACGGAGCAGAGGACAGACAGCATTCTGCACAGCAACGGGTCAGGAGCTCTGCACGCCACCCTGTCATGATGCATTTCCACATTACTGTGTAGAGGGCCCCCTCTGGTGGCAAGCTGAATTAATGCAAGTTATTGACAGGAGAGTTGGCGAGTCGTATGGGGATGTCTTTGTTAAACAGTTTTAGGTCACTGGCTTTGTTTGGCTGTTTTGAACAGGTCATTTGTGGCTTGTAATGTAAATACTGGTGTTAATAATACTGGTGTTAATAATACTGGTGTTACATGGCAGGATTAGTGAAGGTAAGAAGAGGGACACCACACATTTAATCCTCCAGATGAACGGAGACTCAAACGGAGCTGATATAATAATATAATAACATACACCATTCAGCTGACACGTTTATCCAAAGACACTTACATTGCAGTAAGTGCATACATACATTTTAGTATATACGGTCCCAGCGGGAATCGAACCCACAACCTAAGCGCTGTTAGCGCCATGCTCTACCGCCCGAGCCCCAGAGGAGCTAACATGTCCGTTCCTCTCCAGCCCTGGCCGCCCTGTCAGGTGACCTGAAGGGGAAGTACTACGCCCTGAAGAACATGACGGACGAGGAGCAGCAGCTGCTGATCGACGACCACTTCCTGTTCGACAAGCCCGTGTCTCCTCTGCTGCTGTCCGCCGGGATGGGCCGGGACTGGCCCGACGGCCGGGGCATCTGGTGAGGCGCCTCGGGGGTCAAACGACCATAGTCTTTACAATGGGAAGCTGCTACTTACACACAACGACCACTAGTGGTCCTGAAATTTGATCAAGTGCAAAGATATAACAATTATTTTACTCTCACGGTCAAAAGACCCCACCCACGGCTGTTCTGGTGTTAATAAGGCTTATTTATACATACATTACATTTGGTGCTTCAGAAGCCTTACTTCCTGAGCTCAGAGGAAGGTTGTTTAAGGCTCTCCTTTGTCTCAGGCACAACGAGAACAAGACGTTCCTGGTGTGGGTGAACGAGGAGGACCACCTGAGGGTCATCTCCATGCAGAAGGGAGGCAACATGAGGGAGGTGTTCACACGCTTCTGCACCGGCCTCACCAAGGTGAGACCCAGGGGGCGTCTGGTTGGGCGAGCTAGACCTGCCAATCATCTCCACCGTAACTTACCATCGTCACACGTTCAGAACGTGGTGTTTTTATAAAAATGTTGCTAGTTATCGACTCTGTGGTAACGTCGATGTCGACCTTCTTAACTAAATTCTGCCCCCACCCCCCGAATCTCCTTCTCCGCAGATCGAGTCTCTGTTCAAAGACAACGGCCACGCCTTCATGTGGAACGAGCACCTGGGCTACGTGCTGACCTGCCCCTCTAACCTCGGCACGGGGCTGCGCGCCGGCGTCCACGTCAAGATCCCCAACGTCAGCAAGCACGCCAAGTTTGAGGAGATCCTCAAGAAGCTGAGGCTTCAGAAACGCGGAACAGGTAAAGGAGATGATGATGATGTCGTCATGTAATACTGACAATACGTTTGCCAGAAGGAATACTGTATCGGTTCTGAAACCCCTGTGTTGATGGCTGGTGACTAACGATCTGGCCTCTCCTCAGGTGGCGTGGACACCGCGGCTGTGGGAGGAACCTTCGACATCTCCAACGCCGACCGGCTGGGCTTCTCTGAGGTGGCGCTGATGCAGATGGTGGTGGACGGCGTGAAGCTGCTGGTGGAGATGGAGAAGAAGCTGGAGAAGGGCGGGTCAATCGATGACCTGATGCCCGCCCAGAAGTAAACTCTCCCCTGGTTGGACACCCCTCCCTCCCCCTCCCCCCCCATGTCTGAATGAATGTGTGACACTATCCTGGAATGCACTCTGTATTAAAGAGCACTTACTCTCTCACGCAAGGTCTTCTTTCAACGTGAGAGTGGATCTGAAAACACGACAATAAAATGTTTCGATCTGTGGTTGACTGCGTTTGTTCTTTGTCACTGCATGCGTGCTGAAGTTACCCATGATCCTTCTTGGTATTTAAATAAGCCACACGATCGACCCTTAGCATGAGAAGTCAAGACTGTGAACCATGTTTACAGACATTTTAATTGAGACACGGGTGACTCTGACCTTGTGAGCATACATTTTACATGAATTCCATGAGCTCTACTTTTAAACAATATAAAAGAAAAATGGAGTATAACAATGTGTGGCTGTCTGGAAGTAAGATACATTATGTACACTGAAAACAATGCTAAGGTTTCATGAGGAGAGAAAAGATGAAATAAATAATACCAAAGACTAGAAATGCTCTTTGTCCACGTTCACAGCATGACAAATCATATTCAACTCGTTATGTTGGCCAAATATGGCCAGATTATACTGTAGTTATTAGTAAGTTATTCAGTGATTATTGCCAAAGCATTACTCTATACATTATAATATTCAATACATACTCTGTGTATTCTTGTTAAAAAACATTTGGAAACTGCTACTTTAATGATTGTACAGCTTAAATACGTTCTATATAATATTCGGCCCTTGTGTTCAGAGCTTTAACTCGTTGGAGACTTTGGAAGCAATGTTTTTAAAAGCGATGGATGAGCCGGATATCCTCTTGAACCTCACGCCGTTGAGGGAGAGGCGGGGCAGCTTACACACCTCCATCTCCCACTGGACAAGGTTCTCAGCGTGTCCGTCTCCGTGGACACACAGCAGCAGGAAACTCTCCTGCTGTTCGTAGTCGCAGTTGTTGGCGTCGAGCACCTTGCGGATCTCCCTCATGATGTGGCTGGGCTCCAGGGAGCTGGTGGTCCGCATACTCCAAGTGAACCTGAGGGAGCGGGGTTTACCGCCCGCCCTTTCCCCTTTCTGATCCCCAGGTACATGGCGACTGCAGGGAGGGAGACAGGAAGATAGGAAATGACACACAGGAGACAGGAAATGGACAAAATGTATCCATCAAACCTGTACAGACACACAGAGGTCTCAATAAACCGACAACACGACCATGCAGGGTGTTGATTGCGGGGTCGTGAGCATGCGACTGACTGGCGGTTATGCAGCACACAAGCAGAGCGGCGTCATGCAGACCGGGGGGGGGGGGCACAATCACAACAGGCGGGGGGCACGCACTTAAAGCACCAACAACACCAACACACCCCATTCAGATCCCCTCATAAGCTTCTAATGGGAGGAGGGGGGAGACATCCTGGATGGACCGGGGCTAGGGACTGACTGACTGACTGGATGGAGGGATGGGGGGGGGGGGGGTTCATAGCATGGTGGCGGGAGGAGGAGGCTTGAAGCCTGTGGGGGTCAGGACCAGCGCAGATACCTCACCTTGAGCCCTCAAATCTCCCGGTTCTCTCAAACTCGGTTGAGACTCTGTCAGACGTTGAGGGAGCGGAGGAAGATGAAGAGGGGATGGGGGGGGGGGAAGACAAAAAAACTGAAATGTTGACTTCCCAAAGAACGTTTTTTTATCATTGAAAGATCACGGAGAACAAGAGAGAGATATTGTTTACCGTACATACACAGAGAGAGAACAAGTAACAGTTACATAACTGGAAGTTATAAAAACAAGAAAGCCACCACCAAAATATCATCACCTCATCAGAACAATCTTAACATGAAACCCCGACACAGGACAAAATATTGACGATTCTCTCAAGAATATCTGGAATAAATCAAATGGAGCTCGAGCTGACCAGTCACATGACCAGTCACATGATCAGTCACATGATCAGTCAGACTGGGGGTTCACACTTTCTTGCTTCTTTAACCAAAAACATTGAAACAACCCAGATTTTAAAAAGTAACAAAGAAGAAGAGATGCTTCTACACCACACACACACAGCACAGGGAACACAGTCATGGTGATGATGCTATGACCAGATGACAGCTTGTGTAAAGCTTGATAAACATGAGAACATGAGATTCACCCAAACACACAGAGACACACACACATACACACACACACACACATACACACACACACACTTCACCTACAGTCCACGCATAACCAGACACACTGTGCATCACTTCCACTGCATGCATAAGACGCCACCATGTGGACTTGGTGCTGGTGTGGGAGGACTCATGCTGTCTACTCTGGTCTGGGGGGGTGGAGGGGAGGGGAGGGGAGGGGAGGGTGGAGGGGAGGGAAGGGGAGGGGAGGGGAGGGGAGGTGGGGTGAAAGTTGGACAGTGTCTCTTTAGGAGGCGAAGGAGGTGTCCTCTATTTCTTCTCTCTCTTGGACGTGTGTCAGGAGAGGACAAGCAGATTGCTAGTCACCGTGGGACAGGACAGGGGACAGGACAGGACAGGGGACAGGACAGGCCGCTGCAGAGCGCAGAGACGGCTAGAGAGACTACGGGTAGGGACATGAGGCCCAGTCCCCTGTTGGGGACATCAGGACATCAGGACATGCAGACCAGCCTGGACGTCAGCCAGGAGGGAGGCAGAGAGAAGCTGCTCCTGAGGGTCTCTGGGCTGGCTGGGGACAGGACAGGGGATAGGACAGGACAGGACAGGGGACAGGACAGGACAGGACAGGGGACAGGACAGGACAGGGCAGGACAGGCGGAGGAGAAGCTGCTCCTGAGGGTCTCTGGGCTGGCTGGTGTTCCTGCAGCATTGCTGACGGCCCAGGGGGATAGGGGGCAAGAATAGAAGGGCCGAAAAAAAGGCTCTGAGGCTGTTATGTGGGACAGGGGGGGGGGGGGCTGTGAGGGTTTTACATACACATATGGGAGAGGGGGGGACGGGACAGGACAGGACTGGGGTGTGCATCATCAGAGTTTGTTCTCTCACATAAACTTGAAACACAGACAGGGCGAGAGCTCTCTTTGTGGGGGGGGGGTTAGGGTTGGGGGGGGGGGGGGGGGGGTAGGGGGGTTTTAATGATCCCTTACGCTGTCGCTATATCTCCATCTGCGACTTCCTACAACTCTCTATATCTTCCGCTCCTGAATCTGGAAGAAAAGATGGATTCTGAAAAAAAGTAGTGTATATATTTTCTTTTGTTTTTGTTTACGGATACATGAAAAGAAAGAAAGAAAGAATGTAAGACATGGATCACAGGCCGCAAACGCCGGGGTGATAAAAGGAGGGAGAGAAGGAGGGAGGGAGGGAGGGAGGGAGTGGGAGGAGGAGAGGAGAGGTCGGTTGGACAGAAGACTTACTAAGAGTCTTGTCTCCCTGTGCAGGAGGGGTGGAAGGTTTGGCTGTCTGCCGTTTGGACGGGTCAATACTGACCCTGAGGGGGAGGAAGAGCAGTGAGAGGTCGAAGGTTAAAGGTCACAGAAAGGTCAGGGAGGAGACATAGGCACACAGCAGTAGAACTGAGGTGAAGGGTGAAGGTGAAACAGACAAAGACTTAAAAAACCACTGAGACCAGAGATGAGACCGTCTGAGTTACATCCAACCAAGAGTTTTTCCGAAGATGTTGTGAAATAAGAAATACAATGAGTGACAAACAAAGACGCACCAAAGAAGGTAAAGGAAAGAGATGGGATCATGGGAGTGTTCGTCCCTAAGGTCAGCTGAGGCTAATCAGCTAATCGTTCCAAGAGTAAAAACAAAACACGGTGCAGCAGCTTTCAGTCGCGCTGCTGCATGCTCCTGGAACAAACTCACTGAAGAAATCAAACAGGCCCCAAACCCTTAAAATATTTAAATCTATGCTAAAAACCTTAATGTTTTGCACCAGTTATGATTAAACACAAACACTTCTATCAATGTCTTTTTTCCATTCTTATTAAATGTTTTATCTATTTACTTCTTATATTTGCTTTTATTCATTGTAATTTTCATTTTCTTACTATGCTGCTCTTGCTGTATTTTTAAATAACGTATGTAAAGCACTTTGAATTGCCCCTGTTGTATGAAATGTGCTGTACTAATAAACTTGCCTTGCCTTGTTTTACGATTGGTGACCCAACTGTCACTTACTGAGATGTAACATTACAATACCACTAGATGACCACTAGATGGCAGTGTGTCATTACACTGACACGGTATAGGAGCGTTTGGGCTTTTCCTTTGCAAGCCGTTTGCTGGTACAGACAACAACAATCAACTGGCCGATGATAAATGTCTAATCAATGTTTCCAAACTGAAGTATTTTTATGCATTAAATGCATTACGTTAAGAATGGACAACAAACAATGACCACTTCTGAGTCTCTGAATAGTCAGTCAGAGTGACCTTGTTGCTATTCAGTAGGACTCCACAAAAACACTAAAACATTGGTGTTTCAGTACCAGTGGATCAGTCATGGATGTGTGATTCAATAACGGACAAAACTGAAACTCTGAAAGCCAAACGACGCATACTTAACGCTCGACAAAATCATCTATAGCCAGCGGACCACAGTACGACGCAAAGCGCATCGCTGCTACAGAACACCAACATTATCAGAGCGTACTGGTCACAACCATTAAATCCGCTAAAGTCCGATGCTAGACAGAGATACAGCGATCGAGGATAAGAGATCAGATCTTCCTCCTACGTACCTACGTTGAATATAATATAGGCTCATAAACTGGCAGATAAACTTACCTGGAAGAACCGTTCAATACAAAACAAATCATTAAAAACACAGTCAACAGCAACTGGCCAGCCAGTCCCAACCCCACGCCATGCACGCGTTGGTGATTGATTGATTAGTGGCTAAAGCTTTTCTGGCGGCTGGAGATTTGCTTCTGATCGATCGAGAGGTGCCACGCCCTGGTCTGGAGCATTCGTTACGTCTCCTCAGACCATGTCTCAGCCATAGATCAGAGCTTCTAAAGCAGGTGTGTTAGTGAAGCTCCAGCTGTTTAAACACGGAGGTGGTTAAGGTGGTTAAGAGCAACACACTGTAGGCAGCAGGAGGTCCTACCTTTTGGTAAACCTGAACGACATGTTTCTACAACAGAAACACAAAGAAACAGTGAGAATGGTGATTGGTGAAGATGCGAGAGAGAGAGAGAGAGAGGAAGGGAGACGGAGAGAGAGGGAGGAAGGGAGACAGAGAGAGAGGAAGGAAGGGAGAGAGCGAGAGAGGAAGGGAGAGAGAGAAAGAGGGAGAGGGGGGTTAAAGGGGAAGATTCAGAAGGTGAGATGTGGATTTCTGTCAGTCATGATGACATCACAGGTCTGGTACTGATGACATCACAGTCCCAATCTAAACTACTTCCTACTTCCTGTTTCATGTTGTGATGATGTCATAGTTTCAGGTTCCAGACAGGAAGTGTCTCCCACACCTCTCAGGTTGTTGACACCCAGGCGACGTTTAAAACAAATCTACTTTAACAGGACTGTGAATGTTTCCCACAATGCAACTCTCTGACCTTGACACAAAAAAAAAGCATCTTGGTCTTCAATGACCAACCCAAAGGTCAAAGGGCATGTGGACCCTACACACCATACGTGTACATACATACAACCCATCTTTTTAATATTGCCTTTAAATGACTAAATAATTAAATGATGATTATATAATGATAGAAGCACTTTGAGCTGCAACGTTTGCAGGAAAAGCGCTATACAAATAAAAAGTATTATTAATATTATTATTATATATTACCCTACACACCATATATGACCCTACACGGGGGGGGCGGTTGGTTACGGCCCACATTTGGACACCCCCCTGGGTTCAGAGTTCAGAGTTCACGGTAGTTAGTAGTGGCGTGCGGTCCGTGAACTACGACCTTACCTGCGCGTGAGCTTGGAGGTGAGCTTGGAGAAGAGGTTGCTGGAGGCGCGGCTGCGTGTCTGGGAGGAGAGGGGGGCGGCGTCGTGGGAGAGCGTGGGGGAGGCGGGGGGGGGGCCGTTGTAGGTGGCGGTGCGCCGCTCCCTCAGCTGCCCCCCGTGGAAGGTGCTGCGGGACGCCGTGCCTCGGGGGAAGCGCAGGCGGTCGGGGGGCGTGGCC
>NC_137674.1:22901815-22914315 GCF_963989245.1 Nansenia antarctica | reverse complement strand
GGGAGAGAGAGAGGAAGGGAGAGAGAGAGAGAGAAGGAAAGAGAGAGTGAGAGAAGAAGAGAGAGAATGAGGGAGAGAGAGAGGAAGATAGACAGAGAGAGGGAGAGAGAGAGGAAGGGAGAGAGAGATAGGGAGAGAGGAAGGGAGAGAGAGAGTGAGAAGGAGAGAGAATGAGGGAGAGAGAGAGAGGAAGATAGACAGAGAGAGAAAGAGTCTAGGAGGGTTCAGGAGGAGGTGGGTCTACAGCTCTCAGGTCAGTTCCTGTCTCACCTGTTCTCCTTCCCGTTGGGGACGACAGACAGGCGGTCTGCGGGGGTCCGGTCGCTGCAGACGTACGTGTTCCTGCGCGTCATCCCGCTGGACGCAGCAGAGGAGCTCTGAGGAGCAGAAACCAAACCAGCGGTGAGGCAGAGCTGACCTACATACATACATACATACATACAGACATACATACAGACATACATACAGACATACATATATACAGCAGTGTTTCCTCTACATGCATTTCATCGTGGCGGGTCGCCACGATGGAATTTCCTCCGCCACCATTCAGATTTCTCAAAAAAAAAAAAAAAAAAAATCTCAAAAAAAATGTAAAAAAAAAAAAAAAAATTAGCTGATTAAAATATATCTGATCCTAGATCAGCGCTATAATGGATGTTGACTAAAAGTGCACCTAAATCCACGCCCATCTCTCTCTAACCGCTGATCCAAAATCAGATTAATGACATTCAGTTGACGACGTGACACAAGGGCTCCTGATTGGTCTAAATGTGAACTGTGGTATTATTGTTATTGTGTACAGGCCACCGTAGTGACATCCGGGGGGTATTCCATCAACATCGCTAAAGGGAAAATCCAGGTTTAGTCTGATAAATCTCGCGAGAGTTCTTACAAATATCCAGGCATGCTTGAGTGTGTTGTTGACAATCGTTCATGTCCTTCATTAAACGTTTAGCTTTGTCATTTGATACGCCGCCTACGACTACCATCTCTCTGCACTACAGTAAACAGTTAATCAGTAACGTTAGCCGCTTTTGTGCTCATGTAGGCCTACTTCGTATTATATTATAGCTGATGATCTTTGTGTGTGTATGTGACTGTCAGTCACAAGTTTATATTCTGTATATTCATTATTTTATTTTTTTGGCCATCCTCTAGTTTTGGCTGTGATTAGAAAAAAAAAAAAAAAAAAAAAAAAACGTTGTTTTGAGCGCGCGTGCGCGTTTCATGCGCGTGCACGCGAAAAAATCGCGCGCGCTACGCGCGCGGTCACGGCCACCCGCCACCATTGTAAAAATTCCTGGAGGACACACTGTACAGACATACATACAGACATACAGACATGCATATATACACACTGCACCGGCCCACACCCGCTCAGCACCCAAGGTTCTCCAGAACAGAACCAGATACACAGTGGGGGGGGGGGGGGGGATAAGTATTCTACACGTCAAACGTTTTTTAAATTCAACCTATTTCCACTGCAGCTGTTCACTATGACGTTTAGACCTGACGCTGGTGTTGATAACTCAATAAAACCACGCAGCTAAAGAAATCCAATCAAAATAAAACTTAAATCCAATCAAAATAAGTTACAGTGGCTATCGAAAGTCAACACACACCCCTTCACTTTTTCCACATTTTGTTGTGTCTGCATCAATCAACACACAATACCCCATAATGACAGTTTTTAGACATTTCTGCAAATGTATAAAAATTGAATCACAGAAATACCTCATGTGCATAAGTCTTCACACCCTTTGCTATGACACTCTTAACATGAGCTAAAAAGCTAAAATATCATCTACAAATAAGTTGAATTGAGTCCCTCTTAATGCAAGGATAATAGTTGTAATTTTGGAATCAATATCTTTGTTTTTATAGGGTCTCTGATTTGCATAGGAATCAATTACCCACTGTGTAGATCAGGTTGTCATTATAAACTGAGCAAACAGAGAGGAACAAAACTGCTCTACTGACTCTCCATAGCCACTATCTGTCACTGCTAATGGAACCACTGTGTGGGTCACTCACGTTGGGGGTGGTGGGGTCGCCCTTCTTGTGGTCAGGGATATCCGCCTTGTTGGGGTTGTTGGCGTTGCCTAGCAACGGGCTGGAGGGGGCCCCCCCTCCGCGCCCCCCGGGCGTGCTGGGCTTGCGTAGCTGGACGCCCCCCTCCTCCTTCAGGTTGGCTTCCGCCGTGCCCCCCCCCTGGCTCCTCTTAGGATGGCCTGGACCTGGGGGGGCCGACTGACCCACTGGAGGGGGGGGGGGGAGGAAGAAAGACAGAGAGAGAGAGAGAGAGAGAGAGAGAGAGAGAGAGAGAGAGAGAGAGAGAAAGAGGGAGAGAGAGAAAGAGGGAGAGAGAGGGAGGGGGGGAGAGAATGAGGAAGAGGGAGAGAGAGAGGGGAAGGGAGAGAGAGAGAGGAAGATAGACAGAGAGAAAGAGAGAGAGAGGAAGGGAGAGGGAGAGACAGAGAGAGAGAGGGGAAGGGAGAGAGAGAGACAGAGAGAGAGAGGAAGGGAGAGAGAGACAGAGAGAGATGTTATTGACAGACCCAGGCCAGGCACCATTACAGGTCAGCCTTGAGCCAGACAAGATGAGGTCAGCTGACAGGAAGTTAGACTGGTAGAATGTTAGACTGATAGAATGTTAGACTGATAGAATGTTAGACTGATAGAATGTTGAACCAGACCTACCCTGGTCACTGTAGCGTCGCTGCTTCTGATTGGTGGAGGAGATGCTCCTCTGGACCTTGTGGGAGGGGGATTGGCCGTTGACCTCGCTGACTGGGCGGGGCTTAGCCAGGGACAGGTTACTGCCGGAGGTGGAGTCACTGGGCTCCATCTGAGAGACACAGACACACAAACACACACACAGAGAAATTTTATATCTTTGCACTCTTTTTTTCAGGACCCTCCTTTCATGACTTTTCCTAGATATGTGCGTTCTACAACCCAGTATCCTTTTTCAAACTTTTTCAAACATTTCAAACATTTTCTAAATCACATCAGGATAAGCTAGTATAAAGCTGTATTGCAGTTTTTCTGTGTAGGAGGCAGGCTAATTTACAAGACGCGCCAACTAGTGGTCGTTGTGTGTAAATAGCAGCTTGAGCATTGTAAAGACTATGGTCATGTGACCCCCGAGGCGGCTCTTATAGTAGGTAACATAGGCACGGCTGTTCTAGTGGTAAATACATGGTCCCCCCACCTCCCCTCCCCCCGCCACAGTCTCACAGCCCTGTGGGAAACCCTGTAGTAAGTAACCATGGTAACCATGGTGACGGTCTGACCTCTGAGGACTTCCTGCCCAGCAGCAGGTAGGTGGCGGTGATCTCGTCATACTTCATCTTGGCCAGCGACTCCTGGATCTCCTCCAGGGAGTAGCCCATCCCCACCATCACATCTGGAGGAGACACACACACACACACACACACACACACACACACAGGCGCACGCACACACACACACACAGCGTATCAAATGCAGCAACCTCAGTGTGAGTCAGTCAGCATACAGGCTCAGGTGTTATCAACCCCCCCGTTGTGTGTGTGTGTGTGTGTGTGCCCCTTCATACATCAGCTCTCTCCCCATCACTCCCTCCAACCCACCATCTCTCCCTCCAACCCTCCATCATCCCCCCATCCCTCCCTCCATCATCCCCCCATCCATCCCTCCATCCCTCCATCAGGACAGCCAGTGTTACCAGTCACAGCGTGTCATTGGTCGAGGGGAAACGGGGGCTCCCTGAAACATGCTGGTCTCTCTGCTGGACTAGAGCTCTAATAAACATGTGATAGCGCTCTCTCTCTCTCTCTGCCTGCCTCTCCCTTTCTCTCTCTCTCCCTGCCTCTCCCTTTCTCCCTGCCTCTCTTTCCCTCTCTCTCTCTGCCTGCCTGCCTCCCTCCCTCTCCCTCTCCCCCTCTGTCTCTCTCTCTCTCTCTCCCTTCCTCCCTCTCTGCTGCCCTCTCCCTGTCTCTCTCTCCCTCTCTCCCTCCCTCCATGGTGACGGAGCGCTCATTCTAACACGTGCTCTGACAGAGATCCCAGCTGCTGTTATGCAACACCCCCCCCCCCACACTCCAGAGGACATCTTTCAGAGCACGCTCCCTCCCTCTTCTCTCCTCCATTTCCCTCCTAGCCCCCCTTCTTCCTGCTTTTATCCAGGACACGATGTTGAGCCTTTTTTTTCTCTCTCCCTCCATCCCTCCCTCCCTCCCTCCCTCTCTCAAACAGGGCTGCTTTTATGCTGCGTTTCATCTTTTCTATAATACTGTACAGTGCTGCTTCTGCCTACACACGTTGGGAGTTTTGAGACTCAATAAAAAGAGCTGTTGATGTTGTTGATGGTGTTGTTTGGTGTTGGTGTTGGTGGTGCTGTTGTTGTTGGTGGTGGTGTTGTTGATGGTGTTGGTGTTGTTGTTGTTGGTGTTGTTGTTGTTGATGTTGTTGATGTTGTTGGTGTTGTTGTTGGTGTTGTTGGTGGTGTTGTTGGTGGTGTTGTTGTGGTTGTTGATGTTGGTGTTGGTATTGTTGATGATGATGTTGTTGATGTTGTTGATGTTGTTGTAGTAGGTGATGTTGGTGTTGTTGTTGATGTTGTTGTTTGGTGTTGTTGTTGGTGTTGTTTGGTGTTGTTGGTGTTGTTAATGTTGATGTTGTGGTTGTGGTTCTGGTTGTTGTTGGTGGTGTTGTTGATGTTGTTGATGTTGTTGTTGGGAGTTTTGAGGCTCAATAAAAAGAGCTGTTGATGTTGTTGGTGTTGATGATGTTGTTGGTGTTGTTGTTGATGTTGGTGTTGTTGTTGATGTTGTTGCTGGAGTTGTTGTTGATGTTGTTGATGTTGTTGGTGTTGATGTTGTTGTTGTTGATGGTGTTGTTGTGGTTGTTGGTGTTGTTGTTGGTGTTGTTGATGATGTTGTTGTAGTAGGTGTTGTTGGTGTTGGTGTTGTTGTTGGTGTTGGTGTTTGGTGTTGGTGTTGTTGTTGATGATGTTGTTGATGTTGTTGATGGTGTTGGTGTTTGGTGTTTGGTGTTGTTGTTGGTGTTGTTGATGTTGGTGTTGTTGTTGATGATGTTGTTGATGTTGGTGTTGTTGTTGGTGTTGTTGTTGGTGTTGTTGTTGGTGTTGTTGTTGATGTTGGTGTTGTTGTTGGTGTTGTTGTTGGTGTTGTTGTTGGTGTTGTTGATGGTGTTGGTGTTTGGTGTTGTTGATGTTGGTGTTGTTGTTGATGTTGTTGATGTTGGTGTTGTTGTTGATGATGTTGTTGATGTTGGTGTTGTTGTTGGTGTTGATGTTGATGTTGGTGTTGGTATTGTTGATGATGATGTTGTTGATGGTGTTGTTGATGTTGTTGTAGTAGATGATGTTGGTGTTGTTGATGTTGTTGTTTGGTGTTGGTGTTGTTTGGTGTTGTTGGTGTTGTTAATGTTGATGTTGTGGTTGTGGTTCTGGTTGTTGTTGGTGTTGTTGGTGTTGTTGGTGTTGTTGTTGATGTTGGTGTTGTTGCTGGTGTTGTTGTTGATGTTGATGATGTTGTTGGTGTTGATGTTGTTGTTGTTGATGGTGTTGTTGTTGTTGTTGATGATGTTGTTGATGTTGTTGTAGTAGGTGTTGTTGGTGTTGGTGTTGTTGTTGGTGTTGGTGTTTGGTGTTGGTGTTGTTGTTGATGATGTTGTTGATGATGTTGGTGTTGTTGATGGTGTTGGTGTTTGGTGGTTGGTGTTGTTGTTGGTGTTGTTGATGTTGGTGTTGTTGTTGATGATGTTGTTGATGTTGGTGTTGTTGTTGGTGTTGTTGTTGGTGTTGTTGTTGATGTTGGTGTTGTTGTTGTTGATGGTGTTGGTGTTTGGTGTTTGGTGTTGGTGTTGTTGATGATGTTGTTGATGATGTTGTTGATGTTGGTGTTGTTGTTGGTGTTGTTGATGGTGTTGGTGTTTGGTGTTGTTGTTGGTGTTGTTGATGTTGGTGTTTGGTGTTGTTTGGTGTTGGTGTTGGTGTTGTTGATGTTGTTTGGTGTTGTTTATGATGTTGGTGTTGTTTGGTGTTGTTGGTGTTGTTAATGTTGATGTTGTTGTGGTTGTGGTTCTGGTTGTTGTTGATGTTGTTGTTGTTGCTGGTGGTGTTGTTGTTGTTGATGATGATGTTGTTGTTGATGGTGTTGTTGTGGTTGTTGGTGTTGTTGATGGTGTTGGTGTTGATGTTGGTGTTGGTGTTGATGTTGTTGGTGTTGGTGTTGATGTTGTTGTTGTTGTTGTTGTTGGTGTTGTTGTTGATGGTGTTGGTGTTGTTCTCAGTACCTATTCTCTTCTGGTCTGTGATGTCCAGGTCTGGCTCTATGAAGGCCTTCAGCTCGTCCTCCTCCGTTCCTGCGTTGATCCAGCGGTCCTTCATGATTTGCTGAAACAGAAACGGGTCACCATGGTTACGGGTCCCATCGCCACGTAAACAGTCATCACCAGACTAACTGACTAACAGACTGCTCCTCCTGAGACACCTGCTACCCCCTATACTGTGTCTCCTAAGATTCCTACTCCCCCCCCCCCACCCCCCCCCCTTGTACTGTTTCTCCAGTGTCCATTTAAAAAATTACACACGACGACTGCCAATGGCCCCTGGCCTGAGCTAGATTACTCTTCCTGCTACGACTGGTGGATTGATGATTCACTTGCTTAGTCAAATGTATTGATTGTAAGTCGCTTTGGAATAAGGCGTCTGCTAAATGCCAAACATGTAAATGTAAACCAGACAGCTTCAGAGTGTGAGGAGGCCCCAGCTATGCTCTCTGTAAGTTTAACTTCCATTTAAATGTAATTGTGGTTCCCTTTGAAATTAATTAAATTAATGATTTGGAACATAAATATTAGCCAGTCTGAGATGCATTTCCATTTTGAATATTA
Organism: Nansenia antarctica; assembly: GCF_963989245.1. NCBI lineage: Eukaryota > Metazoa > Chordata > Actinopteri > Argentiniformes > Microstomatidae > Nansenia > Nansenia antarctica. The sequence goes on along the minus strand of NC_137674.1, from coordinate 22,907,409 downwards.
GACTAATCAAATGTCTAAATCGTTTTGGGTTAATTACAAAACCGTCTCGATATCAAACCCACGAGCACGTCTGTTAGGATCGGTCAACGCTACATCCTTAACGAGAGGTAGCAGAGGAACGAAGAGAGACGTGCACGTGTATAACGTGCACACACGCAGTCTAAAGTAACTCTGAGTCGTGCCTCAGTACTCTGGACTGAAGCTGCTCTCCTCTTCTCTCCTCCCCTCCCCTATCACCTCCCCTCCCCTCCTCTCCCCCCCTCCCCTTCTCTCCCATCCCCTCCTCTCCTCTCTTCCTCTCTCCTTCCCTTCCCTTCCCTTCCCTCCCCTCCTCTCCTCTCCTCTCCTCTCCCATCCCCTCCCATCCCCTCCCCTTCCCTTCCCTCCTCTCCTCTCCTCTCCTCTCCTCTCCTCTCCTCTCCTCTCCTCTCCTCTCCTCTCCTCTCCTCTCCTCTCTTCCTGAACAAACTTCAACAACAACAACGAGGGATATATCCAGAAAGGAGAGTGACAGTGAATTATTCATAAACACAACAGCAGAGACACAAAGGAGAGAGTGTGTTCAGCACAAACAGAGAGTCGTGTAGAGTGTGAGGAGGGGGAAGAGAGGAGGATGAAGGGGAGGAGGAGGGTGTGGATGAAGGGAGGAGGAGGGGTGGATGAAGAGGAGGATACTGGGAGGTTGGAGAGGAGAGGTGGAGGGGATTCTGGGAGGCTGGAGAGGAGAGGAGAGGTGGAGGGGAGAGGAGAGGTGGAGGGGAGAGGAGAGGAGAGGTGGTGGGGAGAGGAGAGGTGGAGGGGAGAAGAGAGGTGGAGAGGAGAGGAGAGGTGGAGGGGAGAGGAGAGGTGGTGGGGAGAGGAATGGTGGAGAGGAGAGGTGGAGGGGAGAGGAGAGGAGAGGTGGAGAGGAGAGGTGGAGGGGAGAGGAGAGGTGGAGAGGTGGAGGGGAGAGGTGGAGAGGAGGAGGGGTGGAGAGGAGGAGGGGTGGAGAGGAGGAGGGGTGGAGAGGAGGAGGGATGGAGAGGAGGAGGGGTGGAGGGGGGGTTAAAGAGGAGAGGTGGAGAGGAGAGGATGGAGGGGGGTTTAAAGGGAGGAGAGGAGAGGAGGAGACGGGGGTTAAAGGAGATATTTACGTTGTGGCAGTCCTCCCTCACCTCCAGCGTCCCCCTCTTGGCCGGGTTCAGAACCAGGAAGCGTTTCAGCAGGTTCTCACAGTCCGTGGACATGTAGAAGGGGATGCGGTACTTCCCCCTCAGCACCCGCTCCCTCAGCTCCTAGAGGGGGGGGGGAGGAGACAGGGAGGGGGGAGGAGGAAGGAGGGGAGGCAAAGTACAAAGTCAAATATTCGGTTCCTGACCTTGAAAGCAGCAGTCTGTCAGACTACAGGGACAAACTTCAATCCACACGTTGGTTCTGTTTGTCTTTCTCACCAAGAACCATAACAATTAGGTGACAGAACCCAGATGAACAGAACCCAGATAAACAGAACGATAGTTATGGAGATAGACTCCAGTTCTATGAGTGGAGCGGAGCCCCATAGGGGAGCTCTGCTCCTATTGGTTTACCCGCTACCTAAAGTAGCCAATGACTGAATTTTTCAATGCCTGCGCCCGCCTGGGGTGCTATATAAAGGGGTGTACTTCGCTACCTCATTCTCCCAAACATACAAAAACAGCCGGGTTTGAACGAGTCGAAGTGGGCCAGCAGCCCTATGGGGCTCCGCTCCACTCATAGAACTGGAGTCTATCTCCATAACTATCGTTCTATATCGTGGAGCTCCGCCCCATAGGGGAGCTCTGCTCCTATTGGTTTAGGCGGAGCGAACGAGGCCAAATGTACCCCCACTGAGACTATTAATCCGTAAAACAATCTCAGCGGCACCCGGAGCTGACCACTGATGTTGGTTCAAGACAACCTTAAAAAGTTGGCCCAACCCACACGAGTCTGCTCCACTGATCTAGCCCTTACGTGAGCACGCAGGGTTGTAGATCTAACGGAACATGTCCTGGAGGAGGGTCCCCTCCCCAGGCACATCCGTAATCATCCTGACAGCACTTGAATAGCATCCCCAACCAGGGTAATCCAAGTGCCATCCCCACTACATCAGTCCTCAGCAAACTGAGGACAGAGTGAGAAAAGGATGAGGAAGAAATATCACTTACCTAACCCTTACGTTGGGTTGTTGATCTAACAGACATGTCCTGGAGGAGGGTCCCCTCCCCAGGCACATCCGTATTCATCCTGACAGCACTTGAATAGAATCCCCATGACCAGGGTAATCCAAGTGCCCTTCCCACAACATCAGTCATCAGCAAAACTGAGGACAGAATGAGAAAGGATTGAGGAAGAATATCACTGACCTAACCCTTACGTGAGCACGTAGGGTTGTAGATCTAACGGAACATGTCCTGGAGGAGGGTCCCCTCCCCAGGCACATCCGTAATCATCCTGACAGCACTTGAATAGAATCCCCAACCAGGGTGATCCAAGTGCTTTCCCCACTACATCAGTCATCAGCAAAACTGAGGACAGAATGAGAAAAGGATGCGGAAGAAATATCACTGATCTAACCCTTACGTGAGCACGTAGGGTTGTTGATCTAACGGAACATGTCCTGGAGGAGGGTCCCCTCCCCAGGCACATCCGTATTCATCCTGACAACACTTGAATAGAATCCCCATGACCAGGGTAATCCAAGTGCCTTCCCACTACATCAGTCATCAGCAAAACTGAGGACAGAATGAGAAAAGGATGAGGAAGAATATCTTTCAAGTAATACCGTACAAAAAGTGATGGCGACGACCAAGACGCCGCCTCACATATCTCCTCCACTCCCACTCCCCTGAGAATGGCCACTGATGTGGCCATGCCCCTGGTGGAATGAGCCCGAATGCCAGTCGGCACGGGCTGCCCCTTCGATTCGTATGCGAGACTAATAGCCTCGCAAATCCAATGGGACAGCCTCTGCTTCGAGAGTGGTGCCCCGGCTTTCTGTCCGCCGTAGCAGATCAGAAGCTGGGGAGAAGATCTCAGTCCTGCCGTGCGCTTCACATATTGTGCCAACGCGCGCACCGGACATAGACAATGTAAACGCCTCTCCCTCTCTCCGTCGTGAGGAGGAGGAAAAAAGGCGCTCAGAGCACAGCTCTGAACCCTAAACCCACGATTAACCTTAGGGATAAAAGCCGGGTTAGGGCGTAACACAGCTTTTGTTTTGTCATCAGATATGATCAAACAATCTGCCCGTGTCGAGAGAGCACATAAATCACTCACTCGCTTAGCCGTAGTCAAGGCGAGGAGCTGACTCGTCTTGAGAGACAATAAACGCAACGACACAGTGTCAATGGGTTCGAATGGGGCACGCACAGCGCCTCTAGCACAATCGACAGGTCCCATTTTGGCATTAGAGTCCTATGAGGGCGTCTAAGCCTACACACTCCAGTCAAAAAACGCTCAACCAGCGAATGACTGAACAGTGTCGTTGTCGCAAAACCCTCATGACAAGCTGAGATGGCAGCCGCGTAAACTTTAATAGTTCTCGCCGCCAATCCCTTGTCAAACAGCGACTGTAAGAAGCACAAGAACGTTTCGACCCGACAGCAGACTGGGTCAACGTCCTGTCCCTCACACTGTGTAAACACTCGCCAGCGCGCCGCATATCCCTTTGCAGTGGATTGCGCGCGCGCACTCTGAATGGTCTGAATGACCGCGTCTGTCAGACCCCTGCGTTCTAACAAATCCCTCTCAGTAACCAGGCCATGAGGGGGCCCCCCATCATAGGCGGCCCCCTCACCAAGCCTCTGGCTTGAGAGAGTGCATCTTGTCGATGAGGTATGGGCCATGGGCCCTCTACCAACATCTCCATCAGTTCCGGAAACCACGGGGCTCCGGGACGGTCCGGGGCTACAAGAATTAACTCTAGCCTCTCTGACCTCACTCGTGCCAACAGTGGGAGGATAGATGTCAGGGGTGGGAACGCGTATAACAGGACCCTCGGCCATGGGTGGTGTGCGAATGTATCGACTCCCAATGGCGGGTTGTCCTGTTCGCGCAGGAAGAACCAAAGGCGACACTGCGCATTCGTCCGTGACGCAAACAGAACCACTTCTGCTTGCCCGAACCGTGCCCAAATCAGCGACACAATGGAGGGTGCTAACCTCCAGTCGTCGTCCCTCGGGCCTCCCCGTGATAACAGATCTGCTCCTTCGTTGAGCAGACCTGGAATGTGGAGAGCTTTCAGCGAACTCAGGCGACTCCGCGCGCGATGACGCGCGGGTCTCTCCAGTAGCTCAGGTCGGTTTTGACCGATCTCTGTATTACAATCAACTTGCGACGGCGTTCTCACTGGAACCCGTCGCAGTCGTGCGAACCGCCTCTGCAGTCTGCGCATGTGTAACAGGCCTAAGGGGACCACTACATGGGCTGCAGACCTCAGTCCTAGTAAGGACATCCTTGACAGAGCGGTGATTGTATTTGTCACTCGACACACCCAGGGAGCTGACGTCAGTGTCGCTCTCCGTGGTGCCGATAAACTGGCCCTCATCTCGGCAGTATCCAACTGAATGCCTAGATAGGAAAACTGTTGAGCCGGCCACGGAGCACTCTCTGTCCAGTTTACAGCTAACCCCAGCTGAGTGAGGCGCTGCACCAGTGAGGTTGCGTCCCGAATGGCTCGATTTGGGCATTGGGCCAAGACCAGTAGGTCGTCGAGATCCGCATATTATGCGTATCTCGTTACGCCTCAGTGGTTCGAGTGCTGTCTGCACGCATTTGGAGAAAAAACGAGGAGCAAGCGCGTACCCGAAGGGCAGGCGCGTGTACTCGTAAACCTTCCCTTGGAAAACAAAACGTAGGAATTTCCTGTGCCACTCTGTGATTGGCACACGAAATACGCGACCCTCAGGTATCTACGAAAGGGGCGTTTCGCCACTCTCTCGTTGAGGACCCTGAAATCTAGTATGGGTCTCATGTCTCCCGAATTCTTTGGGACAAGGAAATACGGGGAGTACCATCTCATGTCCCACTGGTCCCTCGGAACCAATGTCACTGCGCCCTTTGTTAGGAGATTCGTAATCTCCTCCCGGAGCGCACGTGTCTTTATCGGGCAGGACAAAAAACAGTCTCTCTCACGCCCCTGAAGGGCGGAGGAGGCTGAATGAACTGTAGTGCATATCCCCTCCTCAATGTCCTGTCAAGCCAGCCCGACAGAATACCTGTCCCTTCTAGTCATTCTGCATAAAGCAACGACAGCGGCTGGGCCGTCTGTTGTGGTGCAGTCGACAGAAAAAGCTTGAATTTCTGTATGACCCCAGCCGCCGCTGCCCACCGAGGAGATGGCACAGCCCAAGGTGGGGTCATTTTGAAAAGGGATGGGCTGCCGTCTGTAAAGAGTGTTTGTTATGTGTAACAATGCTCTTTATTGACGCAGGTTTATTATGCCTGACAATCAAAGAACCGGCCGCACGCTCATGAGCTGGGCCAGGTCTTGATAGACATGGAGGGGTTTTTGATGTAAATAACGCCTCGTGTCGTGATAGGGGTAAGTCCGCTAGGCAGAGAGCTGGCCACACGCCGGTAAGCTGGGCTAGTCTCCG
>NC_137674.1:22819315-22891815 GCF_963989245.1 Nansenia antarctica | reverse complement strand
GCTGGGAGTGACCCAAGACACGCTACTGAGCACGCACACACACACACACACACAGACACACACACACAGACACACACACAGACACAGACACAGACACAGACACACACACACGCGCACACACACACACACACCCCCTGAGAAGCCCAGATATGTGTGTAGTACACAGGCCGTCAGAACATATCCATCTCTCCAGTGAGGTGACAGGGGACCGCACTGCACACACACACACACACACACACACACACACACACACACATGCACCCCCCCCCCCCCAGCGGAGGACAGAGGCAGACTACAGCAGCGCTCAGATAATGATGAATCTCTCCTCTTCATAACTGTCTGTCTGCTGCATGGCTGCGTGGCTGCATGGCTGCGTGGCTGCGTGGCTGCGTGGCCCAGACTCCCCAGCGCTCGCTAGCTAAAGACCTCAGGACCTCAGGAGTGGAAATAGAAGAAGAGAGAGAGGAGAGGAGAGGAGAGGTGAGGAGAGGAGAGGAAAGGTGGAGAGGAGAGGAGAGGAGGAGAGGAGAGGAGAGGAGAGGAGGAGAGGAGCAGCCCTGAGGAGAGGAGCAGCCCTGAGGAGAGGAGAGGAGAGGAGGAGCAGCCCTGAGGAGAGGAAAGGGGAGGGGAGGAGGAGAGGAGCAGCCCTGGGGAGAGGAGAGGAGCAGCCCTGAGGAGAGGAGAGGAGGAGAGAGTAGGAGAGGAGAGGAGGAGAGGAGAGGAGGAGAGGAGCAGCCCTGAGGAGAGGAGAGGAGAGGAGAGGAGGAGAGGAGAGGAGGAGAGAGTAGGAGAGGAGAGGAGGAGAGAGGAGAGGAGAGGAGAGGAGAGGAGAGGAGAGGGGGAGAGGAGAGGAGAGGAGAAGAGGAGCAGCTCTGAGGTTGACCTCACAGTCATCCCCCTCTTCCTCTCCTCCCCCGTTATTATAACTAGAATATTCTCTAAGTGCCGTGCGAAAATAACAGCAGATAAATCTCTGATCTGCGGAGGGTTGGGGTTAGGTTTCCATGTCGGGGGAAGCCCTATCATCCACGCTCTAAAAAAAAGAAAACTAAATTAAAATCTTTTTTTTCTTCTTCTTCTTTTTTGGGTTTTTCGCCGTTCCCCCACAAGAAGCCTCGGGGGCTAACGCCACCTTCCTCCCCCCACTAATGAGACGCCTGCAGAGCCACCACCATCATCATCATCATCATGCCTGGGAGAGAGAGACGTACAGATAAACTCGAGTCGACATCACACAATACGCCGAGTGTCTGAGTGAGAGACAGAGAGACACAGACAAGAGCGCCCGTCTGCCAGAATGTCAGCAGACTCAAATCTGGTGTTGATAATCGAGTCACAGCCGCCACTGAGAGACACTGAGACACTGAGACAGCACTCTCAACCAGACCTCTTCATCTGTCTGTCTGTCTGAACAGGGGGCTGAACTACAGAGGGCTGACAGATACAGTTTAGTACATCAGTCAGTCAGGGTACTTTCCCCTCTCTCCTCTCAGCCTTTACTGACATTAAAATGGTAAATGGACTGACTTATATAGACTGACTTATATAGACTGACTTATATAGACTGACTTATACAGACTGACTTATACAGACTAGGGCTGGGCAAACGATCAAAATTTCTTTTTCGATAATCGCAAGAATTAACGATCAATTATTTTATTTAAAAAAAAAGGGCAGAAATAACAAGCATGTTTTCCTTGGGGAAAAAACGTTATTTGTGTTGCTATTGCACACATTCATTCATTCACATTCAAACTAGACACTACAGTCAGATAACAATCCTCTTAAACAAGGCAGTGAGTAGCCTAAATTGTTTAACTTAAAAAACACATTTTACGTTATAAATAAAAATATAGAAAATAAGTAACTCACCATAGGAGCAGTAAAAAAACAGTTACTCACAAATGGGAGGATGACTGAAAACGTCAGTGTCCTTATATATATATTTTTTATAATTCCAATTTATTAATGATTATCGAGCAAAATATTTTGTGATCGACCAAGATCCTTATCGATCAATTATCGATCGTCGATCATTGATGCCCACCCCTAATACAGACTGACTTATATAGACTGACTTATACAGACTGACTTATATAGGACTGACTTATATAGACTGACTTATACAGACTGACTTATACAGACTGACTTATACAGACTGACTTATACAGACTGACTTATACAGACTGACTTATATAGGACTGACTTATATAGGACTGACTTATATAGACTGACTTATATAGACTGACTTATACAGACTGACTTATATAGACTGACTTATATAGGACTGACTTATATAGGACTGACTTATATAGGACTGACTTATATAGGACTGATTTATATAGACAGACTTATACAGACTGACTTATATAAACTGACTTATATAGGACTGACTTATACAGACTGACTTATATAGACTGACTTATATAGACTGACTTATATAGGACTGACTTATATAGGACTGACTTATATAGGACTGACTTATATCGGACTGACTTTTCCCTTTCCTAACACCAGGGGAGCCACCCCTCCTAAATTTCGTTGTTTGGTACCTGTACTGTAGCAATGACAAATAAAGTCCATTCCATTCCATTCCATATAGGACTGACTTATATAGGACTGACTTATATGGACTGACTTATATGGACTGACTTATATACACTGACATATATACACTGACTTATATAGGACTGACTTATATAACTGTATGAACCCCTTCAATCTGGCTTCCGCCCACATCACAGCACTGAAACAGCCCTGGTCAAAGTAATCAACGATCTCCTCACCTCCGCAGACTCAGGTGCCCTCAACATCCTAGTTCTACTAGACCTGAGCGGAGCCTTCGACACAGTGTCCCACTCCATCCTCCTTCAAAGGCTGTGCCAACTGGGTGTTGAGGGCACCGCCCTGGACTGGCTCACCTCCTACCTCACCAACAGACAACAGTTCATCTCCCTCTCCGGTCACACCTCCTCCTCCTCCTCCTCTGTCACACAGGGGGTCCCACAAGGCTCAGTCCTCGGCCCCCTGCTCTTCCTCTGCTACACACTCCCCCTCGGTCACATCATCCGCCAATTCAACCTGGACTTCCACTGCTACGCCGATGACACCCAGATTTACATCACCACAAACTCCACCCAGAACCCACCCCTCACTCACATCGAAAACTGCATTTCAGCAATAAAAACCTGGCTCACACACAACTTCCTCAAACTCAACAGTGAAAAGACCGAAGTCATCCTCATCGGCACCAAATCCATCCTCAATAAAACCGGACCTATCACACTCACCATTGACGACACAACCATCATTCCCTCCCCCCTGGCTCGCAACCTCGGCTTCATTCTGGACCCCATCCTCTCATTCGATCCCCACGTCAGTTCTATTGTCAAGACATCCTACTTCCACCTCCGAAACATTGCAAAAATCAGACACTGCCTTTCCCCGCCCGCTGCTGAATCCCTCATCCACGCCTTCATCTCCTCCCGCCTTGACTACTGCAACTCCCTACTCACCGGCATCACCTCCCGCTCCCTCCATAGACTCCAGATGGTCCAAAACTCTGCTGCACGCCTCCTCTCAAACACCCGCTCCCGTGACCACATCACTCCTGTCCTCCACTCTCTCCACTGGCTCCCCATCAAAGAACGTATCCAATTTAAAGTCCTCATCCTCACATACAAAGCCCTCCATAGCCTGGCCCCCCCTTACCTGACTGACCTCCTTCTCCCCCACCGCCCTACCCGTACCCTCCGATCCTCATCCATTGTTCCTCTCACTGTCCCACCCTCAAAACTCAAAGGCTTCGGTCACCGTGCCTTTTCACGAGCTGCACCCCGCCTCTGGAACTCTCTCCCTCAACCACTCAGAGACTCACCCTCACTCCTCACTTTTAAATCCCACCTCAAAACCTACCTGTTCTCCCATGCCTACAGCCTCCCCTACCCCTAGCCATCTCCCCCATCCCGGCCCCCCCCGTGGACACGCATACAACCTCCCCTACCCCTACCCATCTCCCCTAACCCTGCCACCCCCCTGATATACATACAGTCCCCCCCCCCCCCCCCAGTCCCTACCCCCCCCCCCCCCCCCGTTCGCTGACTCTGTGTTCCATGTTACTTGTTGTTTTTGTGTTTTCCGTATCTCCTATTGTCAGCGTCTTTGAGCCTCGGAAAAGCGCTATATAAATGTAATGAATTATTATTATTATTATATACACTGACTTACACCTCGTTCCAAATTATTATGCAAATTATATTTTTCTCAGATTTTCCTAAATAGTCGATGCAAATGACAATCAGTATAATTTTCAAGTCATCAACCGTTAGAGTATAATTCAAATTTGATTGAACAAACCTCCCAATGATAACAGTATTTTTTTATTTTATAAAAAACTCAAAATGCACTGTTCCAAATTATTATGCACAACAGAGTTTCAAAACATTTTATAGGTTGTAAATAACTAAAAATGGTAATTTGATGAATTTAGGGTTAGGAGGTCATATTAGGAGGTCATATTTACTGAAATCAAAAGCTATTTCAAACAAAAACATCTTAACAGGTCAAGTTACATGTTAACATAGGACCCCTTCTTTGATATCACCTTCACAATTCTTGCATCCATTGAACTTGTGAGTTTTTGGACAGTTTCTGCTTGAATTTCTTTGCAGGATGCCAGAATAGCCTCCCAGAGCTGCTGTTTTGATGTGAACTGCCTCCCACCCTCATATATATTTTGCTTGAGGATGCTCCAAAGGTTCTCAATAGGGTTGAGGTCAGGGGAAGATGGGGGCCACACCATGAGTTTCTCTCCTTTTATGCCTACAGCAGCCAATGACACAGAGGTATTCTTTGCAGCATGACATGGTGCATTGTCATGCATGAAGATGATTTTGCTACGGAAGGCACGGTTCTTCTTTTTGTACCACGGAAGAAAGTGGTTTAGTTCTTTACAACCTATAAAATGTTTTGAAACTCTGTTGTGCATAATCATTTGGAACAGTGCATTTTGAGTTTTTTATTTAAAAAAAAATACTGTTATCATTGGGAGGTTTGTTCAATAAAATTTGAATTATACTCTAACGGTTGATGACTTGAAAATTATACTGATTGTCATTTGCATCGACTATTTAGGAAAATCTGAGAAAAATATAATTTGCATAATAATTTGGAACGAGGTGTATATACACTGACTTACAGACTGACTTATACAGACTGACTTATATAGATGACTTATATAGACTGACTTATATAGACTGACTGACGCGCCTTATTCCAAAGCGCTTTACAACGGCCTCTCATTCACCCGTTCACACACACATTCACATTCACACACCTAATGGCAGCAAGCTGCCATGCAAGGCGCCGGCCTGCTAATTTTGGGGAGCAATTTGGGGTTCAGTCAGTGTCTTGCCCAAGGACACATCGACATGTGGCCAGCCGGGGCTCGAACCTCCGATCTGCCGACCTTGCGATCATTAGACGCCAGCTCTCTCTCCTGAGCCACAGCCTCTACCTCCACCAGCCTCTACCTCCTGCGCCACAGCCTCTACCTCCACCAGCCTTTACCTCCTGAACCACAGCTTCTACCTCCACCAGCCTCTACCTCCAGAACCACAGCCTCTACCTCCTGAGCCACAGCCTCTACCTCCACCAGCCTCTACCTCCACCAGCCTCTACCTCCACCAGCCTCTACCTTCACCAGCCTCGACCTCCACCAGCCTCGACCTCCACCAGCCTCGACCTCCACCAGCCTCGACCTCCACCAGCCTCGACCTCCACCAGCCTCTACCTCCACCAGCCTCTACCTCCACCAGCCTCTACCTCCTACGCCACAGCCGCCCCCATGTTACACACTGCTTCACCAAAGCTCCTGTGAGCAGGAGAACAGGCTAAACCACCACCAGGCTCCAAAATCACACCTGAAAAAACATGTTTACATTTATATCACCGTATTTGGCCTCTCTCCCTCTCTCTCTCATCTCCCTAACCTTTACAGTCTAACCTGAACACCAGGACAGGCGCACACGCGCACACACACACACACACACACACACCCTCCCCGTGCGTCAGTCAGCGGGGGGGAGGGGGGGGATTAGAGTGAGCTGGTGTGACAGATGTGTGCTTGGCCTCCGCTGTCCCCAAACTATTACAAAACAGAGGCTGAAAATAAATATTTAGGCTTTGAAGACAACAGACCCAGCAGGTCACATGGTGGAGCGTCACCAATCATCCTCCTGTTACATCAGAGCTCAGGTCACATCTGAGATTACAGGTCAGGTAACAACAGGTAAATACAGGTAGCTTCTGTCGGCATGGAAACACACCGACTAGCAACCGCAACCAAGGAAAACAAGGACAAAACACAACAGTGAGAGAGGTGGTTTACTAGAGTTCACAAATGACAGAAGAGTCTGACACTCAACTCAGTTAACGAGTGTCCACTTAGGGTCTGATAGTAAGTGCCGGTAGCTTTAAAAACCTAGATTACAGCGCAGTGCTCTTAAAAAACCTTCCTCAGGCTAGCAGCTAGCAACAACTGTCCATTTCCAGACAGGAAACCAGATCTCACACAACAGAACAACGTAGAGAAGGAAAAAAGGGGAATTTCGAACGGCGAAAGAGTAAAGAAAAGTATTTTTAAAAACCAATCCGTAGATCTGTATCTGCTGTGTGCAACCGACAAACCAACAAACCGACCAACCGACCGCATGACATGTTCTGGTCATTCCCTGAGGGTTATTATTTTGGGCTTCAGAAGGTAGGGATTTGCCACAAAATGTCAAAGCTTTGTGTGTTGTTCTCAACAAGCTACATCATGTCCAACCTGTCATGACTCAGTGCTTCTCTGTTGGTGTTAGCAGTTAGCTCAGCCCCGAGCCAAAGGGATCGGCCTTCACAGGGACAGGATCGGAATCGATGCTGCCCCGGAAAAACTGATGGAAAGTGCAGTTAGAGAGAGAGACTGTGAGAGTGGTTCTCTGGGTCTGGGTCGGTGCGGCGGAGCGTCAGAACATCCACAACACCACCCAGCCACCAGACCTCCGCCTGGGTCCCACCAACACCCTGCAGCACGGCAGATACCTGGCCCAGAATGCACTCTGCCTGCCTGGCCAGGGCCAGAACCAGGGTCCCAGGCACAGAGCCAGGGGTCAGGGTTAACCGAGGTCTGGGGAGGTCAGGGGTTAAACACAAACACACACGCAGACACACACGCAGACACCCACGCAGACACACAGACACAGTTACAGACACAGACGACACAGACACCTACACACTCTCACAGACACAGACACACGCAGACACACAGACAGACACAGACACAGACACCTACACACTCTCACACACACACACTCACACTCACACTCACCCCTACACACACACAGACACACACACGCACGTGCACACACACACACACACACACACACACACACACACACACCCCTACCTTCTGGAGGCTGTTTGGGTTCAGTTGTGTTTTATCAATGATCTTTATGGCCACCTGAGAGAGAGAGGGGGGGAGGGGGAAGACACAAATTAAACTATATAATAATATATATATAACCCTTATCAATATTTTTTCAGATTTCATACAAGTGAACCAAGACACATTTGAACACCAGCAGCACGGCTGTTAACAGGGAAAAGGACACGCACGCACACACACACTCACACTCACACTCACACTCTCTCACACAGACAGAAAGAAACACACACACACACACACACACACACTCTCTCTCTCTCTCTCTCTCACACACACACACACACACACACACACACACACACACACCCCTACACACACACACACACTCTTTCTCACACACACAAACACACACACACACCCATACACACTCTTTCTCACACACACACACACACACACACCCCGACACACACACACACACACACACTCTTTCTCACACACACATACACACACACACAAACACACTCTCTCTCTCACCTCTCTGCCAGTCAGGATGTGTCGGGCCAGTTTGACCTTGGCGAAGTTTCCCTTCCCGATGGTCTTCAGCAGACGGTAGTTCCCCACGTGGGGGTGTTCGTCCGCTCCTCCAGAGCTCCTGGTGCGCACCCCGGAGCGGACCGAGCGCCCGGCGGTGCTGACCTCCTGGCGGCCATTGCTGCTGTGAGACGTGTGCTGCAGGACAGAGGGACAGAGGGACAGAGGGACACTGTGAGACGTGTGCTGCAGGACAGAGGGACAGAGAGACACTGTGAGACGTGTGCTGCAGGACAGAGGGACAGAGGGACACTGTGAGACGTGTGCTGCAGGACAGAGGGACACTGTGAGACGTGTGCTGCAGGACAGAGGGACAGAGGGACACTGTGAGACGTGTGCTGCAGGACAGAGGGACAGAGGGACACTGTGAGACGTGTGCTGCAGGACAGAGGGACACTGTGAGACGTGTGCTGCAGGACAGAGGGACAGAGGGACACTGTGAGACGTGTGCTGCAGGACAGAGAGACAGAGAGACACTGTGAGACGTGTGCTGCAGGACAGAGGGACAGGGGGACAGAGGGACAGAGACACTGTGAGACGTGTGGGACAGAGGGACAGAGACACTGTGAGACGTGTGCTGCAGGACAGAGGGACAGAGACACTGTGAGACGTGTGCTGCAGGACAGAGAGACAGAGAGACACTGTGAGACGTGTGCTGCAGGACAGAGGGACAGAGAGACACTGTGAGACGTGTGCTGCAGGACAGAGGGACAGAGACACTGTGAGACGTGTGCTGCAGGACAGAGAGACAGAGAGACACTGTGAGACGTGTACTGCAGGACAGAGGGACAGGGGGACAGAGACACTGTGAGACGTGTGGGACAGAGACACTGTGAGACGTGTGCTGCAGGACAGAGGGACAGAGAGACACTGTGAGACGTGTGCTGCAGGACAGAGGGACAGAGAGACACTGAGACGTGTGCTGCGGGACAGAGGGACACTGTGAGACGTGTGCTGTAGGACAGAGGGACAGAGAGACACTGTGAGACGTGTGCTGCAGGACAGAGGGACAGAGGGACAGAGAGACACTGAGACGTGTGCTGCAGGACAGAGGGACACTGTGAGACGTGTGCTGCGGGACAGAGAGACACTGTGAGACGTGTTCTGCAGGAGAGAGGGACAGAGGGACAGAGGGAGAGAGAGACACTGTGAGACGTGTGCTGCAGGACAGAGGGACAGAGGGAGAGAGAGACACTGTGAGACGTGTGCTGCAGGACAGAGGGACAGAGGGACACTGTGAGACGAGTGCTGCAGGACAGAGGGACAGAGGGACACTGTGAGACGTGTGCTGCAGGACAGGGGGACAGAGAGACACTGTGAGACGTGTGCTGCAGGACAGGGGGACAGAGGGGCACTGTGAGACGTGTGCTGCAGGACAGAGGGACAGAGAGACACTGTGAGACGTGTGCTGCGGGACAGAGAGACACTGTGAGACGTGTGCTGCAGGACAGAGGGAAAGAGAGACACTGTGAGACGTGTGCTGCAGGACAGAGGGACAGAGGGACAGAGGGACACAGTGAGACGTGTGGTGCAGAGGGACAGAGTGACAGAGACACTGTGAGACGTGTGCTGCGCAGAGAGGAACAGAGGGACAGAGAGACAGAGAGACAGAGGGACAGAGAGATAGAGAGACAGAGGGACAGAGGGACACACACACAGGGAACAGACGGCCTTCTCGTCACGCCTCAGCGCCCTCAGTGTCGACGCGTCTCTACGCAGCAGAGTGAGTCACACTGAGGCGTCCTGTCCTGCACCCTGGACGCAGCCAGGACACACACACCTCCTCCTCTCCTCTCCTCCCACTCTCCTCTCCCCCCTCTCCTCACCTCTCCTCCACCTCTCCTCTCCTCCCCTCCACCTCTCCTCCACCTCCACCTCTCCTTTCCTTTCCTCTCCTCCAACTCTCCTCTCCTCCACCTCTCCTCTCCTCTCCTCTCCTCCACCTCTCCTCTCCTCCACCTCTCCTCTCCCCTCCTCCTCTCCTCCTCTCCACCTCTCCTCTCCTCTCCTCCACCTCTCCTCTCCTCTCCTCCACCTCTCCTCTCCTCCACCTCTCCTCTCCTCTTCTCCACATCTCCTCTCCTCCCCTCCCCTCAGCACCCTGGCAGCAGACAGGAGGACACACACACCTCAGGTCAGCTGCCAGATTCCCACCAGTCCAACAGACGTTCCCCAGGCAGAATGGTGGGATGTTGTTGCTGTCACACAGACAGGCAGGCAGGCAGACAGACAGGCAGAATGATGGGATGTTGTTCATTCAGAACTGGACTGTTCTTACTGTGTAGAATGTTTCAGGTCTTCAGTCTGGTTTTATACTGTTATTCTATTGTCACTTGTTGTTGTTGTTTGTGATGTGAGCTGCTGCAATGTCCTAATTTACCCTCCAGGATCGATGAAGTACCCATCTACAGACAGGCAGACAGACAGGCAGGCAGACAGACAGACTCCGAGACAGTTTCCCTGTCTGTCTGTCTGTCTGTCTGCCTGTTTGTCTGCCTGCCTGTCTGCCTGTCTGTCTCTCTGCCTGCCTGTCTGTCTGTCTGCCTCTGTCTCTCTGCCTGTCTGTCTGCCTGTCTGTCTGTCTCTCTGCCTGCCTGCCTGTCTGTCTGTCTGTCTGTCTGTCTGTCAGAGGCGTCAGTCAGAGAGCAGGGAGGGTAGTGGAGGTGAAGGTTAGTGAGCAGTGGAAGGTGACAGGACAGTATGGACGGGCTATCGATCCTCTGACGCTGGTTAGAGGCCAACAGCACCCCTCACCCCTCACCCCCCCCCCCCCTAAATCAGACAGATACTTTTCTGTGGGCTCAGTATCGACCCCCCCCCACCCCCGGTTGGTTCCGTTAACAAGGCCAGCTCTCGCTCTCGCACCATGCCCCCCCCCCCACACACACACACTGCCCCCACCCTTAACCTGGCCATCACCCCTATACAAGTAATTAGTTTGGTGTGATGCTAAACTGAGTGAAAAACAAGAGTATATCAAATCAAATATCAAATGCCAATTAGTTGCAGCTGAGGCACTTTTCCTACAAGCTAACCTAGAACACTGAGTTACAACTCTGCAACATTTGCAATGATTTCTCCTCTCAGATATGATCCACTACCTGCCTAGACAATAGACATAGTGATATAGATACACTAGACAATAGACATAGGCTAGATATAGATAGATACACTAGACATAGATATAGATACATTAGACATAGTGATAGATATACACTAAACATAGATATAGATACACTAGAGACAGATATAGATACACTAGAGACAGATATAGATATAGATACACTAGATATAGTGATATAGATACATTAGACATAGTGATAGATATACACTAAACATAGATATAGATACACTAGAGATAGATATAGATACACTAGATATAGTGATATAGATACACTAGAGACAGATATAGATACACTAAACATAGATATAGATATAGATACACTAGAGACAGATACAGATAGAGATATAGACACAGCAGACAGTGTTCAGTGCTCAGAAGGACACCACCTCTATCAAACTCCGCCAGATGAGTCACACATACTGTACGTTTCCGTCGGACCAGCCGGGACTCGCTCATGTCTCATCCATCTGTACTTATTAAAAACATCAAAGATCTCCAACACGAAGATCTACTCACACTGACACTGATGCGATCTCTCCTCTTCGTCGTCTGCGACCCCGTCATTTTCGTGTTGGCGATCTGAATGGCATTGAACCAGATAACTCTCTCGTTCTTGTGGGGGTAACTCATAGATCCTCTCACGCCTTGCTGCCCGATACTCGCAACGAGTGAGAAACTAAACTAACTGTCGGGAGGGTTTGTAAAGTGAACTAGGAGGGGTGGGAACAGTCTCAGCCCAGATCATTGGACTGTGTGTGTGGAAGCCCAGACCAGTGGAAGAGGAGCACCCGACACCTCCAATGAACGACACTTTTGTAAGCCAGTCACAGCTTTGGAACAACTTCCACTCGGATACAGTCCTAGATTATTATTATTATCAGGGTACATTTAGGGCTATTAAATTATTATAAACCCGCTAGAGAATATCACGTTGAATGATTTAAAGGAAACAGTTCGGTACACAGCAGGACACATAAAAGCATCGCAGGAGATTAACAGGGCGTATTTAGATTTACACAAGTTTATCCTTCCTCCGACACTCCGATTATACAAACATGTTACAATGTTGTTACAATAAACTGGATTTGTCCAGGACACTTTGTAAATATCCAGTCATATCCACGACGGAGACAAGTTATGATTACAATCGGCATTAGTGATAATAAACAGTTGAACACTTACGTTTTCAGTTTCCTTCTCGTTGACTGTAGGTAGAGGAGTTTTTGTTGACATCTTGTCCTGTTTTATTCTGCAACACGACACAGAACAGACTGGGCGATGTCCGCTTCCGACCCAAAACCATCAATTCTGAGAAACGGGTCTCAACATTGATCCATCCCGATAGAAAGAACTGTGTTTTCAAGATGTCCCAGCCAGGGAAAGCAGAGGAATTTCTAGCCGAATTTTTTTATTTATTTCCCCCCCCAATGATCTCAGCTCAGCAGCTGGTGGAAATGTGCCCGATTGTGCTTTTTACGTTGAGAAAAGAGGAATAAGAAGATCTGTCAGTGCACAGAGACATACCATGCATGGCCTGTGTTCAATTAATCACACTGACCCGACTCCCAATCTAATGAGGTTCAGCTGTCAACCCGAACTGTTCCTTCCTCTGGACCCGGGGGTGACGTGCCATGAAGACTCCTCTACAGCCTCAACGATAGACAACTAATCTGCCTTAACTAGGACTTCAAATGTGCCGAGTTTCCGTACGCCTAGGCTATGGGATCGGTTCCGTCTCTTCCATCTCCGACCCAGAGAAGTGAAGCTGGTGTTTTAGGTGGGACCAAAATGGCTCCTGAATGGCAGCCAGCCAGCTTGCTCGACGCAGGAAGTGACGACATGGGGAGCCGGGCAGCTCATTGGAGAGAGGCTCGGCGCAGGAAGTGACGACAGAGAGAGACCAGGGAGCTCATTGGAGAGGCTCGATGACAGCGGCCGTTGCTCAGTGATTCCCAGTAAAGCCGGAGTGAGTGAAACGGGAGTTCACTGTACGACCACTGTGTCTATGCACACACTCACACAACTACATCCTAGAGGTTTTATACGAGTTTTTTTTCTGTTTTCTCCATTTTCTAAATAGTTTCAGATCTCGCGCCTACCGTGTGCGGACATCTTTAGAGTTTACACTCACACTTCAAGCTCGATTATGTGCCTCATTGCTTTAGTAACCAACCCACAGCATTGCATCAGATATTTTGTTGAAAAAAAAATATATTTACAACAACAACAGGGTGGATAGCAAAACATTCTTTAATGACTGGAAAAATACAACAGAAAAACAAAATCATAATATGCAGTCAAGTAAATCCCCCCAAAACCTCAGATTAAAACCCCTTAAAACAATTAGTTTTTATTGATTGAATACATCTTAAGAGTTAATGTGCAGTGAGTAAGTTAGTCATGCCACAAAGCAGTGTGTGTGGGGGGGGGGGTGCAGGAGAGAGAGAGAGGATGGCCAGAGGTTTGGACAGGATCCAAAGCTACGTCACAAGGAAGTGTCTCCTCAAGACCGCCGGTTATTTAAATAGCATCAATATCAATGTCTTCCTCCTCCTTATCACGCTTGTCTGGTTTCACCGTCTCCACTGTGAGCTCGCGGGCGGAGGGCGAGTACACAACCTGGACAGAGGAGAGAGGAGAGAGGAGGAGAGGTCAGGAGGTCAGCAAACAAACAAGCTTCTAGTTGTGCACCAACTTACATAACTAGTCCAAGTACAGTTCCATCTAGTCTGCTGGATGTGACATCTTAAAGCAGACATTTTGTCTTCACGTACCTCTACATTTAAAAGGAGTAGAAGCCGCACACTCAAGTTCCAGATGCGAGAAAGTGTAGATTTAATGACAACGGTTATATATGTTAAAATATATATTTTAGGTTGTTTTGTTTTTTAACTTATTATGTTTTTAGGTTGTTTTTGTTTTAACTTATGTGTTTATGGTTGTTAGCACTGATATTCTTTTTGAATTAAAAGTGCAATACAAATAAAATTTGTAAAGACTTGACAAAGGCTACGGCCGAAACAGTTATATAGATCATATTAAATAGACACTTTCTTGCATCTGGAACTTGAGTGAGCGGCTTCTACTCCTGTTAATAGTATTTAGTTCTGTTGCCTCTAAGCACCTCGCCCAGGTTTTCTGTGGTGTGCGTTCTCTTTTCCACTCAAATTCTTCCCTGACAGTGACTGACTGACCGTGACTGAATGACATCCAATGACTTACAATGGCGGGAGTTCAAATTTCAGATTTACACGTAAGTAATAGACGTGTTTTTTAAAGATGACGAGAATATTTAGTCTAGAAGCTTTTTACTATCAGATATTAGCGAGTTGTTTGTCCGAGTTTTCTGCCTGTAGTGACTTTTGCTGTGATATGATTGGACAATTTATATTTTGGGGCGTGGCTTAGAGATAGGTCCATTACAGTCCAATCCAATCCACTGGTGAAAATCTTGAATAAGGACAATTTGTCTGAGACAGACACACACACACACACCTCTACGTTCTCATCATCTTCCTCCTCCTCCGCGCTGCTATCGCTCTCCGCCTCCGCCTCCTTCAGCCACTTAATGAACGGCGCCGCCTTGGCGTGGATCTCTTTGGCCAGCTCCTTGGAGACGTACTTCTTAGACACCTGGAGGAGGCAGAACATAAAACATTAGGAACACGTCTCGCTGAGGCAGAGGGAGGATATGTAGGGCAGCATAAATCAGCTTCAACAGGGGCCAAAATGTTCCTCAAGGAATTGAAGTTGAATTTCGTTAGCCTCATAGCATAACTGCATAGAAGTCTTATTTCGGCCCAATGTAGATATCTGCCTAACTCTACTCTCCTAACACTGCTGATTCACTGGGCATTATTGCCTATGATGCCATCAGCCTATCAGAATGCTTGTTACAATCCAAAATCGCTATCTGCCCCAAGTCATCTCTTTGATATAGGCATGTTTGACACTACATACAACGATGGCTGGGCTGACCACAAGTGAAGCATGACATAGGACATTATGCTAAGACGTCTTCATCCACCAGGTCTAACCCTAGCCCAGGTCTAACCCTAACCCAGGTCTAGCCCAGGTCTAGCCCTAACCCAGGTCTAACCCAGGTCTAGCCCTAACCCAGGTCTAACCCTAACCCAGGTCTAACCCTAACCCAGGTCTAACCCTAACGCAGGTCTAACCCAGGTCTAACCCAGCCCTAACCCTAACCCAGGTCTAGCCCAGGTCAAACCCTAGCCCAGGTCTAACCCAGGTCTAACCGTAGCCCAGGTCTAACCCAGGTCTAACCGTAGCCCAGGTCTAACCCAGCCCTAGCCCAGGTCTAACTCTAATCCAGGTCTGACCCAGCCCTAACCCAGGTCTAGCCCACCTTCTCAGCCCAGGCCAGGATGACGTCCTCGTCCACCAGGTCTAACCCTAACCCAGGTCTAACCCAGGTCTAGCCCACCTTCTCAGCCCAGGCCAGGATGACGTCCTCGTCCACCAGGTCAGAGTCGTAGAGGTCCTTCAGCACCACGGGCACCCGGGGCAGCAGCTGGGCCTCGTGGAGCTTCACCAGGCACTCAAACCCCCCCAGCAGGTACTTCTGGGCCTTCTTGTTGTTGTGGCAGAACTGACAACAGAACAGGAGGAACAGAACTATGACAGGGTTCTCCCACACCTTCTGGAACATCAGATTCAAGCACCTTTCGTGCAACACCTTCCAAGAACTTTCAAGACTCAATTCCCTCAAATTCAAGGCCCCAACACGGCATAGTTTGAGACAGAACTAGTTGACGTAGTAAAAAGTAAAACATTTTTGAATATATATATTTTTTTAGAGAGTGAACTCAAACTTTCAAGGATTTCAAGGACCCGTGGGATCCCGGTATAAAACCATGACCCCCCCCCCCCCCCAGGCAGGAACACAAGTTCACCACAGCCTTCTGTCACCCAGACAGCATATTGAAAAAAACTACGGTGGTCAAGGTCGAATGTAAAAACTTACGCGCAGGAAATGGCGTTTGTATTTCTTGATCTGATCGCGGATGTTCTCGTCGAACAGCAGCTCACTGAGGATCAGCGGGCCCATGGCCTTCACGTCCAGCCGCTCCGCCTCCGCCAGGATCTCCTTGTCCGCCGCGTCGATGGCCCCGTCCTCCTTCTTTTGCTGCAGACGGGGAAGGCAGAGGAAAGGTAAAGACAAGGCATTGTTTCCTCTATATGCATTTATTCGTGGCGGGCCGCCACGAATGAATTTCCTCCGCCACTAATTGATTCAGACAGTCCACTTTGATTCAGGCTGCGCAGAAAGGCAGTGAGTTATTATGACCGGAGAACAGAAAAAAGCAGATTGAAGCTAGATTTAGGCCGCTTCCAGACCTACATTTCGTTACGATTTAGGGCGTAGTTAGTTACAATATGTTACAATGTTGCGATTAACCTCGTCGTTTGTGTTCGCACTGCAATCGAGACTGAATCGCTCAACAGGCGCGCGGTGCGAGGCGACGCGCTTTCAAAACAGTTTTGTGATTGGTCCGAATTTTGCGGGACATTTGGATTTCTCTCTTCGCCTGTCGCCGGTCCCTTTAATCCCGTAAACGTATCCTAATCGAAAATGCAACATCAGCGACGACTGTGGGTTATTGCATTTACTGCTGTTCTCTGGTTCATGTTCTTATAACAGTGCTCAGTATAGAGTATTTTAAATGAACATTCGTAATGCATGTCTCTGATGTTCATGGTCAATTAAATCAGCCTATTTTGTGAAACAAATAATGTTCCCGCTAATGGGTTAACCGAGCATTCTCGCACCTAACGTACAAGCACCTAGCTTCGAACTATTCATAGCAATATGCGCGGCGCAAAAATAATCTATTGCCTCTAAAATCACCACGAACAGAAGCGGCGGAGGTACGGGTAAGCAGGGCTCATGTTGGTGTCCTCAAAGGTAAGAGTTTGTTTTCTTTAACTCAACTGATAGCATTACCTTGCTGTTGTTGTTTACCGAATGCTCCATCTGACTGTCACACTGTGATTTTACTTGTGTAAACAGTTAGAGTAACGTTAGCCGGTTTTGTGCGTGTACTCTCATGTAGGCCTACTTCGTATTGATCTTTCTGTGTGTGTGTGTGTGTGTGTAATGCGCGTTCCGCATGTTCCGCTGCAGGATATATTGGTATTTGATCACCTTCTATATAAAATCACCTGCTCGGCTTTAATGACTTAACCGCTATTTAAGAAATTATAATTGTTGCCACCCTCTAGTTTTTGGTGAAATTACGTCTTTGTTTTGAGCACCGGTGCGCGTTTTATGCGCGTGCACGCGAAAAGAATTTGCGCGCAAGAAAAATTGTGCTCCGCCACTAATGTGAAAAATCCTGGAGGAAACACTGCAAGGTGTATATAAGGTGTATACAGGGTATATACAGAAATCTTGAGGTTAATTTCAATACCTTTCTAAGACTTTTTAAAGACCTTGTCAATATTTTTCCAGACCTCACCGCCACTTGGAGCTGTAACCGTTTACATCAGTGACACCTTTAATGATCAATGCGCGTCTAACCTTAGAGGAAATTTTTTGACGGGGTGGGAGGGTAGCGCTAGCACTAATGGTGCTATAAGGATATCGCTATCCCGAAGACAAAAGTTATTTAAACAGCAGCAGCAGTTTAGCAGACAGGAAGATTAGTTTGCTGTTTTTTTTTGTTTTGTTTTTATCTACATGCTTCACATTGATGACCTATTTTGAGGTAAAGACTAAAGCTAATTTAGCAGAAAAGTGACAAGTTCGCACCCCTGCTAAGATGCCAAGGAACAAGATTGTAAAGTGTGTAGATCAGCACAAAACACTGAACTAGAATCTTGGGGGTATTCCACCAACGTTGCTAAAGGAGAATCCAGTGAGAATTCCTCCATCAGAATAAGCCTGGAGTTTCCTTTAGCGACGTTGATGGAATACCCCCCTGGTTTCCCCAAGTCCCAAAGCCATTAACGACTTAGGCCTAATTGTTAGGGGGGGTTCCAGACATCTATAACAAGACAAATTCATCTTCCACCATCTATTAAGCATGTTGATATGCTGACTGCCATTCTGCTGATATCACCTATTCTGGTATTGATGCTCTGACGCTACTGTATATACAGCTATTGTTGACTGTTGTCTATATCCTGCTTATTCTTTATTGATTATTGTCTATATCCTTATTCTATTATTGATTTTGTATCTCTACTGCAATGCCAATGCCTAAATTGAACTGATGTAGAGTGATTAGCTTCAGATGTACCTTTAAGTATTTTTTTCTGAGTGGGGCAGTCCCACTGATATTTTTCTTTTTATTGACAGAGAAGGTAGAGATTTTGATGGGTGAGAGAGAGAAGGGATGACATGCAGGATATGACCACGGACGGAATCGAACCGGGAACCCTGCGGTTAGACGGTCGACGCTTAACCCGCTACGTCACCTAAGCGCCCCTTCAGACGCACCTTTACAAAGTCGTAGAATATGTTGACCCGCTCCTCCAAGGTCTAACGCACCGTTACAAAGTCGTAGAATATGTTGACCCTCTCCTCCAGGGTCTAACGTACCTTTACAAAGTCGTAGAAGATGTTGACCCGCTCCTCCAGGGTTTTCTCCAGGTCCTCACTGAGCGTGAGGTTCTTGGCGTGCTCGCTGATCTCCTCCATCCTCCGTCTCTGCGCCTCCTCCGTGGTCTCCTCCGCCCAGTCATCATCGTCCTCATCACCGTCCTGACGCCACACACACACACACGCGCACACACACACACACACACACACACACACACACACAGACGGTCAACCAAGGTTCAAGGTCAGAGGTCAAACAGACAAGACGCTGAGCAGTCGAACCACAGGCAGGTGAGATGCTAAGTGGAAGCTAACGTTAAGTGAGGCCGTCTGAAATGAACGAATCTCCATTTCTCATCAGACCAGAGAATCAGCGTCACGTTTACATTTTAGACATTTAGCAGACGTCTTTATCCAAAGCGACTTACAACAAGTACATTTGTTAGCTTAGTGAATCATCTATACATCAGTCATCATGAGAAAGAAACTAATCTATCTTAGGACCAGGGGCCACTGGCAGTCACAATGCTAGAAGAAGGAAGAATTACTTTTATTTGTTCGATTTACAGTAGAGAAACTGTACAGAGGGTAGAGTGGAGATGAGGTGTTTAGGAGGGACAGAGAGGAGATGAAGGGGTCTGGTACAAGGGGGAGAGAGAGGAGAGGAGGAGGTGGTGAGGTTTAGGGACAGAAAGGAGAGGAGGAGGTGTTTAGGAGGGACAGAGAGGAGATGAAGGGGTCTGTACAGGGGGGAGAGAGAGGAGAGGAGGAGGTGGTGAGGGTTAGGGACAGAGAGGAGATGAAGGGGTCTGTACAGGGGGGAGAGAGAGGAGAGGAGGTGGTTAGGGACGGAGAGGAGACCCACCACAGCCTCGGGGGCATCTATGTCGTTGTGGTTGCCAGCCTCTCCGCTGCCAGAGCCATTCTCCTTGTCCTTCTTACGGCTCTTCTTCTCTTTCTTGACGGGTCCAGCACTTTCATTCTCTGTTCAGGAGACACAGGTGTTTAATTCTCGTGCCACAGGTGTTTAATTCAAACATAACATATTTCCGATAATTTGACACACACATCCATATAGGGTTGCAAAATTCCCGTTTTGGGAAGTTTGGGAAACTTTGTGATAATTTCCCAAGTTTCCATAACTTTAGGTTAGGGTTAGTTAACTATCTGAACGTTTCCTAAACTTACGGGAATTTTGCAACCCTACATCCATCCAACAAATTGAAATGTAAAACGTTAACATACATTAATTCTAACAAACAAAGAAACATCTTCATGATTACAATTGATGACTAACATCTGAATCTAAGAAAGGAGATCAGAATTGGAGAACAGCAAAAACAGCACAGATCACTTTTCTTTAATCAACAACCCAGAACCAGCAGAGCGCAGCCTCACCTGGTGGGTTTTTGAGGATGAAGGTGCAGAGTTTGTGTCGCGTGTCGAGCATGCCACGATACCCACAGGCCTTACAGGAGTTACCGATGGTTTGTTTCTTAGCGTTGATATGCTGCAGAGAGAGGTCAAAGGTCAATATGAAGGGATGCACAATCCGTTTGAAAAAGCCTGAATAGGAGTGGTAGGTCGACTCTGAACAGGTCAGGCTGTCAAATCATTTGACACTCAAAATCATTGCTGACTGGAGCAGAGCGTGGTCATTTTATATCTACACACCTCAAAAACAGAGAAGGAGGGAGGGACCTTAAATAAATGCAAACTTCTAAACATTAACAGGAATATATCTGACCACCTCCCATGTATTTGTTATAGGGGTCAAATTCCACTGGCATAGCTTCACAGCAGTGCATGGAACACACAACTCATCCCTGTTCCCACAACTCAAACATCGACTCACAACAGGGAAATGTGTTCAGAAATATCTATTTACCAGGTCAGTTTCAGGGTTGTCGCACTCAGGGCACAGCACAAATTTCCTGATGAACCCATCAAGCATGTCTTGCAGCTTGTTCGCCTCATGGGATCCATTGACGATGAAGCGGTCGTTCTTAGCATCAAACTGGGTCTGGGCACCAAGTTCACAACCAAAAAACTTGGTAGGATCTGCAGAGGAGGAGAACAATGATGTCAGTTCAGAATCCTCTCAGCTGATTGGTCCACAGCAGTGCTGGGGAAGCTACTCTGGACAGGTGTTTAACTCGTTAGAACAGGCAGGAGACCTGATGGCGGGAATATGGTTCAACAATAGTAAATAAGTTATGCATCCTGTGTCTTATGCATCCGTGTGTCTTTTTTTTGTGCTATCCTACCATTTTGCCCCATGGATATGATTTTGTTTGTGGTATATTGAACCTTGGCTGTTGACGGGAGTGGGACCATGTACAAGCCTTCTGGGCTTCGTTCCCTCCTTGCACCGTTTCATGTGTGCTAAATAAACTAAAACACTAGATTACCACCAGTGTAAGTGGTGTAACTACCAGCAAGCTACTGTAAAATGTAGTGATACCACTCCCTAACACAGGTCAGCTCAGTTACAAAATGGCTGCCATGCTGCATTAACAGAAGTGAGTGTTAGATATGTGCTGTGGATGGAGTGGGTAAGAGTGAAGTGCATCACCCTGCAGCAGCACAGAGGGCCTGGCAGATGTACTTACATGTTGGAGGCCTGTTCAGTGCCTTTGCAACATCAACCATGTTGACAATGACCGTCTTGATTCCATTTCCTTTGCCCTCAACCTGAAAAGACCCAAGCCAAAAACAGACACAGACACAGACAGACACACACACACACAAACAATAAGAACAATGACGCCCCATTTGATACTTTCTGGAATCTTGATCTGCCCTAA
Source organism: Nansenia antarctica (assembly GCF_963989245.1). Taxonomy (NCBI): domain Eukaryota; kingdom Metazoa; phylum Chordata; class Actinopteri; order Argentiniformes; family Microstomatidae; genus Nansenia; species Nansenia antarctica. The sequence goes on along the minus strand of NC_137674.1, from coordinate 22,870,303 downwards.
GTCAGACTCACAGCACAAGACAGATCAAAGCTATAGATCAGCCTTCCTAGCCAGCTAAGGGCAGTACAGAGCCTGACTCTTAATATTTTTCTTCAAAAAGGCTGTCGACTGTTGAACCTGTGTTCATTCTTGTGATTTATTTTGTGTTTTTAACTTGTTTTTAGTATTATTTTTTTTTTTTTACTTTGTAGCACTCTGAGATTCTTTTGAATGAAAAGCGCAATACAACTAAAATGCATTATTATTATTATTATATCGATGGCCAAAAAGCAAAATCTCCTAACTGCTACATTTTCTGATTTGAGGTTTTCACTTTAAATGATGACAAGGAAGGCTGCACATGATAGGGCTGTCTGTGGAGAAAAAGTGCATTTTGTCTGTGGAGAAAAAGTGCATTTTGCAGATAGGAGGTTTAATGTTTCAGCCATGCCGGCCACGGGGTCGTGCGGTTGATCCTACGCAATAGGCAGGGGATAATTGGATACTAGGTTGGGTGCAATTGGATACTAAATTGGGTGAAAAAGGGATAAAATCAACAACAACAAAAAGTCCAACATAGATCTTCCACAGACACGACTACCAGACTACATCACCACGGTTACCTTAGCTATCAGACGGGGCATCTTGTAGCGATAGAACTGGTCCAGCACGCTGCGGTTGACGTTGACAGACATCTTGGCTGGCTGCTAGCGCTAGCACTATTATCAGTAAGGTAAAATGATCTTGAATGTTTGGGATGTTTCGGGATCTTCTGTCTGGAAAAGAGGGGGTGACATAAACGACTGCAAGCTTGCTCAGTCTCTGACATGAAAAAGGTTTTGCCGCTGTGGCCGCAAGCTCCTTGCTCGTAGACTAGGTTTCCCCCACACAGGTTCCAACAGCTGCGCAACAGCTCTGAGAAAGAGAGAGAGAGGAGAGGAACAGGGAAGCATTGACATTAGAATAATGAAGAATCTCGACTGAAAACTATTCCCCAAGTGTGCTAATTAAGGCAGAGCCAACCGAAATGACAGGTCACTGTTTCCATACGCCTCGTGGCCCCAGGGGGAACTGACGGGGCTAAGTGACTCACTGACACACCTGTGTTAAGTACACGTCAAATTATTGATTCGGTGAATCAGGTGCGTCATCCCCTGTGCGTCCCTAGGGCCCCGCTGCTGGTAGCTAGCCAAGTGCTAAATAAACTAGACCTATGGCAATGGAACCAACGCACTAATAAAAAGAGGAAGTTACTTCAACACTGTAACAATGACATACCAAACAGATTATGTCTAGATAAATAAATATTCATGTTCTGAACAGTTACAAACAGACAGGAAGGTCGGCGTCTACAGATACATAGCACTTAGCTTAGCTTTTAGCTACTGGTGGGTGCAGAGTGCGTCATGATTTATCTAAGGGCTGCGGTCGTAAATTCGCTCTGAGAGCGCCGGAGCGCACGCTGGGTCCGACGTCATAAAGGGACCGAGTTATTTGATTGGACAAGAGGCGTTCCACGAGTGCTGATCAAGAGTTCCAGAGCGAATCTACGAACGCAGCCCCAAGAGCGCACGAGAGATGGGAGACGCCATTTTGATCTACTTATTTCTGGCCATCCACCAACAAACCTCATCACGACTGTTAGGTTAAACACAAACGTATCATAAAAACAAGTTAAACGTGGTTAAGTGAAACCCCTTAAAACTGTTCCCCCGTTTTCAAACTCACCGTTTTCGTAAAACAAAGACATAAACACAACGCTGGTCGTCCGAGAGACGCAGTGAAGGATGTGCCGAGAGCTGGTGTTGTGTTGTAGCTGGATTGTGCTTCAGATGACGCAGGGAGGCACAACGACGGTGTCAAGGGTGACTGTGAACCTTTTATAGGTGACAGGCAGATCGAGCCCCTACTGTCGGAATGTTCGGGACGCCCTCGGGAGTTGGGGGGGGATCTAGGGAGAGCATAAAGACAAGCTGTCAAACTGCTGCGTAGCTTCGGCTCGGCCTCGCTAACACAGCACGTTTTGATACCAGACCAGCTATTCTAGATGAAGTTTATAGCATGGTATACGAACCCCTTTAGCTAACAACACGGGTTAAAATCTTAACTCTTGGGGAAAAAAACTTCATGAATTGGTTAACTTTGATATAACATTGTATGGAAGACAAAAAAAAAACACCAGGTTGTATTAAAAACGTTCCCATTCTTACCTCTCGAAGCTTCTCTCTGTCAGTGTGCTACGTCGTCAGAATGTAGCTAACTGGAGCCAACGGTGGCTGCGTTCGTCAACTCCCTCTGAGCGCGCCGGAGGACCACACTGGGGTCGACGTCACAGAGCGACCGAGTGATTTTATTGGACAAGCGGCATTCCGCGAGTGCTGGTCAGATTTCCAGAGCGTATTTACGAACGCAGCGCAACAACGTGACCCACAACTGCGCTGCTTCTTGCTTTAACCCGCCCCTCGGCCGTCAACCATTGGACACATTCACGTCTCCAATGAATTTTACAGTATCGACCTATATAATACATGAAGGTGTCTAACATAACGATGACGACGGAGTTACATATTTTATTAATAACCTTTATTTCTATAGCACTTTTCCTGCAAACGTTGCAGCTCAAAGTACTAAATAGTATAATAATTACTATAAGATTTAAACATAAAGTGATATACATATACAAAATATATACAATATACAAATATATACAATAATAATATATTAGAATGATTAATGTCAATGAAACACAACACCTGGAACACCACAGTGGCGATTCACAAATTATATGAATAACTGTGTAATCTGAAAACAAACAAAAACAACAGGCTCTGTGTAGTTACTGTACTGTATAAAGCATAGTCTCACTAGATATGTTGGGTTGGGTTGCGAGATTACATCAAGCCTGGCTCACAATGTGTTAAAAGCAATGTACAATGTTCACAATAACCTGGGGTTTTAGATGAAATGATGCATGCATTGTTAGGGCATTGGCAACTATTGAACTCACCTTATGAATTCACCTTCAGAGATCATAACGTCATAACATAACAACTACTGACATTAAAAGTCTGACTGGAAAAACCGTTACAGTTAAAACACAATCTGTTGTTTCACAATATCACTCATTTACTAACCTCTCACTTCCCTGTATCATTTTGATGTTTCAGACACACATTTCCCTGATGTGTGTATGATGGATGTTTGATGTTCAAGTGTAACTTCTCATACATCATATTCTTTATGAAATGCAGAGCTGTTTGACCCTCAAGGATTAACATATAGAAGCCAGATATTTAAGATAATATAGAAATGCATGGATTCACTGTTGGAATTGCATCACAGCAATATGCATAATACACTATATATACTATATTTACCCTTTTTTAATGTGAGATGATTTTACTTAACTGCCAAGATTATCAGCATAAAGAACTTTCCGCAGTATTTATTGATGCCATGGATGCATTATTTAGTGATGCAGTGGATGCATGCTAATTAGCTTAGAACACTTGCTTGGAATGTACCATTTGGACTTGGTGGTGTGTTGTCCAACCCGGTAATAGCAAGGTGTACCGGTGCAAGTGGCTGGTGAGTGTATGTTAGTGCAAATAACTAATTTGACTACTATTGATTTGATAATGATGTATCATTTATATAAAAAGCCTTAACGTCGAGCCCTGGTATAAGTGTTCTCCAGTGCCTTTTGTCCACTATAAAGTATAAAGTATAAATGAATGAATGAATGAATGAATGAATGAATGAATGAATGAATGAATGGTCTTTATTGTCATTGCTATAGTACAGGTACCAAACAACGAAATTTGGGAGGGGTGGCTCCCCTGGTGCTAGGAAAGAAAAAAAAAACTAAAAAAACAAGAAGGGAAAGGAGCTGGTTTACATAAATAAAGGCTATGTACACTATCCACTATACTATACTGTACAGATAAAACGACTAGGGCTGTCATATTGCACATAGGGCCGGTTTCACAGACAAGGCTTAAGCCTAGTCCTGGACTAAATCACACTTTCAATGTAAAATCTCCATTGAAGATGCTTTTTAGTCCAGGATTAGGCTTAAGCCTTGTCTGTGAAACTGGCCCATAGTGTTATTGCACATGCATTTAAAGTGTCGCAGTTTGCAGGCTTGAAATGTACACATTTGTGCCTCAGCACTACACCTGCTTTTTCAATCCAGCAGCTGCCATCAATCCGTCCAGACTGTCCAGGGCCCAGAACCTAGGTCTTTGCTGTGTTCAGGGCCTGGATGGCACTGGGGTAGAAGCTGAGCTTCAGTCTGTTTGTCCTTGCGGCCATGGTCCTGTACCGCCTTTTCGAGGGCAGCCGGGCAAAGTGTTCGTACCCAGGGTGGGATGGGTCTCTGGAGATCTTGGAGGCCTTCCTGAGGCAGCGTGTGTTGTACAGCTCTTCCAGAGAGGGGAGGGGGGCGCCGGTGATCTTCTGGGCTGTTCTCACGACAAATTGGGCTTAAGGTGGTGGTAAGTTGAAGTTTGTGGTGTCGCAGCAAAAACAAGTGCAGTCCAACACGCTTCATCATCCCCCTTCTAAAACTGCCACCCCCCCCTTTCATCCCTTATGTCATTTTTATCAATGAACATGGTAGGCTTATTACTGTTATTTCAACATTTAAGCCTCTTTCACACATAGTTCCTTGTAACTTCCATGGAATCCCTAGCTGTGCCGACCAGACATTTTCGCCGTTCACTCATGAGCCAAACTTGGTGTGCCATATAGGCTTGTTTCAGTAGACAGGATAAGGATCATATTTTGGGGCCAGATCTCGGAGGCCTTGCTGCTGATGAATGCTGTCTCCACAGCGTGCAATAACAATGATCTGTTCCTGGAGACTTTTAGAAGGCTATAAAATATAATTTATTGTAATATGACTATAACAGTTGGCTACTTGCATGAGAACTATAATATAATAATAATAATAATATACGCCATTTAGCTGACGCTTTTATCCAAAGCGACTTACATTGCAGTGTATGTACATACTAATGTACGACATTATACATTTTTCAGTATATACGGTCCCAACGGGAATCTAATCCACAACCTAAGTGTTGTTAGCACCACGCTCTACCAGCTGAGCCACAGAGGACACATGCGCCTGGAACGCACAGTAACGAGCATGTGACTGCCTGTGACTCACAGCGCGCAACATTCTACTCATTCTGAAGTTGAGGAACGGAACTTTGTATGGAGTCATTCCACAACTTTATTTATATATACGTAGCGCTTTTACAGAACAAGATTAAATAGTACACACAGTCAGGATTGAAAAAAAAAACACAAAAACATAATTGCTATAAAACACAAAAGAGCATAAGCAGCTGATAAAACAAAGTATATAATAAAAAAACAAGCGAAATAAAAGTGTCGAAAGAGAAGAATAGAAAGTTGACAAACAACACATAGAGGCCAGATGTTGAGAGCTCATCCATCTGACTGTCAGAGACCGGCTGGCTCAGACAGAGACGGATGAGTCTCCATAGCAGAGAGACCTGGTGAGGCCGTCCACCATGTTGAAGGACGAGGGCCCTGTCCCATCCTACATCACCATGACAACCATGAAGGGTTGGCTGACATCAGGGAACAGACTTCTGCCAAGAGAGAGTGAGGCTTTGAATCGGCTGTTTTAAACTGGACTGTTTTAAACTGAGTCCAACAATGCACAGTTAAGTATGCTATCTTAGGTCATGTTCTCACATGAAAGTCCGAATCGAGACCCGGAGCAAGTGGATGAGTTCGCAACATTGTTGCATGAATTATTTCTCTGATTTGCGTTCTCACAGCCCTTTATGTAAACGAAGTAAGAGCAATAGGATAAAATAATGGGACTTTCATAAAAAGCAGGAGCAAGAACGATATGAGGCTGATTCAAAGTTACTCACAAGGTTTTTAAATGTTCCAAGAGAAATTAGTTCCTTCAGGTTCAAAGTGCTCTGTAATGAATTCCAGGCAGAGGGTGCAAAGTGCATGAAGGAGTGCTTGCCGAATTCAGTGCGAACTTTGGGGACATTTAGGAGATAACAGTCGTTGGAACATAAGGAGTAAGTACTCTGGGTTCTTGAACAGTGGCGGACTCAGGCTGTTTGAAGGGCAGGCGCGAAATGAAAAAAAGGGCACCTAGTGCACAACATGGAATCCCATCAGTGAGCAAAGAGCTATGGTGAGTCATGTATGGAGAAATAGTCCTCATCCTTGATTAATATTAACATTATGTAGTCTAGGCCAGGGGCGGATTTCTGATTGTAGGAGATCCAGGGCTTAGCCCAGATGGGTAATGAAATGCGCGCAGCGCGCTGGAAAAATGTGCACTTGTTTTTGCTGCGACATCACAAACTTCAACTTACTGAGCTGCCTCAGGAAAAACAGTCTCTTCTGGGCCTTTTTTGTGAGGGCGTCGATGTTGGGCCCCCACTTCAAGTCCCGAGAGACTGCCACCCCAAGGAAGCGGCATGACTCCACTGTGGTGACTGGAGTGCCTCCCAGTATGATTGGAGAGGGAGGGGGTGGGTTCCTCCTGAAGTCCACTATCAGCTCCACTGTCTTAAGAGCTTTCAGCTCTAGGTTGTTCCGGGTGCACCAGGAGACCACCAAGTCAATCTCGCTCCTGTATGTTGTAGGACAGGACCAGACAGGGAATCTGGGGTTCGGGAATCCCTGTACAGAGAACATCAACACCCTGCAGGAGGGGGGTCACCAGAGAGGTCAGGGGGGTCAGGAGAAGTGCCAGATAGTGCTCAGCGCCCTTGCCAAAGCTTTGGGAGTAGTTCCTGGTGCCACTCGAGAGGGACCTGCGTCTCCCCTGGAGGGCCGATGGGGTGAGATGTACTGTGAGGCTCAGAAGGCGCATCCAGCTCCAGAGAACCTGCACCAACAGTGCCTTCATCTCTTTGAGGAGTCTGTGGACAAGCACTTCCCTGAGCTGCCAGCAGAGGGTGCTGTGAACCTGGAGGCCCACCTGAGGAATGTGCAGGACACCGTCCTAGAGAGGCTGCTGAGGTCGGCTCCCGTTCTCAAAGAGACTTGGTTGCTGGGGAGTTTGATTGACAGCTATCACCGCCGTACGTTTGCCCACCTACACGTGGTCCTCCAGCAACAGAACTGCAACAAAACTAAACAGGCTTTCACCCTGCTTGACTGGGTGCTACACACACACCTGAGGTAAATTCTCCTCCTCTCCTCCCTCTCTCTCTCTCTCTCTCTCTCTCTCTCTCTCTCTCTCTCTCTCTCTCTCTCTCTCTCTCTCTCTCTCTCTCTCTCTCTCTCTCTCTCTCATCATGCAGTAATTATTGTGATATCCTTAACACTAGAACAGCCGTGCCTATTTCATCTACTCTTAGCGCCGCATCTGGGGTCAAATGACCATAGTCTTTACAATGGAAAGGTGCTGTTTACACACAAAGACCACTCCTTGGCATGTCTTGTAAATTAGCATGCCTCCTACACAGAAAAAAATGCAAAAATAGCTTTATATTAGCTTATCCTGATGTAAGGATGAGAATGTAAGGATACTGGCTGGTAGAACGCACATATCTAGGAAAAGTCATGAAAGGAGGGTCCTGAAAGTTGGTTGCACTTAAAGGTTGCACTTACACTTGGTCAAATGACCCCACCCACGGCTGTTCTAGTGTTAATGACCCCACCCACGGCTGTTCTAGTGTTAATGACCCCACCCACGGCTGTTCTAGTGTTAATGACCCCAACCACGGCTGTTCTAGTGTTAATGACCCCACCCACGGCTGTTCTAGTGTTAATGACCCCACCCATGGCTGTTCTAGTGTTAATGACCCCACCCACGGCTGTTCTAGTGTTAATGACCCCACCCACGGCTGTTCTAGTGTTAATGACCCCACCCACGGCTGTTCTAGTGTTAATGACCCCACCCATGGCTGTTCTAGTGTTAATGACCCCACCCATGGCTGTTCTAGTGTTAATGACCCCACCCACGGCTGTTCTAGTGTTAATGACCCCACCCATGGCTGTTCTAGTGTTAATGACCCCACCCACGGCTGTTCTAGTGTTAAGCAGTGTTTGAACAGTAAAACACCAACAGCAGCATAACCACAGCGTGTTTTGGGATGTGTTCCAGGAAGGAAACAGCGCTACTAGACATCGACCTTCTCCTGCTGACAGACTGGGTTCCACACGCAGTGAACAAACTGTTGGCCAACGTGCAGGTGAATAACATGTCTGTGACGTGTGAAATAAAGGAACATAGGAGACACACATGTTTAGTGGTAACATTGTTATTTCACATTTCAACATTAGTTGAAACTACCTCTACACATACTGTATATTACATAGTTACCTATCACTACCTCTTGTTCTATTTATATCATGCCCTTATATCACTATTTGCACTTCTGGTTGGATGCTAAACTGCATTTCGTTGTATTGTACTTGTACTCTGCGATGACAAGTTGAATTTAATCTAATCTAATCTAATCTAATCTAACCTAGTTACCTATGTAATGGCGCATGAAGTGTGTTTTTAAGATTTCCTGCATAGGTCTATAGATTGTAGTTACCGTAATTCACTTCCTCTCCTGAATCTCCTTTCTACCATTGTAGGAGGACATCTCAACATCACTGAGTAAGATCCTTCAGAACGAGGAGTCAGACAGAAAGGAGGGGGGGTTAGACAGAGAGGGAGGGGTGTCTACACCAGAGGTCTTCATCAGACTACATGTGGACGTCATCCAGGTAACAAAGCAATGAGCTACAGAGAGTTGATAGTGTATCTATACCTATATAGGTATCTACTGTATATAGAGTGAGAATCTATACCAACCCCCCTCCCCCCCACCTCTCTAGTGCATAAACGCCGTGATCTTATAACATACTGTTTATTTTGTATTGTTAGCTTAGCACCCACTAATTACAGTAGGCCTATGTTTCACTGTCTCTGTACACCTATAATAGTTGATGAACATTCCTGCTTGTAGGTATGTCAACGTTGAGAGGAAGCACCTTCAGAGACAAGCCCCCAGGGGCCCAGCAGGTGTGCTGCTCTGCTTCAAGACCTTCAACACCTGCAGGGAACTCAGGTCAGACTCTCTTTCTCCCTTTTTTGTAAATGCATCATATTATTCTATGCATTTGGGATAAAGCGGGCTAACTTTCATCTTGTAGCAATGTTTGTTTTATCGGTACATCCTTATTATTGTCGTGACATGGTTATGGTTATACTTGACACAGCAACAGAAATAAAAGAACAATGTAAAAGAAGAGAGAAGTTAAAGTACTTACTACTGCTTCGTCCTTCTTGTCATCAGTGGTTTTAACCGCAGCAAAAACCGCCTCACTGATGGATTCATTCATGTACATTGGGTGTAGTACCAATGACGTCCTCTAGGTAGAGACACATGATAATCAGTTGTTGTCCTACATAAAGGGAGGGGGACTCCCAGATAACAGACAACCTTTACATGGGAAATTCCCACATTTACAGTGATGAGAATTCCCTCCAGGGGGTCAGGGGATGGGGATTAATTAATGTTGTATGCTTTTTGGAAAGCTCCCTCACAGACATTGATGACAGGCGTCTTAGCTTGTATGTTTCAATGGTCAGTCCACCCAGCACATACAGTATATGTAAGTATATGTAGATCCTTATCTCTACACTCTACACAATGAAAACACCAGGAAGGAACTCCCACCTTGACCTAAACACCCATCATCCTGTGAACGAATGTTATTGCAGTGTGTCGCAGGCTTCCTATAGCAGCAGTAATAGTTTACGGTAAAGTCGGCTTCTACCTGGAACTGAGGGTCACAACAAATCACGCTGAACTGGACGGCTATTAGAAGTGATTCGTACTTAACCCTTTCCTGGCCTTTCATTTCCTTAACCAAATGAGTAACCTTCATTATGAGTTGTCCAAGGAGGAATATCTCAGATTGCATAAGGCTGTAAAACCCAGACTCCAAGCTCTGACCTCATCCCTCATTCACCTCCAATGGCTCCCGGTCAAGTCCTGCATTCAAAATCCTCCTCCTCACCTACAAATCCCTCCACGCCTGCGCCCCCCATTACCTAACTGACCTCCTCTCCCAACATACCCCTTCCCGGAACCTGCGGTCCGCAGACATGGGCCTGCTATCCACCCCGCGCACCAACCTACGGACCTTTGGGGACAGAGCCTTCAGCGTGGCCGCACCTACTCTCTGGAACTCCCTCCCCATAGTGATCCGCAACGCCCCCACCCTGGACTCCTTCAAACTAGCCCTCAAAACCCATCTGTTCACCAAGGCCTTTGGCCCCTAGTCATTGTTTCAGCTTTTTTTTGCTTTGTTTGTTTTCTGTTTTGTCTGTCCTTTCATTCCCTTGTAAAGCGTCCTTGGGTTTTTGAAAGGCGCTATATAAATTAAAGTTATTATTATTATTATTATTATTATTATTATTATCCCCATCGAACACCTTTGGGATGAATTGGAACGCAGACTGCGAGCCAGTCCTTCTCGCCCAACATCAGCGCCCGACCTCATTCATGCTCTTGTGGCAGAACGGGAGCAAATCCCAGCGCAACCATGTTCTAAAATCTAGTAGAACGTTTTCCCAGAAGGGTGGAAGCTGTTATAGCAGCAGAGGTGGGGCGTGGGACCAACTCCATATTAATGCCCGTGGTTTTGGAATGAGAAGTTCAACAAGCTCATATGGGTGTGATGTTCAGGTACCCAATACTTTTGTCCATATAGACGTATTGTTATTACAAATCATGAGAAATGCAGGTCAGAATGTGAGGGGGATGGGGGTTCACATGAGAGCTTTGACATACTTGACATTAGGAACAGTTTACTGAAATGTTTAGGATTTATTTGCACCAGCTTGTGTTCTCCACCTAATCACACATCCAAACAAATGCAGTACCTTATGACATGAATACATAAGAATACTGAAAAATTGTCATATTGAAATAAAAAAACTAAAAAAACACATAACATTTTTCCAACAATCAACATCAACAGAATGTTTTTTTTTTTATATAAAAGAAGTAAATACTAGTAGTAAAATACAATCTAAAATGTGCAAAACACCTTTAAGAAAAAAACATTCTCATGGAGGAAAAATAAAGCAGGATCCTAACAGGTGTATTGCATTGCAGCATACATTAAGCACCTTAAATAGCTTATATGATTCAGGAATGGCAGAGAAGCTGCTGGTCTTGTTTAAGTAACATTTACTGTATCAGGATGATTCAACTCTGTTATCTATGAGTAGTTTCAAAAGAAATAAGGGAAATGTTGTGTTACATAAGCATACACAGAGTCCTCTGTATATAAACGTGAGAGTACTTTATTTAACTAGCTCCGTAGCTCCGTAGCTCTACAGTACAGGTGTGTTATTGTCTGGTCCTCACCTCGCCTACCTGACCCTGATGTCACTACGGTGGCCTGTACTGTGTCGTACTAACGCACACACATCAACAACAATAACACTACAGGAAGTAGGGCAACAGGAATGAGCGTGCCATGCAGGCATCCCTTCCTGTTCTCTTCACATGAAGCCACCTGCAATAAAAATAATTCTGATTCTGTTTCTGTTAAATACTGACTTAAAAAAAACAGAACAAAAAAACCAAACAAGTTTCATTACTGGACCCGTAACACTAAGGTCATGTTCTCACATGAAAGTCTGAATCGAGACCCGAAGCAAGTGGATGAGTTCGCAAATCTCTGATTTGCGTTCTTACAGCCCTTTATGTAAACGAAGTAACGTACGCAATTGAAGCAACAGACATGGTAGTTGATTGGTCAAGAAAATTGAGAATTGTCCGTTGTCCCGCTCTTATCCAGATCAACACGTGTGCGCTGTTGTTTTCCTATGGACTGCCTCGAGCAGCGTTCTCACCAAAAGTGAAGCGAAGCAAAGTGATGGATGCGTTGTTTCTAACCGGAGCGAAACCACCCTTTTCAAGCGGAGCATCCGAGGGTTCAGCTCCAAACAACGCAGAGCAAAGCGAACTTTATCCTAAACTCCGTTTCAAGTGAAGCAAATGTTCTAGTGAGAACACCCCCTTATTTGACCTGAACATTGACCCTTGACCCATAACACTTATTTGACCTGAACATTGCAGAAGAAGCTCCTGGTCCCCTGGCCGCTGGGCGCCTCCTGACTATCCACAGTGTTGATCACCTTCTTCCTGTCAGAGGCAGACAGGGTGGGCTTGAGGTAGAGCAGCGCAGAAACATGCTTGGTACTGTGGGTCAAAGGGGAAAAAGGTGGAGATCATTATGTGTTCCATGCACAGTGCACCCCCCTGAACAGCTTTAGCCTTGAGCAAAGTACCTGATCTGAGATGTCAGTATGTTATATTATGAATAGCTACAGTATACAAAATCTTATTATTATTATTATTATAATAATAATAATAATAATAATAATAATAATGATAATAATAACAACTTTTTATTTGTATAGCACTTTTCCTGCAAACAAGTGCACTTTTCCTGCAAACAAGTGCTTTAATCATTATATAATCACAATGTAATTACATAGTCATTTAAATGTAATGGCAATATTAAAAAGATGGGTTTTTAGTCTTGACTTGAACATATGTGCTGAGGTTGCATCCCTAATGTAAACTGGCAGTGACACACAATCTGGAGCATAAAATGAGAATGCAACCTCACCAAATCTCTTCTTTTGTACATGTGGTACACCAGCGTCAGAAGACCTGAGAGCTCTATTAGTCTGATATGCTAGCAGAAGACCTGAGAGCTCTATTGGGCTGATATGCTAGCACAAGACCTGAGAGCTCTATTGCACTGCACTCTTTGCACTTTTATTCATACTGCACCTTGCTTTTAGTGTATTTTTCTATTTAATCAGTTTTCTTTAATCTGTATGTTATCTCTTTTATCTTGTTTTTCACTTTATATTTGATCTGTTAAGCACTTTGGGCGGCTCTTGTCGTTGTACATTTTGTGCTATATAAATAAACGTTACTTATATAAATAAACGTTACTTACTTACTTACTTACTCTATTGGGCTGATATGCTAGCAGAAGACCTGAGAGCTCTATTGGGCTGATATGCTAGCAGAAGGTCACTGCTGTATATTCTGCAGCATTTCTATGTAATTGGCAATGTACTGTAGATGGTGTACAGGTGTATAACATGATTGGGAGTGCTACCTGAGGTCAGGGTAGATGGTGTAAAGGTGTAACATGATTGGGAGTGTTACCTGAGGTCAGGGTAGATGGTGTAAAGGTGTAACATGATTGGGAGTGTTACCTGAGGTCAGGGTAGCAGACCCTCAGGCTGACCATCTCCAGCTGGAGGGCAGGAAGGTCTTGGAGTCTCAGCACCTCAGCGATCCTGGGGAGAACGTCACCCAACCACTCTTCTGTGGAACCCTGGGACAACAACATCAAGGTTGAGCTCAGGCCCTCTACCCCTGACCCTGAACCTGACCCTGACCCCTAACCCTGACCCTAAAGGTTAATCTCAGGCCCTCTAATCCTGACCCTGACCCCTAACTCTGACCCTGACCCCTAACTCTGACCCTGACCCTAACCCTAACCCCCTACCCTGACCCTAAGCCTGACCCCTAACTCTGACCCTAACCCTGACCCTAACCCTGACCCGACCCTAACCCTGACCCCCTACCCTGACCCTAACCCTGACTCCTAACCATAACTCTGACCCTGACCCCTAACCCTGACCATAACTCTGACCCTAACCCTGACCCCTAACCCTGACCCTAACTGTGTTGTGTACACAATTCGATAAATCTCAGGTGTGTGTGTGCGTGTGTGTGTGTGTGTGTGTGTGTGTGTGTGTGTGCGTGTGTGTGTGTGTGTGTGTTCTCACCTCTTCAGTGAGCAGGGTGTGGAGTCTCTGTGCGTCCTCACACACCCTCCTGGCCGCGTCCTCCTGCCTCCTCCTGTCCTTCAGGCTGACCTTCCTCCTCAGCAGCCTGCTGACGTACTCCGCCATGACCTCCCAGTGCAGCTGTCCCATCAGCCCCTGCAGGAGACAACCAATCAGTGAACACCAGAACAGCCCTGCCTTTTTTACCTACTAGAAGAGCCCCTCTTTACAATGCTCAAGCTGCTACTTACACACAACGACCACTAGTTGGCTGGATTGTAAATGAGCCTGCCTCCTACACAAAAAAACTGCTAAATAGCTTCATACTAGCTTATCCTGATGTGATTTTGAAAATGTAAGGATACTGGGTGGTAGAACGCACATATCTAGGAAAAGTCATGAAAGGAAGGACCTGAAATCGAGTGCAAAGATATACCATTTGTTTTATTCACAGCGTCAAATGACCACACCCATGGCTGTTCTACTGTTAACCTGTCAATCTACCAATCAACCAACCTGTCAATCTACCAATCAGTTAACCTGTCAATCTACCAATCAATTAACCTGTCAATCTACCAATCAGTTAACCTGTCAATCTACCAATCAACCAACCTGTCAATCTACCAATCAATCAGCCAGTCAGTAAGCCCCTCCCTCTGTCAGTAGCGTACCTGGTGGCTGGGCTCACTCAGGCCCTGGAGCCCCTGGGCGTGTTCTTCTAGTCCTCCCAGAAGGTTCTCCATCACTGACCTCGTCTCCATCAACCAGTCATGTGTCCCAAGACACCTGTACTTAGGCTGTGTGTGTGTGTGTGTGTGTGTGTGTGTGTGTGTGTGTGTGTGAGAGAGAGAGCAGAGAGAGAGACACTAAGTTAGGACGTTTCAGAGACAAGACACATAATAGTTGTTGTTGGGGTAAAGACACTTAGGTTGGTCATACATTTGATATATCATATATATATATATGATATACATCAACAGTACCTTGAGGTCCTTGTGTATGGGGCCTGTTAGATATGTGTAGCCACAGTTCTTCATATCGGTCACTAGGGATAGACAGCTGTCCTTTAAATCCTCTCGGATATTCCTGGCAATATAATCCCTTTGTGGAAACAAAGATATCTAAGTTAGTTTACTTTCTGAATTATGGTTCCTGTTATGGTCTTAACCATCAAACACCAATCAACCAAGACAGATCAAACTCACCTGAGCTGGTCGACACAGGCGAGGTTGGCCATTATTACTGCTTTGCTGTTCCCACTGCTTCCTTTGACTACTCTTTGCTGGAACTCCTTGTAGCTGTGAAAGTGTTTTATTTCATAAATGTGTGAATTATCCATTTAGCATGCACTAATACGCCATTAGGTTTTCTATGAACATACAAGAATATCACAGTTCACGTTTAATAGTGTCTTATAGTGGCAATGTAACTTGATGCATGTGCACTTCTGTAAAGAAGAGAAGTTCCAATACCTCTCCAAGAAGGTCTTCAGCACCCCCACCACCATCTGACCCTGGTAGCTGTCCCCCAACAAGACCTCCACTGCCTTCTCTCCAGCATCAACACACTACAGGAACAGAGAGTTAGAGGAATAGCTGGTAATCAATCATAATGATGGATATAAATATTACTGCCCCAAGGAGTCATCCCTGAGTTAATTACCCACGTTATCTGGCTAATCAGGGCATAATGAGAGTATGATCTCTTGCGATTGTAAGTCGCTTTGGAATAAGGCGTCTGCTAAATGCCAAACATTTAAATGTAAATGCATATAAACCAACATCTTAAGACAGCTCATTCTGCCCCTGGTCAGACCTGTAGCAGACACACAGGCCAGAAGGACGTGGTGCTGAGGAGGAGGCAGGAGGAGCAGGGTTCTGTACCTGGATGACGTCGATGGCCAGGGGGCTGACGTAGCGCTGGTCTCTGAGCTCAGGCTCCGCCCCCCTGGTCCAGGACTGGACCTCTTCACTCAACACCTGCTGGATGATCTGGTGCACCTCTTCCTGGAAACAAGACATACAATCAACTGTACTTTCAAAGCCTCAAATTATGTGTTATTGGTCTTAGGTCTTCTGACGCTGGTTTTCTCTGTGTACCACATGTACAAAAGAAGAGATTTGGTGAGGCTGCATTCTCATTTTATGCACCCAAATTGTGGAATGCACTGCCAGTTTACATTAGGGATGCAACCTCAGCACATATGTTCAAGTCAAGACTAACCCTAAAGTGTGATGTAATTCACAGAACCAACTACCTTTTTGAGAAGGAGGTACTGCTGCTCCAGAGGTTTGATCAGCTCGTCAGGCAGCAGCCTCCCCAGGGCGTGGTGGTCGACCTCTGTGACCAGTTCCTGTTTCTTTAGAATACTGAGAAAAAAACAAAAGCAGTTTGTCACCATAAGTTGTATACTGTATAAACTGTATACGTTATATACTCACTGTAGGCAACGTTTGGAATAAAGTTTTTATTATTATTATTATTATTATATGTCATACTAGTCCATATACAGCTTGATAATTATAAAAATATTATAAAAACATTATCTTAACATCCCAACACCTTGTTGCCTAGATACAAAACAACCTCATCATCTCATCCCAACATCGTTGAAGATACTGTGAAGGACACACACATACTATTATTATCATAATCAATATCAACATTTAAGCACTTCGAGCTGCAACGTTTGCAGGAAAAGTGCTATACAAATTAAGTTATTAAGTTAATAATTATTATTCATTATTGTTAAGTTATACGTTATTATTATTATTATTATTATTATTATTATTATTATTATTATTATTATTATTATTATCATCATCATCACTCACTTCGGGTACAAGTGGTTGACCCAGAGCAGGATGTATGAGCAGTCTTCTATGACCAGGTCAAACTCCGCCAGGGAGGCCAGTCTGGCGCTGAAGGCTTGGTGGTACATCCTCGTGTAGAGGTTGCAGACATGCATCTCCTCCGGGTAGCAGCCCTTAACCACCTCCGACACCCACACCAGGTCTTCCAGCAGACATTTGCCCATCCCACAGATATCTCTCTGTACGGAGGAGGACAGCCCCTTCGCCTGCGCCGGGGGAATCTCCGCTCCGCGAGCCATGCGTTTCTCCACCGCGTCACGGATCACGTTGTCATGGAGATGCCCGCAGCGACTGGGCCTCCAGACGGGGGGGGGGTCACCCCCACCCCCCCGCTCCCGCCACCGCCTGTCCTGCTGCTCCTCCTGTTGGACGGCCTCCGCGGCAGACTTCAGGACCGCCAGACTCTCTACCGTTGGGTTCCTAACGTTAGCGTTAGCATCAGACAGAGCCTGTCGTATCTGGCTGAGGAGGGCTTTGTGGTCTTTAGCCATCTGCTCTTCATCCTCCTCCGTCTTCTCGGCCACCGTAGGGCCGTACAGGCGGTTCTCTCTGGCGATCAGCTGTCTGCCGGCGACGGACAAGCGGCGTCTGTCAAGGTTCTGCTCAAAAGTGAGCACTTCTGAGAGAAGAAGCACAGGAAGGATACATGATCATCATGTTTAGATCATATCTAAACTATCATAGGCTATAATATCTAAACTATCATAGGCTATAATATCTAAACTATCATAGGCTATAATATCTAAACTACCATAGGCTATAATATCTAAACTATCATAGGCTATAATATCTAAACTATCATAGGCTATAATATCTAAACTATCATAGGCTATAATATCTAAACTATCATAGGCTATAATATCTAAATTATCATAGGCTATAATATCTAAACTATCATAGGTTGCGTTCGTAAATTCGCTCTTGGTCCCTTTATGATGTTGAACCCAGTGTGCGCTCCGCCGCTTTACGAACGCCAAAACCAAAATAATAATAATAATAATAATAATAATAATAACAATAATAATAATAATAATAATAATAATAATAATAATTGTATTGCACTTTTCCTGCAAACGTTGCTGCTCAAAGTGCTCCAATAATGTCTTACACACAGCTGGCAAAGCAAAAAACAAATGTGTTTGTACCTTCAACCTGTGCTACACCGCTGGGTGTGTTGTCAGGGAGATCTGGAACTGTTACATTGGTGTTATTCTTAGGATTCCCAGAACTCCTGAGGAAGTTGGGCAGTTTCATACGAAACCTTCCAGGTGATTTTGATTTCGCATTAGATCCCACCGTGTCTGTTCCAGGTTTGCTGGTCCCTTTGGTCATTTCTGCTAATGAGGTTAGAGAGAGGAAGAGGAGAGAGGTTAGGGAGAGGAAGAGGAGAGAGGAGAGAGGTTAGAGAGAGGAAGAGGAGAGAGGAGAGAGGTTAGGGAGAGGAAGAGGAGAGAGGTTAGAGAGAGGAAGAGGAGAGAGGTTAGAGAGAGGAAGAGGAGAGAGGAGAGAGGAAGAGGAGAGAGGAGAGAGGAAGAGGGGAGAGGAAGAGGAGAGAGGTTAGAGAGAGGAAGAGGAGAGAGGTTAGAGAGAGGAAGAGGAGAGAGGAGAGAGGTTAGGGAGAGGAAGAGGAGAGAGGAAGAGGGGAGAGGGAGAGGAGAGAGGTTAGAGAGAGGAAGAGGAGAGAGGAGAGAGGTTAGAGAGAGGAAGAGGAGAGAGGAGAGAGGTTAGAGAGAGGAAGAGGAGAGAGGAAGAGGGGAGAGGAAGAGGAGAGAGGTTAGAGAGAGGAAGAGGAGAGAGGTTAGAGAGAGGAAGAGGAGAGAGGAGAGAGGTTAGGGAGAGGAAGAGGAGAGAGGTTAGAGAGAGGAAGAGGGGAGAGGAAGAGGAGAGAGGTTAGAGAGAGGAAGAGGAGAGAGGTTAGAGAGAGGAAGAGGAGAGATGTTAGAGAGAGGAAGAGGAGAGAGGAGAGAGGAGAGAGGTTAGAGAGAGGAAGAGGAGAGAGGAGAGAGGTTAGAGAGAGGAAGAGGACACGTTCACCCCAGAGCCACTATTTACCCAAATACCATACTGATTTGATTTTATATAGTTGGGTATTATATCGAACCTCTACACATCTATTTAAACTATAGCCTGATTGGAGTAATACAAACTGACATGCATTGCATTGCATACATTGCGAAATATCAATAAGCAAACACACGGAGACGTCACCTGCTCATCCAAACAAGAAACACATCGTGAGCTAGAATGATAAGGTTCTATCTCCGTTTAGAATGATAAGGTTCTATCTCCGTTTAGAATGATAAGGTTCTATCTCCGTTTAGAATGATAAGGTTCTATCTCCGTTTAGGGTAGTTCAGAGATATTGAGCGTCAAAGTTTTTACATTCCATTATGTTTTGTGAGATGGAACCTTTGTATTTTATTAATTACTAACTCAAAAATGTCAACATTTAAAAAATAACACCACACAGGCATTAATAAACACCTAATGGATCAGATTATGTAAAAAAAACCTCAATTTTGACCAAAAACGGAGATAGAACCTTATAATTCTAACGTCACGAGATGTTGTAAAATGCTGCCAACCCTGTCTCTGTACATATATAATAATAGACTTGTTATCACGTTGCAGTCCCAGTGTCATTAATGCACCGAGATACTGTAAGAAACTGAAACTGAAACTGAAAAAAAATGTAATTATATTACCAACCGCGTGTCGGATGACAGATCAGCTAGTAACCTGTATGAGGGTCTCCCTCAGAGTCCCCCGAGGTGGAATAAAGGCTTGGAATGAAATGAACCTTGTCGACCACTTTACTTCACTAGAAGTACACTCTTATGTACGGCCGACTAGTGTGGAGCGTCCAGAGTCTACCGTCCAGAGCCTACCCCTCCTCAGACAGACAGGACAGACCACTCCTGTCCCAGTATTTATAGGACATCTGTCCAAGGGGTGGTACCAGAGACGCGCAGCGGACTTTCCAGCGCATTTCCCTTTCACTTTCATGCTTTTTGATGCTTTCTCCATCTTGACATATTTTTCCATTTCAGAATCCGAATAATCTTAAATTCACAATTCAGATGAACTCAGAAATGCGATGATATCTGTATATTTATCGGAATAATGTATTAAAAACATATATGCCTATATGAATGAATGAATGGTCTTTATTGTCATTGATATAGTACAGGTACCAAACAACGAAATTTGGGAGGGGGGGCTCCCCTGGTGCTAGGAAAAAAAAAAACTAAAAACAAGAAGGGAAAAGAGCTGGTTTACATAAATAAAGGCTTTGTATACTATCCACTATACTATACTATACAAATAAAACACTGTGCTGTACTCTATGTCTATGCTATGCTATACCTATTCTAACATTTCCTATCTCTATATATATATATAGGGTTGACATAGTTATAATCAAAGTAAAACAGTGCAGTTATTTGCATCAGGCATGATCAAAAGCCCCAAAAGATGTGCATATATTACTGCACAATGAATGATATTCAATGAGAGCAGCATTACTCACCAATTTACTAAACATCGTCTAAAAAAGTAATCAAAAAAGTGAAACCATAGAACTAAAAAAGTGAACCATAGAACTAGATTCCTGTACAGGATATCCTCACTTGTCAGTAAAAACACACTGAGGACCCTATCAGGAGCTCTCATTCAATGTCACTTCGACTATGCCGTAACATCATGGTACTATAGAACCACAAAGGCCCATAAAACAAGACTCCAGACAGCCCAAAATAAACTGGTTAGGCTTCTGCTAGGCCTCAACCCTAGGACACATCTAACCGCTGCTCATTTTTTGAGCCTTGATTGGCTACGAGTAGTTGACAGAGTGCAGCAGCTTGCACTGGGCCTGGTCTTCAAGATACGCTACACCACAAAGACACCCAAGTACCTGTCAACATACTTCCAAAAAGTGAACAACGTCCACTCATACAATACCAGAGGAAGCTCCACGAACCACGTTCAACCGCGTTGCACCACAAACAAGGGGTTAAACTCGTTTGCAAACTATGCAGTAAAAATGTGGAACGCCCTTCCTATAATCTTAAAGGAGTGCAAAACACTGCCCACCTTCAAAACCACTCTCAAAAAACATTTACAGGAGGCTGCAATCCGTAACTGGACCCTCTAAATCAAAAATCAGATTAAAAGACCCGAACTACCCACTGTACATACTTTGTGTTTTGTCCCCCGCCCCCACCTGTGGTGTATGTCCCCACCTGTCCTACCCGCTGTACATACCTTATGTCTTGCTGTATTGTTCTTCCCATGATGTATGTATGTTCTTGTAGATAGTACTAGTTATTTGTCTGTATTATCTTGTAGATAGTACTAGTTTTTTTTGTCTGTTTTTTTGTCTGTCTTACATGTAAAATTTGATTTGATTTGATTTAACAATGAATTGAGAATCAAGGACCCCAATTGAAATAAGCCAGTGGCTTTCTTGGGTTTTTATCCTGTTAGTTGACCTTGTATGTAATATGTACTTTCATGTACCTACTTCTGCAAATCTTCTAATAAAGTTTTCAATCAATCAATCAGTCTTCATCCCTCAATAATAATTGTGATATCCTGTGTTAGACTATCTGTAGTACCACCCCACGCCAGTAGGGTACCACCATAAGTGTTGGGTTTGAGTTACCTGTTGAATAGCTTGGGTACCAGATTAGGCTAGCAAGTGACCAGAGTACCACGTTGTTACATTACCGTTCTTGAATAAATAGTTAACTTGAATCCTGGATGGCATTCCCCTTATTCATAAATTAGGCTACCACAATAATAATAAAAACGTAAATATCTAACCCTATGGTCCTTAATTTCTGGCTATGATGTAATCCACCATAATAACAGTATGAAGGTCAGATTCAAGCGGTGGTTTAACTATTTGACATTTCAATAAATCTTACTGGTGGCTTTATAAAGATTGTTGATCGCTATATTGGCTCTGTTTCCTGTCAGAGCTTATTAGTTATTGTGTTCTAAAACTTTGTTTACAAGATTAGACAAGGAATGGGCACTGGCATCCCTGTCCAAACTTGGCCGTTTTACTGGGATGGGGTGGATTTTTTGAGTCCAGAAATGCCTCAGGTACGACTTATGTCTTTTGTACTTTGATATGCTTTCCATGTTACCAGAAAGATCACAATTACACAATTGAAAGGCGCTATAGAAATTTAAGTTATTATTATTATTACACTGAAACCTCATTGACTTACAAGGAAATCATTCTTATTTGTACAAATCTGACACTGTGCTTAACTTTGAATCTAGACTCTCCCTATCGAGACCTTTGATGGGCTTGTGACCAGCCCAGGTTATGCGCAAGCTGAGCACAAGGCTCTTTATGTGCTGTCATCACTTGCAGTTACAGAGGAAGAAAAGCAGCAGATTGAGAGAGCCACAGTTGGACAAGCAAAGAATGTGTTATGGTAAGAAATTGCATTAATAAGAACAAAACAAGAAACAAGCGAAATCAATTACTATTAAATGAAACTGCTCAACTTTTCAGACACTTATAGAAATTGTAGCAACTGCTAGCTGCAACTTTGGTTTGGTCTTGGCATCAGTGAAGCGGAAGTCTTACCCGCCTTCCCTATTTAAAACCCTGCTTGGCCAGTACAACCTCAAAGAAGGATCCAAAGTAAGTTGTGGGTAATTATTTAAACTGAAGGCATCCATGTTTCTATGTCACTTACTGTGACTGGTATGTTTTTTTCCAAGGCATGTGATTGGGGAATCCTCCATGAACCAAGGGCGTGTTCCTGTCTGACAGCGGCCTGCTCGGTGGATCTCCAGATGGGACAGTACCTGGTGATTGCATTATTGAGGTGAAGTGTCCGTGGTCAGCCAGGACCAAGACTATCCTGCAGGCAGCAGAGAGTAGGGACTTTTTTCTGGAGTTGGACAAGGTGACTGGTTCCCTGAGAAAAAAGCTCATAACTACTGGCATCAGATCCAGGGCAACCTACACCTGACCAGAGCTAACAGTTGTCACCTACGGACTCCTCTTGACCTTGTCATCCTGCCAGTGCACAAAGACCCAACATGGGCTGTTAACTTAAACATTCTCGAAATGTTCTATATAGATTGTTTCCTACCAAACATTGTCTCGCAGTTGTAAATCAGTATCTGCACTTGTATATACCCTGCATTCATTACCTGTAGTACTGTCCTTGTATATACCCTGCATTCATGACCTGTACTATTGTCCTTGTATATACCCTGCACTACTGTCCTTTGAGTAACAGTTATAACCTATACAGATTTGGCACTTCACACAATAACATGTTTTTAAAATGTAAATATTTTATATTTATTTTATATTTTAATGTATATGTAAATAAATGTTTCTGGGATATAAAGAAGAGTAACACTTTTTTTTATCTACTATTACTTTTTTTATTCAGTAAATTCATTCAATTTCACAGAGAATGGGTGTTTGCAAATTTGTAAGACACACACATACTTTAAGTATCTTGTTTATACTTTTTCTGAATTGGTATGGGATGTTGTGCAAAATGCTAAACAATTTCAGCCTCTGAATGGAACGCTCAACGTGCATCCTAGCACTTGAGATTAGCTTGTTATTTTTCACTTCCTCTTCTACTCGGCCTGCGGCCTCGTACCTACGACCGAATCACAGCCGTGCTGATATTCAGTATAACAGCACTCCCTCTTGTGTGATATTGCTTAATTATTCTTACCTTCATCCCTTTGCCCTCTGTTAGTGAAACACTTCAAGGTAAAACACATGACTTGACAGTGCAGGGTGCTCTTATTGATAATGAAGTGCTCTGCATCTGTTCTGTACAACACTATGGAGATTGTTTAGCAGAGTGAAATATCTGTGTTTTATATAAATTGCAGGACCACGGAGCAACGTCTTCAACTCTTTATTGTATATCTTTTGACCGTCCTCTATGGGATCAGTAAAACCAACTGTCACTCTGTTACCATGGCAACTACAGGTGTCCATCAAGGACCTCCTGCTAGGCATTGTTATTAAGATGTCCCAACCTGTGCCTGTCATAAAATGTAACTAAACTATATTATATTGGTAATTGAACATATTCCTATGTCATGAATATTACACAGAGTACAGGTTAAATAAACCTTGTCATTTGGATGCAAGGAGGTTGAGCTAGATGTCAGGCAGGAAGTCGTTAGGCATGTTCTCTGTATCTGAGAGCCTTCCTTTCTTGAAACCATTTGCTTTCCTGTAAAATGTGAACTGAGTCTGTGGTTTGGTGCTGCACGCATTGTTGTTTTTTGAGCATTCACAAATGTCTCAATATACTGGACTTGTGCAGTAGTTGAGGTGTGGTTCACATGCTAAAAGAGGAAATCACTTACACTTCCCCCAGTTATTATGGATCACCACAGCCATGGGGTAGGGCTACAGGTTTTTAAGGACCAGACTCTGAAGAGAGCCACAACACAGCCACACACTTAATAAAGATGAATAAAGATTTAACAAATTATGATAACCATTGTATTATCTTAGTTTAATGTCATTTCAATGTATTGTAAGGTGCTGGAAACATTCCTCTGAGATTTTGGTCCATATTGACATTATAACATCACACAGTTGCTGAAGATTTGTGTCAAGAAAATATCCCCCACACCATGACACCACCACCACCATTTTTCCGTCCAGAAAACTGCTGCTTACTGGATATTTTCTCTTTTTCTGACCATTCTTATGACCCTAACTCTGACCCTAACCCTGACCCTAACCCTGACCCTGACCCTGACCCTAGAGATGGTTGTGCCCAGTAGATCAGCACTTTCTGAAATACTCAAAACAGCCCGTCTGGCACCAACACCCGTGCCACGTTCAAAGTCACTTAAATCACCTTTCTTTTCCATTCTGATGTTTGGTTTGAACTTCAGCAGATCGTCTTGACCATGTCTACATGCCTAAATGCATTGAGTGGTAAATGGACTGACTTATATAGCGGCTTATTCCAAAGCTCTTTACAACGGCCTCTCATTCACCCATTCACACACACATTCACACACCGATGGCAGCAAGCTACCATGCAAGGCGCAAGCCGCTCATTGGGAGCAATTAGGGGTTCAGTGTCTTGCCCAAGGACACCTCGACATGTGGCCAGCCGGGGCTCGAACTGCCGATCGGACGACCTTACGATCATTAGACAGCGGCTCTACCTCCTGCGCCACAGCTGCCCATTGAGTTGCTGCCACATGATTGGCTGAATAGATATTCACGTTAACGTGCAGTTGAAAAGGTGTACCTAATAAAGTGGCGTGAGTGAGTGTACTGTATATCAGTGCAGACTGGCAGGGTATGAGCACGGGTTGCTAGCCTACAGAACACCGCTATTCTGTCATGGCCTGGTAATGAAGCATTATTCTTTTTTATTTGATGACTTGTTTGATCGATTGATAGCGTGAAACTTAAGTTGCGAATGAATCGCGAGCGTCAATGCTTTTCTACAGGGTTCGAGTTATAAGCTGAGCTTTGTGGGGGTCTCCAAAATAACAGTGCGAAATGTTCTCATGCACGTGCGCGAATCATGCCCACACAGCGTTGGGACTTACAAGTTTTAATTAGCCATAGGCTACTCATTTCACCACATCAACACCACCACATGAAACAACAGCTATAAGCGATAGTCACGGGTATCTCGGCCAATAATTTTGTTGTTTTTGCTATACAGTCCATTCACTTTCCCTGTTAGCACGACACATTGTCCACATCTCCATTTCCAGTGACATCGCACCTGACATAAATAATCATGTATGCTCGTCCATGAATTGTGCTTTCATCTAATGTTATGCTACTACGGGAATCAAGTGATTTGACATTAGAAATTAATTTGTTTCATCTCTTGTGCAATGTGCTACAATCTGGGCACATGAATGATCGGATCGGTGAGCAGGGGTCAACTGTCGCGCCATTCATCTCATTAAGTTTCATAATTGGATTCAGTTTTGTATAAGGCATCCTTTCTTTAGCGACAGTATAGGCTGCCCTGAACGAACTAGCTAGCTGTCTCCTTATACAGTACATACTGGAGGTGAGTTCTGCTACTTTCTTCGGAAGCATTTGCTTTTGTTTGAGCTCTGCTATTTCAACAGTTTCAGTTCAACGTTAGGTGTCATAACAGGGCAGCTGAATTCAAGTTTGGTTTCTTGGATGAAAACAAGAAACTTTCCAGGCTTGTCGACTCAGTCGACAGCAGTGGCCTTTTTTTGGGCGGCATGATAGCTAGCTACTGAATATTTTATTCTCAATAATCGTGTTTTCACGTTCGCAAGCTCTCAACGATCATATTCTGCTGCTGCACAATATTCTACTGCGCCCCATAGTGTCTTGGTGGTAAAGTGCAGGCAGTCAAAGGCCTACTGTCATTCACAGGAGATTAATGCTGGTGCGCGTAGTTCTTTTGGAAAACGTGTTTATTTTAGAATATTTATCATATAAATAAATACAAATAATACTCATTACATTGACATTTTTGATCAAATAATGGTTGTGGTAATGTATTATTAGCGACCCCCACAGATGTATGATTTTACTGCTTTCATGGGAGCTCAGACCTTCCTTATGGGAGCTCAGCTCCCATTGGCTCCCACATAACTCGAACCCTGCTTTTCTATGATACTACTGATGACCTATCAGGGTTATCCCATTTCATAGGGGAAGATTCTTAACCACTACCCCTTGTTCCCTCGTAAAAAAGGGAAATGGGATTGGACCACTTGGGCAACTTTCACTTCTCTAACAAATGAAGAAGTCAGTGAAGTATTTTGTAAAATGGTAAAATGGTAAATGGTCTGACTTATACAGCGCCTCATTCCAAAGCGCTTTACAACGGCCTCTCATTCACCCATTCACACACACACATTCACACACACATTCACACACCAATGACGGCAAGCTGCCATGCAAGGCGCCGGCCCGCTCGTTGGGAGCAATTAGGGGTTCAGTGTCTTGCCCAAGGACACCTCAACACCAGCTGGAGTTTGAACCGCCAATCTGCAGACCTTGCGATCATTAGACGCCACAGCTACTTCCTGCGGTACAGCAGTCTGCCTTAGGTTGTCTATTAGGCACAGCAGCCTTAGGTTGTCGATTAGGCACAGCAGTCTGCCTTAGGTTGTCCTTTTCCATTCAAAATGTCCATTTACACCTTTAAACAACAATTACCCATAAGACTGTGCAAAGTGACCAGTCATGAACATACAGTATGATGGTTCTTTACGTGGTTCCAGCCTCCTCAGACAGGTGAGGGACAGACAGGTGAGGACAGACAGGTGAGGTCTGAGGGACAGACAGGTGAGGTCCTGAGGGACAGACAGGTGAGGTCTGAGGGACAGACAGGTGAGGTCTGAGGGACAGACAGGTGAGGTCCTGAGGGACAGACAGGTGAGGTCTGAGGGACAAACAGGTGAGGTCTGAGGGACAGACAGGTGAGGTCTGAGGGACAGACAGGTGAGGTCCTGAGGGACAGACAGGTGAGGTCTGAGGGACAGACAGGTGAGGTCTGAGGGACAGACAGGTGAGGTCCTGAGGGACAGACAGGTGAGGTCTGAGGGACAGACAGGTGAGGTCTGAGGGACAGACAGGTGAGATCCTGAAGGACAGACAGGTGAGGTCCTGAGGGACAGACAGGTGAGGTCCTGAGGGACAGACAGGTGAGGTCCTGAGGGACAGACAGGTGAGGTCCTGAGGGACAGACAGGTGAGGGACAGACAGGTGAGATCCTGAAGGACAGACAGGTGAGATCCTGAAGGACAGACAGGTGAGGTCCTGAGGGACAGACAGGTGAGGTCCTGAGGGACAGACAGGTGAGGTCTGAGGGACATACAGGTGAGGTGTGAGGGACAGACAGGTGAGGTCCTGAGGGACAGACAGGTGAGGTCCTGAGGGACAGACAGGTGAGGTCCTGAAGGACAGACAGGTGAGGTCCTGAGGGACAGACAGGTGAGGTCCTGAGGGACAGACAGGTGAGGTCCTGAGGGACAGACAGGTGAGATCCTGAAGGACAGACAGGTGAGGTCCTGAGGGACAGACAGGTGAGGTCCTGAGGGACAGACAGGTGAGGTCCTGGGGGGCAGACAGGTGAGGTCAGAGGTCAGAGGTCAGACTAGCTGTCTGGTAGGAGGCAGGAGAAAGGCAGGTCGGCCAGGCAGCCCGTGGTGACGGGGACCTGGATGTGGGAGAAGAGGGCTCTGCTCTGGGCTCTGCTCTGGGCTCCGGCCCCCTGGTTCCCCTGGTTCCCCTGGTTCCCCTGGTTCCTCTTCAGCTCCGCCAGGCGCCGCAGGATGGCCCGGCGCTCCCGGCCGCGGACCAGACCCCGGTAGTACAGCAGGGCCGCCAGGTGCCTCCGACTGGACCAGCAGACAGTAAACACAACCAGAACCACAATCAGAACTAGAAACACAAGCAGAACCAGAAACACAATCACAACCAGAACATGTGACATGAACATGTGCTTGTGTGTCTGAAGTGAAACCTTGATCCACTATTTTCTTGTTGTTCTTGTAAGGTAACTCTTACCTGATGTTGAGGTAACTCTTACCTGATGTTGAGGTAACTCTGATGTTGAGGTAACTATGATGTTGAGGTAACTCTTACCTGATGTCAGGGTAGCCCTCCACTAAAGGTTGCAGGTGGTCCTTTATGTCCTTCTTGTTTTTTTGCCAGATGACGTCACACACGTGGTCTCCTACGGGGTGCAGCCAGTCATCTGCTGTTTTCTAACAGAGGAGACATGAACGTCAACCAGATGTGACCAGGACGCACATCCTGTTCTGTCTCTGGAGATCCACTCTGGTCTGGGCCTGGTCTTGTTTATATCAACATCTGACTGCTTGTGTGTTGGAACTGAATCCCTGATTACCATTTTCCTGTACTGCTACACCCCCCACCCCACCACCCCTCCCCTCACACTCACAGAATTATACAGTTTTATTTTGATCTCTGTGGTTATAATGTAACTTGTAACATTATGTATGGCATAATGCAACATTTAGCATATTTATACAGGGTAGAGGTGGTCTAGTGGATAGTGAGTGAGTTGGACTGGTGATCAGAAGGTTGTGAGTTCAAATCCCGCCTGAAACACCACTACTAGTGTGGCCATGAGTAAGGCACTTAGCCCTCAGTTACTCCATGGAGAATGTCCCTGTATTCTGTAATTGTAAATTGGGGTGGCTGAGGTAGAGCCGGCGTCTAATGATCGCAAGGTTGGCAGATCGGCGGTTCAAACCCCAACTGGCCACATGTCGAGGTGTCCTTGGGCAAGACACTGAACCCCAAATTGCTCCCAGTGAGCGGGCCGGCGCCTTGCATGGCAGCTTGCCGCCACTGGTGTGTGAATGTGTGTGTGAATGGGTGAATGAGAGGCCGTTGTAAAGCGCTTTAGAATAAGTCAGCTAACGAATAAGTCAGTCCATTTAAATCGCACGACAGGATTCTGGGAAGTCTTACCATGTCATCAAACAGCTCCTTAAGCTCCGCCCACTGCATCCTCATCCTGGCGGCCGCCCTCTCGTGCTTGCTGCTCTTACACGAATAGTTGTTTTTCATCAGCTGGGAGAGGAACTCCTTCACCACATGGTAGTGCACGTTGCCCACGAGCGTCTGGTGCAGAACACAGAAGGCATGACAATGGCTGAATGGCATAACAAACAAACACACACACAGAAGGATTAAAGAGAGGATGAGTCACTCTTCCCCTCTCACATGACTGACAGCCTCCAGATCATATGAGTCAAGAAGCCCCTCCCCCTCTTCCTGCCCCCCAGCCCAGGGGCCGGTTGTATAAACATAGCTTAAGACTGATCTAAGCCCTAGACTAGTCTTATATTCTCAAAAACATAGATTAAGACTGGTCTAAGCCTTAGACTAGTCTTATATTATCATAAACATAGATTAAGACTGGTCTAAGCCCTAGACTAGTCTTATATTCTCATAAACATAGCTTAAGACTGGTCTAAGCCCTAGACTAGTCTTATATTCTCATAAACATAGATTAAGACTGGTCTAAGCCTTAGACTAGTCTTATATTATCATAAACATAGCTTAAGACTGGTCTAAGCCTTAGACTAGTCTTATATTCTCATAAACATAGCTTAAGACTGGTCAAAGCCTTAGACTAGTCTTATATTCTCAGGTTAGACCAGTCTAATTAAGACTGTCTGTTGCATAAAAATTAAAACGGACTTATTTTGAGGTTAGAAAGTTAGCCACCTTCCCCCCTGGCTAAGCTTGACTTAACACTGTGTTGCTGTGTTGCTATGGGGACGAGTCAGCCTTAAGTGTCAGTTGGAAAAGTGCTAACTTTTAAGTTACTTTTAACTTTTTTCCCCCAACTGCTAAGCAGTATACTTTTCTATTATATTCCTCCAATACACATATACCGGTTTCGGAGACAAGGCTTAAGCCTAATCCTGGACTAAAAAGCATCTTCAATGGAGATTTTACATTGAAAGTGTGATTTAGTCCAGGACTAGGCTTAAGCCGTGTCTGTGAAACCGGCCCTATAGTGTTTTCTGCAGAAGAAAAGGCAGTTTATCTCTCATATCTTCCGCCACTAGGTGTAGCTAGGTGTAGCTAGGTGTAGCTAGGTCTAGCTAGGTGTAGCTGTTTCGGGCCGCCATGTTTTCTTTTCTGTCATGTGTCTTATTTTACCTAGAATGCATTGCGTGACAGGCTATCTTAGTCAGTCTTACTTTAGGTCACTCATAGGCTAGCTTTATGCAACAGGAACAATTTAGAGTCTATAGCAAGACTGACTTAAAGTGAGATCTAAGTCTTTATGCAACCGACCCCAGGCGCTACGCAACATTACAGTAACGGGCTTTAACACGTTTACCAGACGTGGCATCAGAGTGTCCCCGTAGAGGAGAGAAACACAAAAGCACATCCGAATCAAGTGCCATGTACTTCCCAAAAGCCTCGATTAATTTCCTTTGTCTCACACTTTTCCTGTGCAGCATCCAGATCATCTGAGCGACACCCTTCCTGTCGTTAAGCCCTGTCAATATTACGGGAATATGGGCTGCTTTGAAGCGTTGACTTTCCTGTCTTTCTTCATTATCTCTATCCAATCTGAGAATAATAATAAGATATATATATATATATATATATATATATATATATATATATATATACATACGTATATATATATATATAGCAGTGGGACTTCCCTACTCAAAGTTCTGTTGGAATTCACTCTCGTTTTGAGTTGCTTGGTGGAATGGATGATTGCACTCTCCCACAGTGATAATGAAAAAACAACACATACACCTGCCAGCACTTGAAGCTCAAAACGGGAGTGAATACCAACAGAAGAATATTGCAGGGGATTTTGGCACATTCTTTTGGGCCGCTACCCACACATTTAGCTGTGTTACTCATTCCACGAACGCATGATCCTTACAAGTTGTACCTCGTTGTAAAGGTGACTCATCAGGCTTTCCAACGATATAAAATACAACACCAATTGGTATTATTAAAGGGGAGGAAGAATCGACTGAAATAACGTTTCCAAACTTTTTTTGAGGAGTTTATATACATACAGTGGGGCAAAAAAGTATTTAGTCAGCCACCAATTGTGCAGGTTCTCCCACTTAAAAAGATGAGAGAGGCCTGTAATTTTCATCGGTGTGTTTCACCTGTTCATATGGAGGTCTCACCTGTACGTGTGGGGGTCTCATCAGCGAGCAGCGCCGGGCCAGGGCCTCCGTCCGGCTGCAGAGGTGCTGGAAGTCCTCGTCTGTGGAGAGCCACTTCCTGGTCATCATCCTCCTGAGGAAGGGCTGAGAGACACGACATGTGACACTGGAACACTGGATAGCCAACAGGCATCAGGCAATATCGGATACTATTTCTTGCTGGGAGCATACTATAACCATTCTCAAGACACTACTATAGGCTAATCCAGAGGTTCCCAAAGTGGGTACCGCCAAATCTGCTCGTAAAAAAAAAAATAAAAATATATATAATATTAAATTATAATAATAATACATTAATAAACGTTTGTTTATTACATGTGCAATGGAGTTCATAAGCAAATAAAAGATATATTTCTCAGATTTGAAAGATATTAATTTACTAACTAGGCCTACTAGTTACTAACTAACTACTCCTCACTGAAGTCTTGGACCAAGCGGTGAAAATGGTTAATTATGTCAAATCACGCCCGCTGAAGTCACGGCTGTTCAGCACATTGTGCAATGAGATGGGGTCCGAGCATGAGGGGCTCTTATTACACACAGAGGGCAAGGTGTTATCCCGTGTCTATGAGCTCCGAGATGAACTGATAACTTTTGTCAGTGAGCACGACTTGCCATACAAAGAACAATTGGAAGATGAATCGTGGTGGATTAAGCTTGCTTATCTGGCAGATATTTTTAGCCACCTTAATGACCTCAACATAAAAATGCAAGGGAAGGCTGAGAATATCCTGACAGCGACAGACAAACTGAACGGATTCCGATCCAAATTGAGACGGTGGCAAGACGGGGTGGCCAAGAAAAACATTGAAATGTTTACGTTGACGGCCAATGACGCAGCACACAAGTCAGCGTCTTTCTTGAATCTGATCGCTGCGCACCTCCGTATGCTGGAGGAGAGATTTGAGTCCTATTTCCCTCCAATGAACGAAGACTTCGACTGGCTCCGGGATCCGTTCAACCCCCTCTCATCAGCATCAGCCGCTAGTTTGAGCAGCAAAGCTCCAGATGAACTGGCAGAGCTCATTATGGGCCGCACACTGAAGCTCAAACATGGTGAGCTAGGTTTGGATAGGTTTTGGCTGCTTGTGGGACATGAATATCCATCTCTCTCAGAGAGCGCCATCAATGTGCTTTTACCCTTCCCAACCTCCTACTTGTGCGAGCTGGCTTTTTCTTCTCGTCAAGAACAAGACACGCACGCGTCTGTCAGTGGAACAGGACCTGCGTGTCGCGCTGTCCACTATCTCTCCCCGCATAAAGAGACTCTGCTCCCAAAAGCAGGCGCATGTGTCCCACTAATGCGCACAACATATTTATTTGCTTTATTTCTCTCAATTTTTACAATTCTGTCATGATTATTATTGTTAAATTATTATAGTTGTGAGTTACCCGTTTGGTTCAGATGTGAAATAATAATCTCAGAATGAGCATTGAAATGAGAATTACATTTTAAGGCATTATTTTAAGCCCCCCAAAAAAGCATTGTTCCATTGATTGATTATACAGGCCTTTGATATTTTATTTGTGTGAAGAATTCCCTCTGAGTCTCCTCCCATATTGTACAATCCTTGAGGGCCACAATTTTATTTAATTTAGCGATAGTTTGACTGACCTATGCATTCTTGCCCGTCCATTACAGTTCATTTATGACTTTTATTATCTTGTTAAAATTCATTGGGGCAATACTTATGTATTATATATAAACACACATTTTCAAACCAATTCATCGTGTATTGTTTTTAGTTTAAGCTCCGAGGCATTTTTAAAATCTTCGTAGAGTTGGGGTGCCTTGGAGAAGGGGGAAAGCTTCAGGGGTGCCTTGGTTAAAAAAAGTTTGGGAACCTCTGGGCTAATCTATTTGCTCCTTCCATAGGGTCCTGTAGGGTGGGGGGTGGGGGGCGGGGGGCTGTGATTGGGGGGGTGGGTTGGAGGTATTTGGCGGGAGGGACATTTGTGGGAGGAGGGGGAGGTGGGGGACTGTTGGGGTAAAGAGAGATTGGGAAGGGGAAGGGGGGGGGGGGGTGGAAGGTTTATGGGAATTTTGTTTTTCTATTTCTCTTTTGTTCATTTATATGTTACCGCTCTCTTGTATCATTCCCTGAAGAAATAATAATAAAAAATGTATCACAAAAAAAAAAAAAACATGTGACATGTTCTAGTCTTTTGGTCCAACCAATCACAATGTTCAGACTTTTCTTTTGAAACACGGAACTACGTTTCAACGTCGTTGAGAATCAGAAACACAAACTCGCTAGTCGAGCCAAAACACTGCAACAACGCAATGGATTGGGTGAGTAATCCCCACTGCTACCTAGTTAACTAGAACACTACTTTACATTGTTACCTAGTTAACTACAACACTACTTTACATTGTTACCTAGTTAACTAGAACACTACTTTACATTGTTACCTAGTTAACTACAACACTACTTTACATTGTTACCTAGTTAACTAGAACACTACTTTACATTGTTACCTAGTTAACTACAACACTACTTTACATTGTTACCTAGTTAACTACAACACTACTTTACATTGTTACCTAGTTAACTACAACACTACTTTACATTGTTACCTAGTTAACTACAACACTACTTTACATTGTTACCTAGTTAACTACAACACTACTTTACATTGTTACCTAGTTAACTACAACACTACTTTACATTGTTACCTAGTTAACTAGAACAATACTACATTGTTACC
Source organism: Nansenia antarctica (assembly GCF_963989245.1). NCBI lineage: Eukaryota > Metazoa > Chordata > Actinopteri > Argentiniformes > Microstomatidae > Nansenia > Nansenia antarctica. The sequence continues at coordinate 22,836,163 of NC_137674.1, read as the reverse complement.
TAGTTAACTAGAACACTACTTTACATTGTTACCTAGTTAACTAGAACACTACTTTACATTGTTACCTAGTTAACTACAACACTACTTTACATTGTTACCTAGTTAACTACAACACTACTTTACATTGTTACCTAGTTAACTACAACACTACTTTACATTGTTACCTAGTTAACTAGAACACTACTTTACATTGTTACCTAGTTAACTAGAACACTACTTTACATTGTTACCTAGTTAACTACAACACTACTTTACATTGTTACCTAGTTATCTACAACACTACTTTACATTGTCAGCAGGCTCACAGAACAAGCTGTGTTAGTTGACTAGCGATGTGTCGTTGATTTGTACAATTCACTAATCTGTCCATTCGTCTGATCACGTAGCAACATTGACAACAGCAGAGATTGAGAGATGTACGCCTGAGGAAATAAATAATAACCATAAATGACCCCCTGGTAAACAACAACAGTGACAGATCTGTGGTGAGATCAGGTCAAACTGCATCAACACCGCTGAGCTCAGCGTATCAAGGGCGTTTAGGAAACTTGGATCAGGTCTAACACTCTTTCTTTTTTTAGTTAAGTACTGGACGTTATTTTTTCTGAGTGGGGCAGTCCCACTCATATTTTTCTTTTTATTGCGATAGAGACAGTAGAGATTTGACAGGAAGGATGGGTGAGTGAGAGAGAGAGAGAGAGAGAGAGAGAGGAGGATAGAGACAGTAGAGATTATGACAGGATGGATGGGTGAGAGAGAGAGAAGGGATGACAAGCAGGATATATCCGCGGCCGGAATCGAACCGGGAACCCTGCGGTTACGTGGTCGATGCTCAGTGTGCTAGGCCTCCGAGCGCCCCCAGGTCTAACACTCTTTCACCTACTTTGACGTCAGTCTTAAACTGCTCCTCCAGACCCTGGGTCAGTCTATGGACAAGGCCGTCCAACTCTCCACTGACATCCTCCGCCTGCTTCTGGCAGTTGTCCCGGTAACCGTCCATGTGCTCCCTGGAGGAAGACAAACAGGATAGTAGAGAAGGTCTGATGTCTCCGAGCTACAGGACATTGTACATGGACTACTTATATAGCGCCTTATTCCAAAGCGCTTGGCGCTTCTCTTGGGGTTCAGTGTCTTGCCCAAGGACACCTCGACACGTGGCCAGTCGGGGATCGAACCGCCGATCTGCCGACCTTGCGACCATTAGACGCCGACTCTACCTCCTGAGCCACAGCTGCACATTGTTATTTTATTGTAATCTCACCACAGGTTTCAGTCTGTCACAGCACAACACTGACCTCAGGATTAAGGAGAAGAATATTTATGATATTGATTGTAATAGATAATGATCTGGACTTATAGATATTGATCTGGAAGTTTCACATTCTTATATTCTTATGCATCAGAGCAGGATATCATGTTCTTTTAAACGAGTGCTGTGTACACACAAACATGTGTTCATCCCAGTCTTCTTAAACACTCTGAGATATCGTACAGCATGAATGACTTTGACTCTTTGTGTACCTCAGCTTAAAGCAAGTAATTGTAAACAGTCATGGAAACTTTGACTAACAGAGACACAATGGGCCGGTTTCAGAGACAAGGCTTAAGCCTAGTCCTGGACTAAATCACACTTTCAATGTAAAATCTCCATTGAAGATGTTTTTTAGTCTAGGATTAGGCTTAAGCCTTGTCTGTGAAACCGGCCCAATGTGTGTTAGAGGCCGACCCACTAACTCTGAAGAGACAGTGCCCTCCTCTCTCTGCAGATGACACATACAGTACAGTATACAGTGTTATTTAATGTTGAACACTCAGAGCTGAGCTCCTCTGGGCTGGTCTGAAACGCAGCCTGGTTTCCTTGAAGTCATGTGACTTTCAACCACTTCACTTCACTTCTCAGTGTTTATGGAATCTTGTAAACAGTCGAACAGTCAGGCTTGGGGGGTATTTCATTAATGTTTCTAAAGGAAAGTTCAGACTTATTTTGATGGTATTCACGAGAGTTCTCAACATAAGCCTGGATTGTCATTTAGCAACGTTGATGGAACACCCCCCTGGGTCTTGTTTGTCAACACACGTCTCTCTGCCAAAAGTGATTCGGACATAAAAACATGAAATTGCGAAACATCTGAATTTTACTTTGCTGCTCTGAAGAAACTAAACATCGCAACGGCAACAATGTCCCAAGAGTTTGGCTCTAAGATCAGGCTGTTAGACTGCCACAGTGTCTTTTGATATTTCACACAGACACACACACACACACACACACACACACACACACACGCACACACACACACTCACGCACACACACACACACACTCTATCCTTTGGTGAAAAGAGCACTGAGTGCCTAGCAACAGCAGCTCGCCAGGCCTTTCAGGTTAGATGGAAAGGAGAAGCAGTCAGTCTTACTTCAGACTGGTGAAGCTGTTGATGTAGGTCACCTGGTAGTCGGCCCACAGCGCTGGGTCTTCCAGACCGCTGCAGCTCTGGTTAAAGTCTGCCTCAAACCTGGGGGGGGGGGAAGCAGAGGTCAGAGGTCAGGGGTCAGGAGGAGGAGTTCCCCTGCACTAGGAAGACAGAAGTAGTGTTCAAATATGACCTGATAAGAAATGGAAAAAAGCCAAATCATGTGATTATTGACAAACACAGTGGAAGGTGCCAGTGTTTTGTTATCTGACAGAGACTGATAGGGTCAGGGTTAGACTCTGGACTGGGCTGGTTAGGTTAGGGTCAGGATTAGGGTTAGACTCTGGACTGGGCTGGTTAGGGTCAGGGCAGTGGTGTAGTGTAGTTTCTTCTAGTGGGTATACTGTGATTTTTCCCTCCCAGCCTCATATTGTTCATTTCGGAACGCCATAAAAATACACCTGCGCTCCCTGTCTAACGTTATATATATAACATGTTGTAAGGCTGATCTGTGCATGATAGTGCTGCATTTTGACATGTTTCATGTCGCATCTCCCCCCGTTGATGGTATATGATGCTATAGTCAGTCCCAATGGTCCAAAAGTCAAGTGCTTCGTAACACAGAATGAAAGTGAAAGTTCTGTCACAAAACGCTGTTACGTATCCTCACACATTTTTAAGTGGGTATATGGAAATCCTTGGCCTTTCCTAGTGGGTGTACGGAGTAGTCCTGTGTATCACCGAGACTACACCACTGGGTTAGACTCTGGACTGGTCTGGTTGGGTTAGGGTCAGGGTCAGGGTTAGACTCTGGACTGGTCTGGTTGGGTTAGGGTTAGGGTCAGGGGGATTAGGGTTAGGGTCAGGGTTAGGGTTAGACTCTGGACTGGGCTGGTTGGGTTAGGGTCTGGAGTCAGGGTTAGGTGTTAGACTCTGGACTGGTCTGGTTGGGTTAGGGTCAGGGTCAGGGTTAGACTCTGGACTGGTCTGGTTGGGTTAGGGTTAGGTAAGGGGAACTTAGATTCCAACTGCCAATGGCAGTGAAAGTGCTCGGGCACACAAAGAAAAGGGCATCCTTTCTCCTCTATATTTTTAACTTTAGGCCTTTCTGTCATTTGTATTTTTTTTCTTTTTTTCTCCTTCGTTCTCCCATCCCCGACCCTTGGGTCTCCGGGTTCAGGTAAGTACAATAGGTACGTTTTTTTAGTAATTTAGACTGGTCTGGTTGGGTTAGGGTTAGGGTCAGGGTTAGGGTTAGACTCTGGACTGGGCTGGTTGGGTTAGGGTCAGGGGTCAGGGTTAGGGTTAGACTCTGGACTGGTTTGGTTGGGTTAGGGTCAGGGTCAGGGTTAGACTCTGGACTGGTTTGGTTGTGTTAGGGTCAGGGTCAGGGTTAGACTCTGGACTGGTTTGGTTGGGTTAGGGTCAGGGGTCAGGGTTAGGGTTAGACTCTGGACTGGTTTGGTTGGGTTAGGGTCAGGGTCAGGGTTAGACTCTGGACTGGTTTGGTTGTGTTAGGGTCAGGGTCAGGGTTAGACTCTGGACTGGTTTGGTTGGGTTAGGGTCAGGGGTCAGGGTTAGGGTTAGACTCTGGACCGGGCTGTTGGTGTAGGAGCGTACCGTTTAGGAAACTGCTTCAACTCCTCCAAGCACGCGCAGATGACTTTCCTCTCCAGGTGTGTGTCGATCTTCCTGGAATTCACAGCGTTGCTCTTGATGTACTACAAACATTCATGGAGCCAAGTTAACATTTCCAATGACAGAAATAATAAAGTTAAATGCCTCTGTTGCCCCCTAGTGGCGATATAGTGTCATCGTTCATGCAGTGTATGACACAACAGTACCAGCCAGATGTCCATGTGGATGTCAGAGTTGAGGAAGACGCCGTCGTCGTCCTTCTTTGGCTCCTTTCTCTCTCTCCACACTCTCTCAAGTTCTATTAGTCTGTCCAGGGAAGATCTCATATCCGCCTGACAAACACATGGAAGATAGATTAGATTAGATTAGATAGTTAGATTAGATTAGATTAGATAGTTAGATTAGATTAGATAGATTAGATTAGATTAGATTAGATTAGATTAGATTAGATAGTTAGATTAGATTAGATTAGATAGTTAGATTAGATTAGATTAGATAGTTAGATTAGATTAGATTAGATTAGATAGTTAGATTAGATTAGATTAGATAGTTAGATTAGATTAGATTAGATAGTTAGATTAGATTAGATTAGATTAGATTAGAAGATAGAACAGAAAGTCTGGGTGAGTTTGACAGAGATCCAAGTTTACTTGCTGGATTTATTCTCAGCTATCACATGTAAAATTAATACTAATATTTTTATTATATCCACTAAATAATCTGCCAAAGCACTAGCGTTTGCTTTGAATCCACACCCTTCATATACACCTACTGTACACATCTGCTTATAACGTGGGGTATCTGGACTGCACTTATATAGCGCCTTTATCCAAAGCGCTTTACAACGGCCTCTCATTCACCCATTCACACACACATTCACACACCAATGGCGGCAAGCTACCATGCAAGGCGCCGGCCCGCTCACTGGTAGGGCTTTCACACCGGCAGTTCCGAACGCCGGTTCGCGTTCGGAAACCTCCGAACGTTGGCGCTGTCTGGCGAACGAGCCTGCGTTCATACCAGTGTATCGTTCGCCAGACAGCGCCAACGTTCGGAGGTTTCCGAACGCGAACCGGCGTTCGGAACTGCCGGTGTGAAAGCCCTATGGGAGCAATTTGGGGTTCAGTGTCTTGGCCAAGGACACTTCGACATGTGGCCAGCCGGGGGTCGAACCGCCAATCTGCCAACCTTGCGATCATTAGACGGCGGCTCTACCTCCTGAGACACAGCCTCTACCTCCTGAGCCACAGCCTCTACCTCCTGAGACACAGCCTCCACCTCCTGAGACACAGCCTCCACCTCCTGAGACACAGCCTCCACCTCCTGAGACACAGCCTCTACCTCCTGAGACACAGCCTCTACCTCCTGAGACACAGCCTCTACCTCCTGAACCACAGCCTCTACCTCCTGAGACACAGCCTCTACCTCCTGAGACACAGCCTCTACCTCCTGAGACACATCCTCTACCTCCTGAGACACAACCTCTACCTCTTGAGACACAGCCTCTACCTCCTGAGACACAGCCTCTACCTCCTGAGACACAGCCTCTACCTCCTGAGACACAGCCTCTACCTCCTGAGACACAGCCTCTACCTCCGGAGATACAGCCTCTACCTCCTGAGACACAGCCTCTACCTCCTGCACCACAGCCGCCCTGGTATCTAGTCCCTCACCTTGACCCTGTCACAGTATCTCTCCTTCAGCTGGTCGGAGAAGACGTCCTCCAGAGAGAGGCCGGGGGGCTCAGCCTCTGTCTCCAGCTTCAGGGAGGGGCTGCCCATGATCCTGTCACTGTGGGGGGGGGAGAGGTGGAGAGGTGGAGAGGTGGAGAGGAGGAGAGGTGGAGAGGAGGAGAGGTGTAGAGGTGGAGAGGAGAGGAGGAGAGGTGGAGAGGTGGAGAGGAGAGGAGGAGAGGGGAAGAGGTAGAGAGGTGGAGAGGTGGAGAGGTGGAGAGGTGGAGAGGAGGAGAGGAGGAGAGGTGGAGAGGTGGAGAGGAGGAGAGGAGGAGAGGTAGAGAGGAGGAGAGGTAGAGAGGTGGAGAGGAGGAGAGGAGGAGAGGTAGAGAGGGGAAGAGGTGTGGTACAGCATCTCTCAACACACAATCTGACCGGTCTCATATCTGACATCCTATATCAACTGTCTTCATTCTACTTGTTATCTCTAAAGCATTATCAGTTAGCAGAGCAACAACAGAACAGCCTCGTTAGTGATTACCTGGCTTATCATTCAGGTGTGTGTGTGTTAACCTCAGGTGTGTGTTAACCTCAGGTGTGTGTGTTAACCTCAGGTGTGTGTGTGTGTGTGTGTGTGTTAACCTCAGGTGTGTGTGTGTGTTAACCTTAGGTGTGTGTGTGTGTGTGTGTTAACCTCAGGTGTGTGTTAACCTCAGGTGTGTGTTAACCTCAGGTGTGTGTGTGTTAACCTCAGGTGTGTGTGTGTTAACCTCAGCGTCGTACCTGTGGTAGTCAGGTGTTAGGGGTAGGGTCAGGTACCTGTGGTAGTCAGGTGTTAGGGGTAGGGTCAGGTACCTGTGGTAGTCAGGTGTTAGGGGTAGGGTCAGGTACCTGTGGTAGCGGTTGATGATCCAGTCCAGCAGGGCGTAGAGGTCCCTCAGCTCCGTCACCAGCGGGGGCAGCGTCCTCAGGTGCTGGCCCACGGCGCCATGGTAACAGGCCAGGTAGGTGCTGAACACCTGGAAGCCGGGGGGGTACGCCCCCTGCAGGTGGGCCCGCACGTTCTCCAGGTCCTCCAGGATGGCCTTAATAATAATAATAATAATATTTCATTATATTTGTATAGCGCTTTTCCGAGGCTCAAAGACGCTGACAATATGGGAGAAACTGAAAACACAGAAACAACAGAGGGGAGGTTGTATGCATGTCCAGGGGGGTAGGGGGGGGGGGGTGGTGGCAGGGTTAGGGGAAATGGTTAGGGGTAGGGGAGGTTGTATGCATGTCCAGGGGGGGAGGGGGGGTTACCTTGCCCAGTAGACCCAGGTGCACGGCCAGCCAGGACGCGTTCTGCTCCCGGCCCTCCAGGTGGACCCCCCCCAGCCTGGCCCGCGCCCCCTCGCTCACCGCCTCCCTCCAGAAGCTCCTCCACCCCCCGGGACCCCCCAGGCCGCCCGGCTCCCCCTCCCTCTTCTCCTCCTCCTGGATCACCCGCGCCACGAGGACCAGGAGCGGCTTGTTGCGGGAGGTGAGGGTGTTGGAGTCTCGTACGATGCCCTTCACCTGGTAACAACAATAATAATAATACATTTTATTAATAATAATAATACATTTTATTATGAATAATAATAATACATTTTATTAATAATAACAATAATACATTGTATTAATAATAATAATAACAATAATAATACATTTTATTAGTAATAATAATAATAATAATAAATGGTATTAATAATAACAATAATATACATTGTATTAATAATAATAATACATTTTATTAATAATAATACATTTTAAAAATATAATAATAATACATTTTATTAATTAATTAATAATACATTTTATAATACATTTTATTATTATTATTATTAATAATAATAATCAGTGTTGGGCACGTTACTTTAAAAAAGTAATTAGTTATAGTTACTAGTTACTTATCCCAAAAAGTAACTGAGTTAGTAACTGAATTACTTCATTATAAAAGTAACTAGTTACTAGGGAAAGTAACTATTGCATTACTTTTTACCACGGTGCAGCGGGCTAAGTTAAGGTCAGTCAGCCAAATGTGACAAGGAAAAGCTTACCCACTGCCATATTAGAAGATAAATGTGATCTTCTTGTGAAGATAGATTTTTTCTGAGCAGGTTTCAGCAGGGAACTTTTCATATTTATTGCACTTCAACAGACCACAACTGGTAGACATATTGTACTTCAAGTATTTTCTTCATTACAAAAGTTAACAGTTAAACAATATGAAGTGCTTTTAAAGTAGTACTGAAATAGTGCCTGTACTTCCACCGTGAAAACGCCACGTTCACCCTTAGAACACTCGGGACTCGCCATTGCTGCGTGTATGACGTCATGATCGTGTATCTCTCTGATAGTTTGAGTGTGTGTGTGGTGCTGTGCGCGCGTGTGGTTTGTGTGTAGAAACATCCGCACAACACTGAACTATGGTTGGCTTACCATGACATTTTCTCTACCATAGCCAATCATGATCACTTAACTCTACCATAGCCAATCATGATCACTTAACTCTACCATAGCCAATCATGATCACTTAAGCGGTTGTCTCGCCCCTCCCCTCCCCTCCCAGCTGTGACTGAGGTCGGTTGACAATGAGAAGCTTCTGTAGTAACGCGCCGCATTGAATTACCGGTAACGGTAACGGCGTTATAACGATGGAAATAGTAATCAATTAGATTACCCGTTACTGGAAAGAATAACTCCGTTAGTAACACCGTTTATTTTAACGCCGTTATTCACATCACTGATAATAATACATTTTATTAATAATAACAATAATAATACATTTTTATTATACATTATACTTTATACCATACTTTATTATGCATTTCGTGACGTTAGAATTATAAGGTTCTATCTCAGTTTCTGTCAAAATTTAGTTTTTTTACATAATCTGATCCATTAGGTGTTTATTAATGCCTGTGTGGTGTTATTTTTTAAATGTTGACATTTTTGAGTTAGTAATTAAATAAAATACAAAGGTTCCATCTCACAGAACATAATGGAATGTAAAAACTTTGAAGCTCAATATCTCTGAACTACCCTAGACGGAGATAGAACCTACGGAGCCCCCCTGGGGTCACATGGTAGAAAAAATATATTTGATGTGTGAATCCGTTCCCTCGGTTTTGTAATCCGTTCCCTCGGTTCAGTAATCCGTTCCCTCGGTTTAGTAATCCGTTCCCTCGGTTTACAAAGAGACAGAGAGACAGAGAGAGAGAGAAAGAGATTGTGAAAGTGAAGAGCAGAGTTTTGAAATGGAGGAGGTGTTTCACCTTGTCCCTGAGCGTGCCGTACAGGAGGCGCAGGTCCTTCTCCTTCTTGGCCAGCTCCACGCGGGAGGAGGTGTCGTCCTCCGGGAGCTGCTGCGTCTCCTGCTGGAACTCCCGGCGCAGGGAGAGGAGGTTCAGGTGCGCCTCCTCCAGCACCTCCATCTCGATCAGCTTGTTGATCTCCATCACTGGAGGAGGAGCAGCCAATCAGGAGAAGGCATGAGAGAGGAGCAACCAATCAGGAGAGGGCATGAGAGAGGAGCAACCAATCAGGAGAGGACATGAGAGAGGAGCAACCAGTCAGGAGAGGACATGAGAGAGGAGCAACCAATCAGGAGAGGGCATGAGAGAGGAGCAACCAATCAGGAGAGGACATGAGAGAGGAGCAACCAATCAGGAGAGGACATGAGGAGGAGCAGCCAATCAGGAGAGGACATGAGAGAAGCAAAGCTCAGATAGGCAGGAAGAGAGAGAGAGAGACAAAGAGAGAGAGAGAGAGAGACAGAGAGAGAGAGAGAGAGAGAGAGACAAAGAGAGAGAGAGAGAGAGACAAAGAGAGAGAGACAGAGAGAGAGAGAGACAAAGAGAGAGACAAAGAGAGAGAGAGAGACAAAGAGAGAGAGAGACAGAGAGAGAGAGAGACAAAGAGAGAGAGAGAGACAAAGAGAGAGAGGGAGGGAGGATTAGGAAGGGTTAGAGAAAAAAGACAGGGGTGTGGGGGGTTGGATGTGTGTGGGGGGTCTCACCTGACAGGGGTGTGTGGGGGGGGGTGTGTGTGTGTGGGGGGGGTCTCACCTGACAGGGGTGTGGGGGGGAGCTCTGGAAGGGTGTAGGAGTCTCTGATCTCCACCCTCCCCTCCCCCTTCTCCGTCTTCTCCTCGCTGACGGGCTGCAGCAGGTCTGGGGGGGGCTTGTCCTTCCTGCCCAGCCTCAGACTCCTCCGCAGGGACGCCCCCTTCTTCAGGAGAGAGTCTCCGATGGCCGACGTCGGGTCTGTGGACCAGACAGCAACATAATTATAATAATAATAATAATAATAATAATAATAATAACTTTATTTGTATAGCGCTTTTCCTGAAAACGTTGCAGCTCAAAGTGCTTTAATCATTATATAATCATCATTTAATTATTTGGTAACTTAAATGCAATATTAAAAGGATGGGTTTTTATAATTTTAATTTAATTATTTAGTCATTTAAAGGCAATATTAAAACGTTTTTAGTCATAGTAACATATGTGCTGAGGTTGCATCCACACATTCACATACCAATGGCGGCAAGCTGCCATGCAAGGCGCCGGCCCGCTCACTGGGAGCAATTTGGGTTCAGTGTCTTGCCCAAGGACACTTCGACATGTGGCCAACCGCTGATCTGCCAACCTTGTGATCATTAGACGGTGACTCTACCTCCTGAGACACAGCCTGTAACTGTAACTGTGTGGTCAGTGAGACGGTGGAGAGTTGAGAGTCAGAATTCCGGCAGCTGAGGGGAAGAAGCTGTTGGTGGTCCTGTTGGTTCTGCCCGGGAGGCTGCGGTAGCGTGCCCCAGAGCGAGTACCACGTAGGAGGGTTAGGGTTAACCCTGACTAACAGTACCTCGTAGGAGGGTTAACCCTGACTAACAGTACCTCGTAGGAGGGTTAAAATCTCCAAGAGTGGGGTTATTGTATTGTATTGTATGAGAGCCAAAATCTCCAAGAGTGGGGTTATTGTATGTGGGCTAAGTGATCATTACATGATCTTTTGCACTCGTAAAAAGCATAAACCCAAGGCTGGCGGTCATAAAACTGTAACCACTAGATCCCTTAAATCCTATTCTAGTGAGGCCTTAAACCATAAACTGGAGAATCAAGACTGGTTAGATGAACTAAAAAGCACACAGGTTGAGGAGGCATGGCTAGGTTTCAAAACCAAATTCCTAAATATTATTGACAGTATAGCCCCCATGAGAACCACCAGGGTTAAAGCCCGATCGGAACCATGGATGAATTCGGACATTCTAAATGCTATGAAAGTCAGAGACCTAAAATGCTCTGAAGTTCAAAAATGCAAATCAAAATTAGTGAAACACTTAAACGAAGATCTCAAAACCCTGTTGGTTCTGCCCGGGAGGCTGCGGTAGCGTGCCCCAGAGCGAGTACCACGTAGGAGGGTTAGGGTTAACCCTGACTAACAGTACCTCGTAGGAGGGTTAACCCTGACTAACAGTACCTCGTAGGAGGGTTAAAATCTCCAAGAGTGGGGTTATTGTATTGTATTGTATGAGAGCCAAAATCTCCAAGAGTGGGGTTATTGTATGTGGGCTAAGTGATCATTACATGATCTTTTGCACTCGTAAAAAGCATAAACCCAAGGCTGGCGGTCATAAAACTGTAACCACTAGATCCCTTAAATCCTATTCTAGTGAGGCCTTAAACCATAAACTGGAGAATCAAGACTGGTTAGATGAACTAAAAAGCACACAGGTTGAGGAGGCATGGCTAGGTTTCAAAACCAAATTCCTAAATATTATTGACAGTATAGCCCCCATGAGAACCACCAGGGTTAAAGCCCGATCGGAACCATGGATGAATTCGGACATTCTAAATGCTATGAAAGTCAGAGACCTAAAATGCTCTGAAGTTCAAAAATGCAAATCAAAATTAGTGAAACACTTAAACGAAGATCTCAAAACCCACTTTGAGAAAATTAAAAAACAATGCAACAAACTATGCAATCAGGTAATTACCATGACCAAATCTGCTAAGAAAAAATACCTCGATAACAAAATCGAAGAAAACTTAAACAAACCACGTGACCTTTGGAAGCTACTTAATAGCCAACTAGGTTGCAGTCAAAAACTCAAAACCAGGTCCACAAACATCAGCATAAAATCTGGAGATTCTCTCTTTACAGACAAGCTGGATGTGGCTAAGTGCTTAAACACTTTCTTTACAACCATAGCCACTAAATTAGTTAACAATCTACCACCCCACTCAGGGCGTTATGGTGTAGAGCACATCCGTGCGTTCTACAATAAACTGGGTGTACGCAAAGATGATTTTAAACTCTCCATGGTGTCAAACGATGAGGTGTTTAAAAAACTGGGCGCTCTACACTCAGAAAAGGCCACGGGCCATGACAATATTCCAGCCAGATTTCTAAAAGACTCAGCTGCCTCCATTACCCCAATCATCACCCACATAATAAACCTCTCCATCAAACAGGGACACGTCCCCCTTGACTTTAAAATAGCAAGGGTAACCCCACTGTATAAAAAAGGAAGCAAATTAGACCCAGGCAACTACCGACCTGTTTCTATTCTTAATTCCATCTCGAAACTTATGGAAAAAATAGTTTATGAACAGGTTGATAGGTACCAGGGGCGGCGCTAGGGGGTGGCTACTTGGGCTCAAGCCCCGGATGTTTTCTGAAAAGCCCCGAATGTTTTACTTTCCCCAAAAAACAAACAAAAAAAAAAAAACTCTCTTGAGTAACGTGCAGTACCGGAGTCCAACAGAGAGGCAGCAGCTGCGCGACATTAGCCTGCGTACTGCGTAGCCTGCCCTGCCCTGAAGAAGAAGTGATTTCAATCAGTGCCTGACTTGCAAAATTGTAAGGATATCCAAAACATCCGAAAGTTTTTTTCAACAAAACAAGCGCCAAGAACTGTTGCAGCAGCAGTATCAGCAGCTGACAACAATGACATCACCAGCAGTGATGACATAGATGATGTTTCAGGTTTGTGAATCTTATTAGAAAGGTGACTGACTCACTGACACTACTTTTCCGGTTTGCTAATGCTAGCTGGCTATCATAACATAACGTTATGTTATAATGAAAATGAAACATAGCAAGGTACTGTTACGGTACATGGTAAGAAATCAAACAAAGGATAATACTTATACAAATAAAGTGAATAACAGGCTGATAGTCTTTGATATCTGCACTCTGGTTGACTGAGTAACAAGTGAAAAAGAATGATGTAACGTTAATGTTACAGCTAGTAAACATGGAGTAACCACATTAAGTATGCCCTTATGGTAGTATGTATGTATACAGAACATGACTCAAATCTATCCTAAGATGTAACGCTAACTAACTAAGTTTGTTTAATGTCCCAGGGGGGATTTGATTTCACAGTACTATACACAGGCCAACAATACATGTAATATATCGTCATATAACACAGGACAAGACTCTAAATACAATATAAGTGGTGAGCACAGAGTCTGCCCTGATATACATACTGTAACATAACTAGCCTCAGCCCATCAATTATGTCATTCTATACAAATATAAATGATGGTGACTGACAGGGGGAGCTACGTGTGCTGACCTCCCTCTGTGCCCAGAACCACCACAATTAGTTTGCTTCATTAAAGGGTGTGAATGTATATGTATTCTCCAGTGCCTTTTGTCCGCTTTAAGGTGGTGGTAAGTTGAAGGTTGAAGGCAAATTTTTCACATTATCGCACATTATATTCTCCCTCTGGGCTAAGCCCCGGATCTCCTACGATCCTAAATCCGCCCCTGATAGGTACCTTACCGAAAAAAATCTGATGTATGAATTTCAATCAGGATTCAGAACATCCCATTCCACTGACACATGCCTTCTCTATTTGAACGACCACATCAACCTTGAGGTGGACTCGGGCAAGTACTGCGGCATGGTCATGCTGGACCTCCAGAAGGCCTTCGACACAGTAAATCACCACATATTGTTAGATAAACTGAAAGCAATTGGGTTCGATAGAACATCGGTGAGCTGGATGCAATCCTACTTAGAGGGGAGGGAACAGGTGGTTAGTGTGAACGGAACACTGTCCCCCCCCCCTTCCAGTGACCTGCGGCGTTCCACAAGGAAGCATATTGGGACCTTTACTGTTCCTAATATATGTGAATGACATGTCATCAGCATGTGATTGCAATTTGTTCCTGTTCGCGGATGACTCGGCTCTGCTGGTCTCTGACAGGGACATATTGCAGGTGGAAAAAGCGCTAAGCACTGAACTGAGTAGAATCTGCATCTGGCTAGCTGACAATAAACTATCAATACACCTAGGTAAAACTGAAACCATCCTATACGGATCCCCATCTAAACTCAGAAAGGCTGTAAATTACAATATAAAAGTGGGTAACATTACTATCCCAAGAAAAGAGGATATTACATACCTGGGCTCCATCTTAGAGGCAAATCTTTCCGGAGATAAAATGGCAGCAAAAGTAATCAAAAAAGTTAACCATAGAACTAGATTCTTGTACAGGATATCCTCACTTGTCAGTAAAAACACACTGAGGACCCTATCAGGAGCTCTCATTCAATGTCACTTCGACTATGCCGTAACATCATGGTACTATAGAACCACAAAGGCCCTAAAAACAAGACTCCAGACAGCCCAAAATAAACTGGTTAGGCTTCTGCTAGGCCTCAACCCTAGGACACATCTAACCGCTGCTCATTTTTTTAGCCTTGATTGGCTACGAGTAGTTGACAGAGTGCAGCAGCTTGCACTGGGCCTGGTCTTCAAGATACGCTACACCACAAAGACACCCAAGTACCTGTCAACATACTTCCAAAAAGTGAACAACGTCCACACATACAATACCAGAGGAAGCTCCACGAACCACGTTCAACCGCGTTGCACCACAAACAAGGGGTTAAACTCGTTTGCAAACTATGCAGTAAAAATGTGGAACGCCCTTCCTATAATCTTAAAGGAGTGCAAAACACTGCCCACCTTCAAAACCACTCTCAAAAAACATTTACAGGAGGCTGCAATCCGTAACTGGACCCTCTAAATCAAAAATCAAATTAAAAGACTACACTCTCACCTGGACTACCCTCTATATATTCTTGTTGTTTTGTTGTTATGTCTCCCACCCCCCCCCCCCCCCCCCCACCTGAAATACCCTCTGCACATACTAGTTGTTTTGTCCCACCCCCCTACCTGGTCTACACTCTGAGCAAACGCAATGTTATTATGTCGCCCCCCCCCCCCTCCCCCCCGCCTAAATCTACTGGTGTTTTTGTACCCCCCCCCCCCCCACCATGACCACACACTGTACATACTTGTTGTTTTGTCCCCCCGCCCGAACTACCCATTGTACATATTATATGTCTGTCCCCCTGCCCGAACTACCCACTGTACATACTTTGTGTTTTGTCCCCCGCCCCCACTTGTGGTGTATGTCCCCACCTGTCCTACCCGCTGTACATACCTTATGTTTTGTTGTATTGTTCTTCCCATGTTGGATGTATGTTTATCTTGTAGATAGTACTAGTTATTTGTCTGTATTATCTTGTAGATAGTACCGTATTTTCCGCACTATAAGGCGCACTTAAAAGCCTTTAATTTTCAAAAAAACCGACAGTGCGCCTTATAACCCGAAGCGCCTTATATATGGATCAATTTGTTAATTGGTTGATCCATACTGGTTGTACACAGCGCTCAAGGCGCTCTGTCAAAATGTTTCAGTACGACTGGTAAACTACAAAGCCGCACCGCTTGCAGCATTACGGTAATCAGTAAACACCGGTGTTGTGCTTACTCACAGTCCCACACCACAAGACCCCAAGTAAAGAAGACTAAACAGAGTTTCCGAGGGAACAAAGCGAGATGGCCACAGTTAGACACAGTTAGAGGACAAACACAGTTAGAGGACAAACTCGAACAGTGGGTTGTTGAACAGAGAGCCGCAAGTAGAAGCGTCTCACTATTCGAATGAAGGCAACAGCGCGAGCACGGGACATGAACATCGATGAATTTCGAGGCGGTCGTCCTTCTTGGTGCTTTCAACTTGAAGTTTTAAAGTACCCACTCGATATAATAAACAACAGTTTAACGATCACTAAACACTTATAATGTGTGTATTGGATTCATTATTCTCGTTTGCCGGAGGCTACCGGTAAGGGAGGGTTGACTTGTAAACTTGTAAACATATACGTTTTAGCTCGTGTTCAAAAGCAAGAACTGTGTGTTCATCTAGTTATGTGTAGTTATGTGTTTTTAGCATGTCGATGTTCTCCCAGTATGTTGTCATGTTATTAAAATACAGTTTGGACCTTCCTAGCGATGTATTTTGTTAGCAGCGTTCGTAGCTGTGGCTGCGTTCATAGCTGGGGCTGCGTTCAGAGTCACTTTTCTCCCATTCAGTGTTTGAGGTGAACCAACATTCAAATACGCCTGTCGTGTTCAATCTTTCTCTGATTTGAATGTATGACACATCATTTGAAAGCTTACAATCTGTAGTTTAAGCATGTGTAAAAAATTACGTTGCACATTTCACCAGGAGCTGTCACATATTGGTTGTTGGTTATAATTGTATAGCCTATTGGTTGTTTTCTGGTGTTTTATTGTTTTGCTCTGTTTGTAGTCTACTTGATGTATTTTTATCAGCTGTTAAATCACCACAGCGGTTAATCCACTAATAGAGATAATACCAGATTGAAAATGCTTGTAGCTAACTACTCTATAGCTCGTGGTCGCAGCTATTGCGAATTGCTATTCACGCGAGTCAGCTGTGAATCACCGCAGGTCCTTGACGCTTGTTGCAAAAATGGATGACGAACGGCTGATACTTGAGGTGGAAAAAAAAAAATATTTGACAGTGGAGCAGGTAGAACATTGACGGTGACAACGCTCAGGTGGAGCATGGACAACGGGAAGTTGACACAACACCGATGGAGAGGTGACGCAACGCAGTAGGTGGAGCTTGGGCGTAACGCAACCCCAGTCAAACGTTTGACTGCAGTATTTTCTATTCTATGCGCCTTATAATCCGGTGCGCCTTATAATCCGGTGCGCCCTGTATATGAAAACAGTTCTAAAATAGGCCATTCATTGAAGGT
>NC_137674.1:22799315-22809315 GCF_963989245.1 Nansenia antarctica | reverse complement strand
CACAGTCGGGTAAGGACAACAACATAAACAAACAAAATAAACATGGAGGACGTCCAACATTCATAACCGCACACATTTAAAGACAGACATTCATACTATATATATAACACATCAGGAACATCTCAGTAGCCTAGCTCACGACAGTAGTGAGTCTTGAAAGTCTCTAGATCGGGGGGAGGGGGGGGGGTCTGGATGGGGAGGGGGGGGGGGGTCTGGATGGGGCGGCTGTGGCGCAGGAGGTAGAGTCGCCGCCTAATGATCACAAGGTTGGCAGATCAGCGGTTCGAGCCCCGGCTGGCCACATGTCGAAGTGTCCTTGGGCAAGACACTGAACCCCAAAATTGCTCCCAGTGAGCGGGCCAGCGCCTTGCATGGCAGCTTGCCGCCATTGGTGTGTGAATGTGTGTGTGAATGGGTGAATGAGAGGCCGTTGTAAAGCGCTTTGGAGCAGCTTTGGAGCAGCAAAAAAAGCGCTATATAAGTGCAGTCCATTTACCATTTTTACCATTCAGCCCTCTACAGTATTCATGTTCACATGATGGAAGGGTTCAGGAGTGTTTAGGAGTGTTTAGGAGTGTTTAGGAGTGTTCAGGAGTGTTGAGGAGTGTTGAGGAGTGTTGAGGAGTGTTCAGGAGTGTTTAGGAGTGTTTAGGAGTGTTTAAGAGTGTTTAAGAGTGTTCAGGAGTGTTCAGGAGTGTTTAGGAGTGTTTAGGAGTGTTTAAGAGTGTTTAAGAGTGTTTAAGAGTGTTCAGGAGTGTTCAGGAGTGTTTAGGAGTGTTTAGGAGTGTTTAGGAGTGTTTAAGAGTGTTCAGGAGTGTTCAGGAGTGTTTAGGAGTGTTTAGGAGTGTTCAGGAGTGTTTAAGAGTGTTCAGGAGGGTTCATCAGATCTCTTCTCTGCAGGCAGATGCTGTGTGTCAGGCAGCTTCCCTACACAATGCTGCCTTTCATGACAGATTATGTTCTTAGATTGGAATTGCGCAACAGAGGTTGGTGGGGCAATCCATTGTGTGTGTGTGTGTGTGTGTAAGCGTGTGTGTGTGTGCGTGTGTATGAGCATGTGTGTGTGTGTGTGTGTGTGTGAGCGTGTGTATGTGTTCAAGCATGTGTGTGTGTGTGTGTGTGTGTGTGTGTATGTGTTCGAGCATGTGTGTGTGTGTGTGTGTGTGTGTGTATGTGTGTGTGTGTGTGTGTGTGTGTGTGTGACCCCCCTGGGGTCCAGATGTCCGCAAGATTACAGCAGCTTGCAGCAGCAGTGCAGCAGCGCAGGTCAAAGGTCGTCTTTGACCACAGCAGCTCTGATGAGATTATGAACTGATCCCGGGTCGTATGGCCGGTAAGTGAGCTGATGTGTCAACACAGCAGAGGCACCTTTTAGTGGAGCTCCAGGCTGAACAGGAGAGGTTCTAGATGAACAGGAGAGGTTCTAGGTGAACAGGAGAGGTTCTAGGTGAACAGGAGAGGTTCTAGGTGAACATGAGAGGTTCTAGGTGAACAGGAGAGGTTCTAGGTGAACATGAGAGGTTCTAGGTGAACAGGAGAGGTTCTAGATGAACATGAGAGGTTCTAGATGAACAGGAGAGGTTCTAGATGAACATGAGAGGTTCTAGATGAACAGGAGAGGTTCTAGGTGAACAGGAGAGGTTCCAGGGTGAACAGGAGAGGTTCTAGATGAACAGGAGAGGTTCTAGGTGAACAGGAGAGGTTCCAGGGTGAACAGGAGAGGTTCTAGGTGAACAGGAGAGGTTCTAGGTGAATATGAGAGGTTCTAGGTGAACAGGAGAGGTTCCAGGGTGAACAGGAGAGGTTCTAGGTGAACAGGAGAGGTTCTAGGTGAACATGAGAGGTTCTAGGTGAACAGGAGAGGTTCTAGGTGAACAGGAGAGGTTCTAGGTGAACAGGAAGTATAGTGCAGGGTAAACAGCACCTCTGACCTCTGACACCACGCCGTGACGGCGTCTACGTGTGCTGGCGTCTGCACCTCTCTAGCAGTTATGCAAAAGCATGCTGGGAGATTTGCATGAGGAGACGGGGGGGGATGGGGGGGGCGGATGACTTCCTGCAGTCAGTGCTGGAGGGGGGTGGGTGGGAGGGGGAGGTGTAGGGGTGGGAGGGGGAGGTGTGGGTGGGAGGGGGGGGGGTGTAGAGAGGGTAGAGGACGGATGGGAGAAGAGGTTGTGGGGGTATGTGGGAGTGGGTGGAGGTGGAGGTGGAGGTGTAGAGAGGGCATAGGGGGCTGGGGGGGTGTAGGTGGTGGCGGGGGGGTCTGTGTAGGTGTAGGTGAGGGGGGGGCTGTGGAGGTGTAGGTGGGGGCGGGGGGGGCTGTGGAGGTGGGGGCTGGGGGGGTGTAGGTGGAGGGGGGGGGGTGGAGGTGTAGAGAGGGCATAGGGGGCTGGGGGGGTGTAGGTGGTGGCGGGGGGGTCTGTGTAGGTGTAGGTGAGGGGGGGGCTGTGGAGGTGTAGGTGGGGGCGGGGGGGGCTGTGGAGGTGGGGGCTGGGGGGGTGTAGGTGGAGGGGGGGGGGTGGAGGTGTAGAGAGGTAGGTGGGGGCTGCTGGGTATTCAGTGCCTCATACACAACGGACAGTCTGTTAGCGAAAAGTTCAGACTGAGTCTGGCTGCAGGGTTCAGACTGGGTCTGGCTGCAGGGTTCAGACTGGGTCTGGCTGCAGGGTTCAGACTGGGTCTGGCTGCAGGGTTCAGACTGGGTCTGGCTGCAGGGTTCAGACTGGGTCTGGCTGCAGGGTTCAGACTGGGTCTGGCTAGCAGGAGTGTTTCTAGCTAGCGAGCGGCGGTTGGATGTCGCTGCGTCGTCGACGTGACATATGGAAATCAGATGCTTTGCATGCAGCCGACGCATGGCCCCGCTCCCATAGTAACACTCAGCCTCCAGATCCCTGTCTCCCCCGCTGCCTCCCCCGCCGCCTAGCCTCCAGACCCCTGTCTCCCCTGCTGTCCCCCCTGTCTCCCCCTGTCTCCCCCTGTCTCCCCCACTGCCTCCAGACCCCTGTCTCCCCCTGTCTCCCCCGCTGCCTAGCCGCCCAGTCCAGCCTTGGGGTGTCAGGCCTGGGGTCTGCAGGAGGGAGATAACCACGTGGAGGTCCCTAGGGAGAGGACCTGCCTCTCCTGGGAGACCCAGACATAGCAGCCAGGAGAGGGACCCAGACACAGCAGCCAGGAGAGGGAACCAGACACAGGGAGAGACGGGGGTCACACCTGTCACTCCAGTGCTACGTACTCTACTGCAGAGACACAGACTTTCCTGTTTCCCATCAGTGCAGTGGAGAGGGACAGGGGTGGATGTCTCCACAGCCTTAGATAGATAGGCATAGTGTCTCTGTGTCTCTGTCTCTCTGTCTCTCAGTCTCTCTCAGTCTCTCTCAGTCTCTCAGTCTCTCTGTCTCTCAGTCTCTCTCAGTCTCTCTGTCTCTCAGTCTCTCTCAGTCTCTCTCAGTCTCTCAGTCTCTCAGTCTCTCTCAGTCTCTCAGTCTCTCAGTCTCTCTCAGTCTCTCTCAGTCTCTCTCAGTCTCTCAGTCTCTCTCAGTCTCTCTCAGTCTCTCTCAGTCTCTCTCAGTCTCTCAGTCTCTCAGTCTCTCTCAGTCTCTCAGTCTCTCTCAGTCTCTCTCAGTCTCTCTGTCTCTCAGTGTCTCAGTGTCTCAGTGTCTCGCTGCTGCATTGTGTTTTAAAGCATCATGGAATGCTAATTCTCCCCCAGTGAGAATTGGTCGTGGTTGTCAGCGGTGATCTTAGCATCACTCTCTCAGGCAGCATTACTCTCTCAGGCAGCTGAAGTGTGTCAGGAAAACCCAACAGACATTCAGAGTCATCTGATGTTTCATCCTAGTGGCTCAGCTCTCTCTGCTGTGACTCATCACGCTACTCTCTCTCTTTGCTCAGGGGAAAGGAGAAGGGGGGGGCAAGGGGAGGGGGGAGGGGGAGGGGGGAGGGGGGGGGGGGCGGGGACTCCGGGTGACATGTGTTTCTCTCCCTATGTTGTCAGAGAGGATTTTATGAAAATGTGAGTGAGTGTGTGAGGGAGAGGGTGAGAGAGGAGGGTGGGAGAGAGAGGGTGAGAGGAGGGTGGGAGAGAGAGGGTGAGAGAGAGGAGGGTGGGAGAGAGAGGGTGGGAGTGAGAGGGAGAGAGAGGAGGGTGGGAGAGAGAGGGTGGGAGAGAGAGGGTGGGAGAGAGAGGGTGAGAGAGAGAGGGTGAGAGAG
Organism: Nansenia antarctica; assembly: GCF_963989245.1. NCBI lineage: Eukaryota > Metazoa > Chordata > Actinopteri > Argentiniformes > Microstomatidae > Nansenia > Nansenia antarctica. Next base: position 22,805,106 of record NC_137674.1, on the reverse strand, counting down.
GAGGGTGGGAGAGAGGAGGGTGGGAGAGAGAGGGTGAGAGAGGAGGGTGGGAGAGAGAGGAGGGTGAGAGAGAGAGGAGGGTAAGAGAGGTCAGTGAGAGAGAGGAGGGTGGGAGAGAGAGGGTGGGAGAGAGAGGGTGGGAGAGAGAGGGTGGGAGAGGGTGGGAGAGAGAGGGTGGGAGAGGAGGGTGGGAGAGGAGGGTGAGAGAGGAGGGTGGGTGAGAGGAGGGTGGGAGAGAGAGGAGGGTGAGAGAGAGGGTGAGAGAGAGGGTGAGAGAGGAGGGTGAGAGAGGAGGGTGGGAGAGAGGAGGGTGAGAGAGGAGGGTGAGAGAGAGGGTGGGAGAGAGAGGGTGGGAGAGAGAGGAGGGTGAGAGAGCAGGGTGGGAGAGGAGGGTGGGAGAGGAGGGTGAGAGAGGAGGGTGAGAGAGGAGGGTGGGAGAGGAGGGTGAGAGAGGAGGGTGAGAGAGGAGGGTGAGAGAGGAGGGTGAGAGAGAGAGAGTGGGAGAGAGGAGGGTGGGAGAGGAGGGTGAGAGAGGAGGGTGAGAGAGGAGGGTGGGAGAGAGAGGGTGAGAGAGGAGGGTGGGAGAGAGAGGGTGAGAGAGGAGGGTGGGAGAGAGGAGGGTGGGAGAGAGAGGGTGAGAGAGGAGGGTGAGAAAGAGGGTGGGAGAGAGGTGGGATAGAAATGTTCTTTCGGTCTGTTGTTCCATGTTGTCAGAAGAGCTTTGTGGAGATGTGTTGACAGCCTGTGCTGTGGAACACCCCCAGACGCTCAGGCCTTTGGGATTCTACTCAGCAAGGTCAGAGAGGCCCACGCTGCCTGCTGCTGGCTGCCTGGTCCAATGCTACATTAGCCTTAATGGCGCACTGTAATCCACTGAGAGCTTTGCCATTTGGAAAAAAGGAACAAATGAACCTTAATATGAGTGCGTTTTCCCTTGTTTTCCCTGCCAGTGTAAATGCTCTGTTGTGAGTAAGGTCAACAGAGTGTCAACAGATTTTTATGGAGGCAGAAACAGATAGAGAGATGGTGTTACGTAATTCATACGCTTGGTCGTTGTTCACAGGCTGGGTTGTTAGAGATCCGTTCTCCCTCTTGGAACATCGCATCTCTGCTCGCACATCCAACACATGGGCAGTCCCACTCATATTTTTCATTTTATTGGACAGATGCAGTGAAGACAGACAGGAAAGTAAGGAGAAGAAGGGAGAGAGAGGGAGGGCATGTCAGCAGGGCATGGGCCGGATTCTAACCCATGCCGACATGGGCATATGTGTGAACTGTAGACCGCGGTGCTAGACCACTGGACCACCCCAGGCCATGGTGCTAGACCACTGGACCACCCCAGGCCATGGTGCTAGACCACTGGACCACCCCAGGCCACTGGACCACCCCAGGCCATGGTGCTAGACCACTGGACCACCCCAGGCCATGGTGCTAGACCACTGGACCACCCCAGGCCATGGTACCAGACCACTGGACCACCCCAGGCCATGGTGCTACACCACTGGACCACCCCAAGCCATGGTGCTAGACCACTGGACCACCCCAGGCCATGGTGCTAGACCACTGGACCACCCCAAGCCATGGTGCTAGACCACTGGACCACCCCAGGCCACATCAAACACACTTCAGTCTTAGATGCGTTTATGTCCCGAGGCGGATCAACAGACTCTTTCTAAAGGGGTTTGTGTTGTCAGGCCACTTTCTTAATTGTTGTGTCGTGGATATAATTGAGTCTTAATAGATTTAGTAGAACTTATAAAGCGCTTAGATCAACTGTCTCCAAAGAGGCCTTTTAATAAGCCAAGTCACATGAGCGCAGAGAGAAACGAGCAGACCAATATGCAAGAAAGCAAAAGCCCAAAAGCCAAAAGCCCCCAACGATGGGCGGGACTCATATTTATAGAACTGTCCTTGGTCATGCGGTCACTATTCTTGGGAACCAATCATATTATACAAATCTGTGATTACTCAAGTTATGGGCCCTGTCCATAGTCAGAATTATCCACTGCGCCACAGATCTTGGCCCATCCCTTACAGGAAGGAAATGGGCCTTCCTTGAGTGCTGCTAGATTCGCCAAACTGTAGAGAGACTTACATTTCTCAGTATAAAATTATATAAAACCACAACAGTTCGTGAGCTTAGAATGATAAGGTTCTATCTCCGTTTAGGGTAGTTCAGAGATATTGAGCGTCAACGTTTTTACATTCCATTATGTTTTGTGAGATGGAACCTTTGTATTTTATTAATTACTAACTAAACAATGTCAACATTTTAAAAATAACACCACACAGGCATTAATAAACACCTAATGGATCAGATTATGTAAAAAACTAAATTTTGACAAAAACGGAGATAGAACCTTATAATTCTAAACTCACGTGTTGCCTCGCCACCAAAGGCTGATTGAGGTTGCGCACAATAGCAGAGGGAGGGGTGAGGTAGCGGTTATGAGCAGAAGGAGATGTCAGCTAATGATCGCAAGGCCGGCAGCTCGTCGATGGCAGACTCCTGGCCTAGAGCATAAAATACCAAATTCCAACTTCCAACAAATTCCAAATTTTCGCCCTCTTTTTCTTTTTTAATTTGGACAATTGAAGCAACAGCTGTTCCACGGACAGACGGACAGATGTTGGCTACTCCTTTGTTATTTCTTTATCAGTTAATCAGGTAAAAGGTTTGAGAAACGCCAGATTTCTTTGCCAAAAAACATCTTAGACTTTGACTTTTTTGGCCAAAAAAACATCTTAAAAAGCTAGGCCCGGTTCTGGAACAGCATTCTTCAGACAGATGAAACTAAGATCAACCTGTACCAGAATGATGGGAAGAAAAAGACAAAAGCAGACCGATGAATTCTGAAGTGTTTAGGGATATTCTGTCTGCTCAGATTCAGACAAATTCAGCATAGTTGATTGGACGGCGCTTCACAGTTCAGATGGACAATGACCCAAAACATACTGCACAAGCAACCCAGGAGGTTTTTAAGGCAAAGAAGTGGAATGTTCTGCAATGGCCGAGTCAATCACCTGATCTCAACCCGATCAAGCATGCCTTTCACTTGCTGAAGACAAAACTAGGCAGAAAGACCCACGAACAAACAACAACAACAACAACAACAACAACAACTGAAGACTGCTGCAGTAAAGGCCTGGCAAAGCATCACAAAGGAGGAAACCCAGCATTTGGTGATGTCCATGGGTTCCAGACTTCAGGCAGTCTACATATACACCCCATCAGTGGCGGACTCAGGCTGTTTGAAGGGCAGGGGGGGCGAAAAGAAAAAAAGGGCACCTACTGCACAACATGGGACCCCATCAGTGCACATGGTCAAGTTTAGACCATTGGAAGGGCAGCCAATAGGGCACATCCTCTAATTCTGCCACTCAAAAGGGCACTTTAGTGTGACGTTTTTCAACTGTGGGGGCACATGGTCAAGTTTAGACCATTGGAGGGGCACCAATAGGGCACGTCCTCTCATTTTCGCCACTCAAAAGGGCATTTTTGCCACTCAAAAGGGAAGCAAGACGTTTTTCAACTGTGGGGGCACCAGGAGGGGCGGTCGCCCCCCCCCTGCCCCCCTCTTGAGTCCGCCAGTGGTGTAGAGAGGCAGGTCTCAACTGTTCCCCAGCAACATCGATCAGCGTCAGAGACCAGCGTGACAGGCTGGTGTAGTTGAGCTGTCTCTCCCTGAGACAAGACACAACTTATTTATATTCACAACCTGCATATGCCTGTAGTTGAGCTGTCTCTCCCTGTGACGAGACACAACTTATTTATATTCACACCCTGCATATGCCTGTTCCCAGGGCCGAGGAGCACGACTGTATAAACATTGTTTGGATGTTTCAACTATCCACACTTCCTCGATTTCCTGATGAACCTCATACCTCAAACCTACTTAGCACAAAGCATCGTAAATTGTCAAGCGAACACTTTACGGAAACACCGTCGGTCTATGCCGGTAAAGGAACAAAAACAACTTCCTTCACTGGAAGCCAGCCTGTTATGAATGAATGAATGAATGAATGGATGGATGGATGAATGGATGAATGGATGAATGGATGAATGAATGAATGAATGCACAGTGGAAGTCACCTGACAGACACCTGTGTGTGTGTGTGTGTGTGTGTGTGTGTGTGTGTGTGTGTGTGTTTTAGCAGGTGTGCTGTGGCCAGGGCATGGCATAATAGCACACCTGTGCCACCCTCAAACGGGCAGCAGTACCAGGGAGGGAGGGGGGGGGGGGGTAACGTGAGCCCATCTGGGGGGGGCTATGGGACCAGGTACCCATAAAGAGAGGGCCGAGGGTGAGGTGGGAGCTCTTAAATGATGCACGACGCTATACTGTAACACAGCTCTGTGTCTCCTGCTCCCTAGTCCCAGAGAGGGAGGGTGTTTGACAAGGACACCCGAGTAAGCTGACACCCCCCCCCCCCCCCCCCTCCCTCCCCTCCCTCTCTCGGACCCTGACCCTTGACCCACTGAACCCTCCGCGCACGCTCGGGGCCTGTATAGACAGGGAGCCATGGCAACAGCGGAGCTCTCAGTCCATCTGGAGCTTCTGCGGTACGTTCCACACACACACACTTAATCACTTTAGATAACTCATTATCATAATAACTCATTATCATAATAAGTCATTAGAGTGACTCAGATTCGGATTCAAGATTCAATTTAATTGTCATTGGCAGAGTACAAAAGTACAAAGACAGCGAAACGCATTCGGCATAATAACTCATTATGATAATAGGGCTAACTCGTTCTGATGAACCGTTCTTGTGGACTTTTAACTTCATGTATATCCATATAACTTTCTGATAAAAGAAGAGAGATTCATGCTGACAGGGGAGAGGTGTTGCTTTCTTAAATACTTCATACTAAAAGGCATCTTAAAATACTACAATGATCTATGCATGACTGTGGGAGAGGTGTGACACTCTGGCAGGATTTTTAAAAAAAATTCTGATTAAAACCATTATAACCAAGGTCTCACAAGCCTCACCAGACTACTTTCAACTTTTCTCTCTCTCTCTCTCTCTCTCTCTCTCTCTCTCTCTCTCTCTCTCTCTCTCTCTCTCTCTCTCTCTCTCTCTCTCTCTCTCTCTCTCTCCCTCTCTCTCTCCCTCTCCCTCTCCCTCTCTCTCCCTGTCTCTCTCTCTGTCTCTGTCTCTCTCCCTCTCTCTCTCTCCATCTCTCTCCCTCTCTCTCCCCCTCTCTCTCTCCCTCTCCCTCTCTCTCCCTCTCTCTCCCTCTCTCTCTCTCTCTCTCTCTCTCTCCCTCTCCCTCTGTCCCCCTCTCTCTCTCCCCCTCTCTCTCTCTCCCTCTCCCCCTCTCTCTCTCCCCCTCTCTCTCTCCCCCTCTCTATCTCCCTCCCTCTCTCTCCCCCTCTCTCTCCCCCTCTCCCTCTCTCTCTCCCCCTCTCTCCTCCTTTTCAGTCATAAACTCAGTTTAGATCCAGGTACACATCAGTACACATTAGTATGTACCTTTAATGCTGCTAGCTAACCCACGCGGCTCGCTAACGCTAACGCTAACCCCTTCAGCGGTGCTGCTCTGGAGTGGCTCTTTAGCTGCAATTGATTAAAGTGACATTCAGCGTCTACTGTAAAGGTTAGAGGAGGAACCCTTCTCTGTGCTGGGAGGTGTGGCGGTGTGACGCCTACCTCCGCCCCCCTCACACCCTGCTTTGAAGGACCCGTTTGAAGGCAGTGGGAGGGGGGGTGGGGGGGGAGGAGGGGAGGAGATGAAAGCACAAACGCAGAGTGGGCACCGCAGAAACAAACCATCCCT
>NC_137674.1:22751815-22794315 GCF_963989245.1 Nansenia antarctica | reverse complement strand
TAGAGGCTGTGTCTCAGGAGGTAGAGGCTGGTGGAGGTAGAGGCTGTGTCTCAGGAGGTAGAGGCTGGTGGAGGTAGAGGCTGTGGCTCAGGAGGTAGAGGCTGGTGGAGGTAGAGGCTGTGTGGAGGTAGAGGCTGGTGGAGGCTGGTGGAGGTAGAGGCTGTCTCAGGAGGTAGAGGCTGTGTCTCAGGAGGTAGAGGCTGGTGGAGGTAGAGGCTGTGTCTCAGGAGGTAGAGGCTGGTGGAGGTAGAGGCTGTGTCTCAGGAGGTAGAGGCTGGTGGAGGTAGAGGCTGTGTCTCAGGAGGTAGAGGCTGTGTCTCAGGAGGTAGAGGCTGGTGGAGGTAGAGGCTGTGTCTCAGGAGGTAGAGGCTGGTGGAGGTAGAGGCTGTGTCTCAGGAGGTAGAGGCTGTGTCTCAGGAGGTAGAGGCTGTGTCTCAGAAGGTAGAGGCTGTATCTCAGGAGGTAGAGGCTGTGTCTCAGGAGGTAGAGGCTGTGTCTCAGGAGGTAGAGGCTGTGTCTCAGGAGGTAGAGGCTGTGTCTCAGGAGGTAGAGACTAGTGGAGGTAGAGGCTGGTGGAGGTAGAGGCTGTGGCTCAGGAGGTAGAGGCTGGTGGAGGTAGAGGCTGTGGCTCGGGAGGTAGAGGCTGGTGGAGGTAGAGGCTGTGGCTCAGGAGGTAGAGGCTGGTGGAGGTAGAGGCTGTGTCTCAGGAGGTAGAGGCTGGTAGAGGTAGAGGCTGGTGGAGGTAGAGGCTGTGTCTCAGGAGGTAGAGGCTGGTAGAGGTAGAGGCTGGTGGAGGTAGAGGCTGTGGCTCAGGAGGTAGAACCGGCGTCTAATGATCGCAAGGTCGGCAGATCGGTGGTTCGAACCCTGGCTGGTCACATGTCGAGGTGTCCTTGGGCAAGACACTGAACCCCAAATTGCTCCCAATGAGCGGGCCGGCGCCTTGCATGGTAGCTTGCCGCCATTGGTGTGTGAATGTGTGTGTGAATGGGTGAATGAGAGGCCATTGTAAAGAGCTTTGGAATAAGGCGCTATATAAGGCAGTCCTATATAAGTCAGTCTATAGAAGTCAGTCTATAGAAGTCAGTCTGTATAAGTCAGTCTGTATAAGTCAGTCTATATAAGTCAGTCTATATAAGTCAATCTATATAAGTCATTCTACATAAGTCAACCGCTACTATCTGAAGACAATACCACTGTTCCATGTCAATAACACTGTTATTGACTGTTATTGCTATAACAACATTCTATTTTTTATTTTATTAATGACAGTATGTGTTCAGTGTTATACAGTATGGTTATGTTATATAATATATTTTATAACATGGTGTTATTACTGAGTATCTACAAAACACAGGAGCAGAACAGCTTTGACAAGTCAAAATAGTTTATTGTTTATTGTTTGTGCAATAAATTAGGCTTTAATTCTAGGCCATTACATTTCCATTGTTTAGAAAAAACATTAACTCTATCTAAAGCTACTCTGACAGGGTTAATGCAGTTAGCAGTCCAGCATAATATCTAACACACACAGATGTGTCACGCCTGTGGTCTGCGACCAGAAGATTATCTCTGGGTGTTAGCTATTAGCTATTAGCTAACACCCAGCTATTAGCTATTAGCTATTCCTCCTTACGATAGAAGAGTGTACTTAAAAGAAGTCACTCACATGATAAACCAGACATAAGAAAACATGGATTTTCTTTCCTCCCCATTACACAGGAAACACTATGCAACAAACTAGAACAACTAGTCAAACTAGTCGCACACAACCTTTGAATACTGCCCTAAACAAACAGTTCTGCTTTTACAAAGAATTAGCATCTTACCGTCTGTTTACACAGAGTATCAGAAATATCTACAACCAGAAGATAGACAACAATTGGATAAAATAAAAACGTATTTATGGAAATATTCAATTACTTGCTGTGCTTTAGAAACTGTGATTTCATTATTTACTTGTATTTATTTAACCAGGAGGTTGGTCTCGTCTAAGTGAATACTGCACAGAGTCGTTACCAGGGGAGTATGGCACATGTGGGCTAATATATCTAAGACAGTTCGTGACGTTAGAATTATAAGGTTCTATCTCAATTTTTGTCAAAATTGAGTTTTTACATAATCTGATAAATTAGGTGTTTATTAATGCCTGTGTGGCGTTATTTCTAAAATGTTGACATTCTTTAGTTAGTAATTCATCAAATACAAAGGCTCCATCTCACAGAACATAATGGAATGTAAAAACTTTGATGCTCAATATCTCTGAACTGCCCTAAACGGAGATAGAACCTTATCATTCTAAACTCACAAGCTTTCAGAGAACTCTGCTTGGAATGTTCAGATGAAGTCATGGGGGGTCTGGGTGGTGAGCAGACCTCTCCTCTGTCCCCCCCCTCCCCTGGTCTGTCCGTCCATCTCCCTCTGTTCACAGTGAGTGCTGGTTTGGGGCCGGATGCGCTTCTTAGTTGGACTCGTGGACGTCAGCCTCGGCCTCCACACCCAGACCCTCGTCTGAGAGACAAACCAGGAAGCAGAGAGGTAAACAAGTAAGTGAGTAAGTAAAGTTTATTTATATAGCACCTATCACAGACCGACCAGCGGTCACAAAGTGCTTTACATAAGCTATAAAAACATAATTAAAGAGCAAAAGTAATAGCAGGTGGTTAAAAGAAATAGGTAAACAAGTGAAAATAAAAACAAGAAACAAATAACAAGTGTACAACAAAATAATAACAAGACACAAAAAGACAGACAGGCTTCTTTTGGGGTTAGCCGAAAGCCTGTCTGTACAGGACAGTCTTGAGCTGTTTTTTTAAAAGCTTCGACCGAGAACCGCTGATCTGAGTTCCAAGGGAAGAGCGTTCCAAAGTTTGGGAGCCACGGTTTGGAATGCTCGATCACCTTTGGGTTTTTAATCTGGCAATCAGGTAGAAGAACTCTTGTATGGCAAACAGGAAACACATTCAGGAAACCAACAACAGGAAACCAATCGGCTAAATGTCTGCAGGGCTCGACATTAACGCCGTTTTACTTGTCCGGAGCAAGTCAAACTTTCGCCGGGTTTGTTTGCGCGAGCACGACAACGCTGCTAGATCCTGGATATGTTTACCTGTGTGCAGGAAGAACAACAGACGGCGCAGGCGCCAGACCAGACTAGATGATCGTGAGTGAAGATATTATCAAAGCATGCTCGCCTGTCGATCACCCGTACGCTTTGATAATATCTCACTCACGATCATCTAGTCTAGTCTGGCGCCTGCACCGTCTGTTGTTCTTCCTGCACAGGTAAACATATCCAGGATCCAGCAGCGTCGACGTGCTCGCGCAAACAAACGCGGTGAAAGTTTTACTAGCTCCGGACAAGTAAAACGGCGTTAATGTCGAGCCCTGAGGTAGAACTCTTGTATGGCAAACAGGAAACACATTCATGACCAATCGGCTAAATGTCTGTGAATGTTATATGTTATGTCAGATGTCAGGTGAGCCGAGTACCTGGAGCATGTTCAGGTGTGCTGTGGGGGGGGGCCGGGGGGGCGTCTGTGGGGGTCAGGTTGTCCGGGGGCCAACGGAGCTCCCCGCTCTCCACCTCTCCTGCGTCGGACGGCTCCACCACGATGGAGGGCAGCCGCTTGGACAGCTTGGGGTACCGCTCATGGGCGTCTGGGAAGATCTGGACAGAGACACGGGGTTGGGTAAATGGTAAATGGTAAATGGACTGCACTTATATAGCGCCTTTTTTGCTGCTCCAAAGCTCTTTACAACGGCCTCTCATTCACCCATTCACACACACACCAACGACGGCAAGCTACCATGCAAGGCGCCGGCCCCGCTCACTGGGAGCAATTTTGGGGTTCAGTGTCTTGCCCAAGGACACTTCGACATGTGGCCAGCCGGGGCTCGAACCACCGATCTGCCAACCTTGCGATCATTAGACGGCGACTCTACCTCCTGCGCCACAGCCGCCCCTCTCACTTCTGGGAACTGTTATCACTGAAGAGAGCACGCAAGATTGTGGCTGACCCCTCACATCCAGCTCACTGCTTGTTTGAATCACTCCCTTCTGGACAGCGGTACAGGGCCACCAGGACAAAAACATCACAACACTTGAACAGTTTCTTCCCCAAAGCCATAGCCCTCCTCAATAACTGCTGATCATTCAACCTTGCACTCTACATGTTCTTGCACATAGTTGTACAGTATATTTATTCACTCATATTGGTACTGTATATTTTGTCTTGAGTATTGTTGTGTTGTCGTCTCGTTGTTGCATGTACTGTAGCTTGTTCAGCATGGTAGAATACCAAATCATGTTCCTAGTGCACTGCACATGGCGAATAAAGTTGAATTGAATTGAATTGTTAGATACTGCCAGGTAAACGGGGGTAGTGGTGGTCTAGAGGATAGTGGTTCTCAAACCTCTCCTTGGGGACCCCCAGCCGCTCCACATATCTGATCTGTTCCACCACCAGCACACCTGACTCAACTAATCAAGTATAAAGCAATTATGGTTTGATTAGTTGAGTCAGGTGTGCTGGTGGTGGAACAGACCAGATATGTGGAGCGGCTGGGGGTCCCCGAGGAGAGGGTTGAGAACCACTGACCTATAGGGGATAGTGAGTTGGACTGATGATCGGGGAAGGTTATGAGTTCGAATCCCGCGTGGAACACCACCACTAGTGTGCCCTTGAGTAAGGCCCTCAGCTACTCCAGGGAGATCTAATTGTAAGTCTCTTTGGATTAAAAGCATCTGCTAAATGGTTAAATTATTATAAATTAGATAAACATTCATTAACCTCAACAGGGTTCTATCAGAACAGACACCTGAGATCTTTGCAATGAGTTAATTCATGTTTTTTTTTTAAATATATATATTTACATATATTTTGTATAAGTACAAGTGCAGATTGTGTGTTTGGGGGCTTGTTTGAGTTGTTGGTGGATGGTTGGAGGTTTGCATTTACATATGTTTGGCATTTAGCAGACGCCTTTTTCCAAAGTGACAAACAATCGATACATTTGACTAAGCAAGTGAATCATCAATCCACCAGTTGCAGCAGGAAGAGTAATCTAGCTCAGGCCAGGGGCCATTGGCAGTCGTCGTGATAGAAGAAAAATATACAGTCAATATAGACACTGGAGAAACAGAGAAACAGTACAAGGGGGGCAGTAGAAGTCTTAGGGGACACAGTAGAGGGGAAAAGCGTGTGTCTCAGGTTTGAGTGACGCAGCAGAAGACAAACCTGGAAGGAGAGGCTCTGCTCCCCCGCCGGCCCGCTGAAGTCCTCCATCCCCGGCTCCCGCGTGTTCATCACCTCCGTCATCACTGGGGCTGGCAGCGCTGGATCTCTATAATAAGCAATGTTCATACATTCATTTTTTTCTGAGTGGGGCAGTCCCACTCATATTTTTCATTTTATTGGACAGATACAGTGAAGACAGACAGGAAAGTAAGGAGAAGAAGGGAGGGAGAGAGAGGGCATGTCAGCAGGGCATGGGCCGGATTCGAACCCATGCCGACATGGGCATATGTGTGAACTGTAGACCGCGGTGCTAGACCACTGGACCACCCCAGGCCATGGTGCTAGACCACTGGACCACCCCAGGCCATGGTGCTAGACCACTGGACCATCCCAGGCCATGGTGCTAGACCACTGGACCACCCCAGACCATGGTGCTAGACCACTGGACCACCCCAGGCCATGGTGCTAGACCACTGGAACACCCCAGACCATGGTGCTAGACCACTGGACCTCCCCAGGCCATGGTGCTAGACCACTGGAACACCCCAGACCATGGTGCTAGACCACTGGACCTCCCCAGGCCATGGTGCTAGACCACTGGACCTCCCCAGGCCATGGTGCTAGACCACTGGACCACCCCAGGCCATGGTGCTAGACCACTGGAACACCCCAGACCATACACCCCAGACCATGGTGCTAGACCACTGGACCTCCCCAGGCCATGGTGCTAGACCACTGGACCTCCCCAGGCCATGGTGCTAGACCACTGGACCACCCCAGGCCATAGTGCTAGACCACTGGACCACCCCAGGCCATGGTGCTAGACCACTGGACCTCCCCAGGCCACATATTAATCATTAATTAATGATCTCTCTCTTCTGGTACATAGCACCTGCAAGACTGACGTGGCTTATAATTACTTATCATTACAGTACATCCACCCAGCTCCACACAAACCCTATCACCGCTACTTCTGCAGAGAGCCTGGCTGCAGGACACAACACGTTGAATGTGAGGAAGGAACCTTCGACACGCCGGTCCGCTTCGAAACGCTAAAAATAGCAACAATGTTTGATGTGGCCAGTACAGCACTTATCAGCCCCTTCACTGAGGTCCCACACACAGGTAGGAAGTCAGAGAAATTGATTATCCTGCATGGTATTCAGATGGAGACCATTGAGATATAGATACATTTATTATTTGTCTCAGAACAGATCATCAGATAGATGAGAGTGATGTGTGCCAAAGAGGTGAGGCTCACTGACAACTTATTATCCAGGGGAACGGCTTTGACTGCGGAAAAGTCGTGAGCTTAGAATGATAAGGTTCTATCTCCATTTAGGGCAGTTCAGAGATATTGAGCGTCAAAGTTTTTACATTCCATTATGTTTTGTGAGATGGAACCTTTGTATTTGATTAATTACTAACTAAAAGATGTCAACATTTAAAAAAATAACACCACACAGGCATTAATAAACACCTAATGTATCAGATTATGTAAAAAACTAAATTTGTACAAAAATGGAGATAGAACCTTATAATTCTAACGTCACGAAGTGTCAGACTGCTGAGAAACACTTTGTATAGACTGTAGAAACTCATCAGGTTCTTTATGGCTGTCAGATAATAACCGCATTGAAGTCGGTAACTTGTTATTCATAGAGAGAAATACAGATGTGTTGGTAATCTTTATTTGCTTACAGCATACCAGGCCTGTAACTCTCCACACAGCACCTGGTGTGACTTTCTGAAGGATAATACAGTGATTGATTTCATGCTGCGACATGTCAGTTGTACTCTGATGTTGTAACACATTTATGTATCTGCGTACGCTGTGATTCATACTGTCTACTGGTATTGATTCTGTATTCTGCTGCAATGCCAGCGTCGAAGAACATGAACCTGTGTGCCCGTACATTAGATGTAATAAAAGCTATTATGATACTGATGGAAGTTTAAATGTGTCCTGAAACCACTCAAATATAATCATGTTTTTTTTATCTCTCTCTCTCTCTCTTTTTCTGTGTCTGTGTGTCTCTCTCTCTCCCTCTCTCTCTCCCTCCCTCCCTCCCTCCCTCCCTCAGCTCTTGCTTATTTAATGATCCATCGTGAATCCACTTCAACTGAAATGAAGCTTTAACATGTTTTGACAGGAAATAAAGCCACATCACAAGATACTCTTGTGCATCCAATCTCATATGCAAATACCTCCCAGGCCTGGCCCAACGGTAAAAATCAACGGTATTTCACTAAATAAATCAACTTTAACCAAATTAATGTTTTTCCCCATTTCTTTTCATAGATCTCAAAGCATTTTTAATAGATGTAATGCCTCATGCTGTGTGAGCTGGGCTGTTTAACACGATCTAGAAGATCACTTAGTATTCATATGTGCAGCTGTCCCTGATGTCATGGTGATGTCAGGTGGTGTCAGGTGGTGTCAGGTGTTGTCAGGTGATGTCAGGTGATGTCAGGTGGTGTCAGGTGATGTCATGGTGATGTCAGGTGATTTCAGGTGGTGTCAGGTGATGTCAGGTGGTGCCAGGTGGTGCCAGGTGGTGTCAGGTGATGTCAGGTGGTGTCAGGTGATGTCAGGTGAGGTCAGGTGATGTCAGGTGATGTCAGGTGGTGTCAGGTGATCTAGGGTGATGTCAGGTGGTGTCAGGTGATGTCATGGTGATGTCAGGTGATTTCAGGTGGTGTCAGGTGGTGTCAGGTGGTGTCAGGTGATGTCAGGTGGTGTCAGGTGGTGTCACGTGATGTCAGGTGGTGTCAGGTGTTGTCAGGTGATGTCAGGTGATGTCAGGTGGTGTCAGGTGGTGTCAGGTGGTGTCAGGTGATGTCAGGTGATGTCAGGTGGTGTCAGGTGATGTCAGGTGGTGTCAGGTGGTGTCAGGTGATCTAGGGTGATGTCAGGTGATGTCAGGTGGGGTCAGGGGGGGTCAGAGGAACAGCTGGTACTGTCATAAGGAGTCAGGCCATCCAACATGAAGGCCTCTGTGGCCTCGACAGGCCTTCATATTTAACCAGCCCGAGCTTCTCCGGGACTCCCAGGCTGGCAAGTTCATAAATTACCCGCCTCTGTCGAATCAGAGCGGCTGCTGTTGCTGTTGCCATGGAGACAAGCAATCGTGATGCCTTTGATTGTTCGAGTGGTGCACTCGGACTCGGTCGTCGTCGAAAGGAGAGTTGATTTGGTTTGTTTTCAATGTGTTACATTATGTAGCGATTACTGACGGCTAGATTCTGTTGTGAGATTTCAACTCTCGACTTGGATTTATGACTCTTTTTTTTATAGTTAGTCATCCTCCTCATCTCATATGAATGTGAACCATGTCCCGGGAAAGACAATTGCCTCTCTATTCTTATACTCAAAAGCTCAGCTTGTCCTTAGAAGGAATGTCAGTCAGTAGTCACATTGTGTCTTCTTGACCTCCCACTGTCCGCGCTCAGGGCAGAAGGCTTCTCTCTTATTCACCCTGGCCTGAGGAGAGACAGCCTCGACCTGGCATACCGTGTGATCCCACAGCTAGGGTTAGATTGTGAAAGCTTTGGTACAGCACACATTCCTGTGGTGAATATCTGGTATGCCTTTTCTACTCTCGCACGTACGCACGCGCAAACACACACATGCACACACGCACACACGCACACACGCACACACACACAGGTGAATCACCATACCAAACAGAGTTCCAGTGAATCCGCCGGGCGTTAAGTGACTGATGCACAGCTACAGTATAATGTGTAGGAGGCACGGGTGGGGCAGGATGGGGTCAGATGGGAAGAATGCTGTCACGGTTTATATCCAATGATTCAAAAGTCAAGTATGCGTGGCATTGTAGCCAGTGGGATGTGTTTCTCATGCCACCGATGTGAGGAATTTCCATTTGACCCCAAAAACAGGCTACTTGTTGCAATACAGTGAGAAACCAGGTTCTGTTCCTTATGTTCCTGTCTCTGTCTCTGTGTCTGTGTATGTTCCTGTCTCTCTGTCACTTATCAGGGACTGAACATCCTGGTTAGTCAACAGCTAGCTAGTAGCCTGGGGAGAGATTACTGGATTACTGGCTATGTAAAGTCACAGGTCACACAATATCAACACTGTTTTAGGGGTAAAGTCACAATATACCAACACTGTTTTAGGGGTAAAGTCACAATATACCAACACTGTTTTAGGGGTAAAGTCACAATATACCAACACTGTTTTAGGGGTAAAGTCACAATATACCAACACTGTTTTAGGGGTAAAGTCACAATATACCAACACTGTTTTAGGGGTCAAGTCATTGGAGCTCAGGTTCTATCTGGTCTCAATGTCCCAGAATGCAAGGCTAATGAGTTGGTGGATATCATTAAATATACAGCAAATAGAGATATGCGCAAACTGTGTTTCACAGGATACGTGACGACAATTATTGGCTATAAGTGAATGCTAGTGCAGAGGAGTGCTGTGTGTCATCTCACATACCCAGTACTAACACACATACACATACACACATACCCAGTACTAACACACATACACACATACACACACATACACACATACACACACACACATACCCAGTACTAACACACATACCCAGTACTAACACACACACACACACACACACACACACACACACACATACCCAGTACTAACACACATACCCAGTACTAACACACATACATACATACACACATACCCAATACTAACACACATACACACATACACACATACCCAATACTAACACACATACACACATACACACATACACACATACACACATACCCAGTACTAACACACATACACATACACACATACACACATACACACATACACACATACCCAGTACTAACACACATAATGTTAATGTTAATGTTAATGTTAATTTTATTTATAATGCGCCCCCCATCCAACTTTTACATCTGCCCGGGGCGCAGACACATACATACACACATACACACATACCCAGTACTAACACACATACACACATACACATATACACACATACACATACACATACACACATACACACATACACACATACCCAGTACTAACACACATACACACACACACATACCCAGTACTAACACACATACACACATACACACATACACATATACACACATACACATACACACATACACATACACATACACACATATGCACATACCCAGTACTAACACACATACACACATACCCACATACACACATACCCAGTACTAACACACATACACACATACCCAGTACTAACACACATACACACATACACATACACACATACACACATACACACATACCCAGTACTAACACACTGGAAATATCTCACTGTCAACAATGACAGCTAAACAAAAACATTAAACCAAACAGTTTTTTTTTTATCAACATTTACAAACTATTACATTAGCCTTGTTAACTCTATTTATCAGATGTCTATTCCACGAGTTATTGTGTGTTTATTGGATCAAAAAACTTTTTATGGCCAGAATTGTCAACATACTGAATCGGTGCGTAAACAGCTATGTTATCCTACCTGATTGGATTGATCGTTTCCTTGAGATAGATATCCTGATAGATATCCTGTGTTTTAATTCACGATGGTGGTTTTCCAGTAAGACTGACTCGAATCTTAAGAGAAATCTTAACACCCTGCTGCACGCTGACGCTCCAGATGAAGTTTGCGCACTGGCGGCTGGAGTTTGCGCACTGGACAGACAGAGATGGGCTGGAGGCGCGCCTGATGCTTTGCCAATTCAAGTAATTGATTGCAGGAGATAGTTTCGTGTGAAAGCAGCGGAAAAGTTGAAGTAACTGCAGTAGCCTACGTAATCGAATCCTCGTATTTTGTTTCGTCCGTTAAATGCCCTACGGTGTGGTTGTCGACTACTAATACCAGCACGTCTGTGCACGACCGCACATTGACAATATATTGCTTCGAAAAGTCAAGCCGTTTGACTTCAGTTTCTACGGTTCTCTACGTTATTGAGATAACCTATTTTGAGTCTAATGCACTTCAGATCACTTTGGACCTGGAATAGTTCATGACATAATTGATATAATGTTCCAAAGATCCCCTAACAAGATCCTATTGGCCTGGAAACATGTATGGGCAGTGAGAGCAATTATGATTAGTCTACCCTTTATAACTGCCTGTCTTCATTTAATATGTACATACAATTCCTTTGTATGTGCTTACAGTTCCACAACACCGTGATTAGCACATGAATGAAGATACACTTGGAGAGCTGGATGTCGTGTTCGTCGATCGCACTGACTGCATCATTGTGATGTGAACTGGTGATGTCTCCGTCATTGTCACACATCTTGACTCAAGTTCAGTGTAGTAATACTGACGCTTATTCTGGTTGAGTAGATAGAACACTACTGACCCCTAGTGACAGGATGTAAGTACTACTACAGCCATGCAACACAGACGCACTCTGTACATTGTCCCAATTTAAATTTAAATTGACTGAATTGTTAAAACGTTGCTGTGAAATTGTGTGGAAATATCACTTAGAGTAAGTTTGAGTTCTACCAAGAGAGAGGAATGGATATGTAGTGAAGATGACACATAATTGGATAACA
The DNA here is from genome assembly GCF_963989245.1 of Nansenia antarctica. Taxonomy (NCBI): domain Eukaryota; kingdom Metazoa; phylum Chordata; class Actinopteri; order Argentiniformes; family Microstomatidae; genus Nansenia; species Nansenia antarctica. The sequence continues at coordinate 22,782,504 of NC_137674.1, read as the reverse complement.
TATAAATTCATACTGTATTGCAATAATGACATTTTTGATTGAGTTTATTTAGTATATTCTGCAATTACATTGATTACATCAGTGAAGACCGAATAGAAATAGGAGCTACAATCAAAGTAACTTGCAAAAAGAAGTTATTAAAATCAACTATGTACATATAGGCGATTCAGTTTTCCTACTTTATACAGTGACAAATCCAGAAAAAAAAGAAATGTTAGGTTTACATCTAAGCATAACTTTAATCAAATATAGTTGCATCTATGTATTTACTGTTCATTTACTTTGATTTCAAGCATTCGTTTTCATAAACAAGCCATGATAATACACAGATACTGTATGTAAATGTCAATACATCCATAATGAGTTCAATGCTCTATAGTTGGGTCTTGTTATGTCACATGATAATACATATATCATAAATATTTCATTATGCACTCTAATTGACTAGTCGCACTGACTAATTGTACTTTGAAATAATTAAAGCTACTTTTCCTCTCAATATTTGACTGCCCAGAATGGAATAAAGTGCAGATATTGGAGGCTGTTCTTCAAGCTAAACATCTACAACAAAGCATGTGATGGTGGATGAACACATTCCTCAGTCTACATTTTAAACAGAGGGACTGTTTCTGTTTTCTTGCAGTGAAAAAAACAACATATTAGGTGAAATATATCAATAAACTTAGGCTAGGCTGATCTTGACATTGTTATCTGTATCATGGATCTCTACACCAATCTCTACTGTTTACTGCACGTGTGTGTGTGTGTGTGTGTGTGTGTGTGTGTGTGTGTGTGTGTGTGTGTGTGTGTGTGTGTGTGTGTGTGTGTGTGTGTGTGTGTACTATACTTAAAAATATTGCATATATTAAAGCTTAAATAAGCACATTTATAGCCTGACTGGAATCATTTCTTCGTCGATCTGGGGGGGGGGGGTTGACCAGGTGAGGGTGACCAGGTGAGGGTGACCAGGTGAGGGTGACCAGGTGAGGGTAACCAGGTGAGGGTAACCAGGTGAGGGGACCTAGCACATTTCTAACCACTGGCTACATTTTAGCTCCATCAAAAAACTTCATTTTCTCAGTGTGCATACTGTCTCTCATCCTCTGTATGGACGAGGCGGTCTCATCTGAGACGGGCTCGCTAGGCTCCACCCCCATGCGCTCGCTAGGGTCCACCCCGAACACATGTGTAGCTCTCTGAGTTATGACAACCGTTTCCATGTCTTTGCTCGACATCTGCCTCACCACATGCTTCTCCACGACCACACGCTCCCCGCTCAGCGTTCTGTGGGTGGAGTCGTCCTCTCCTGTCCAATCAGAGGCTGTTGTCTTCATGGTCACTGTCTTACGGGAGGACGTAAGGCCGTCAGCTGAGCGCACCTGGAAGTCTGTGAGCAGCGTGGCATGCTGGGTATCCGGTTTCGCTTGTATGTTTGTCGTGATGATGTGTATGTCGCCGGGCTCCTGTTTGAGGGTGTCGACTGACGAAGACGAGGCTCCGGAAGAAGACATTGTAATGGTGATCTTCTCTGGCAAGTGGGGTTCGAGGGAGATCCGCTCTGTTCTGGTGGTGGAGGTGATGACATCACCCTGTAGCCCTCCGAGCCCCATAGTGGCGACGGGGTCGGAGTATTTCACCGTCACTTTGGTTGGGGAGGCAGAGGACGGACGCCCTTGTTCACTCGTCACTGTAGAACTGATATCAGCAAAGGCATCTGAAGAGGCGCTGAAGGGCAATGAAGAGGCGAAGCTAACATCCTCCACGGTCTCATATGTAGGGCTATTTTCACTCACTTCTTTTTCTGAAGTCTTGACAGCTTCGGAGGGAGAGCTGAGTCCAAATTTGGGGAATTTAAACCAGGGAGTTTGTGTGTTTGATTCTTTCTCAGCATTTCTCTCCTCCTCTTTTGGTTCTGGTTGCTTTTCATTTTCGTCAACAGTCACATTTGTGCTGACCACTGTTTCGCTCTCCTCTGGCGCCCGGTTGAAACCAAGCCTGGGAAACTTAAACTTAGATTTAGATTTTTCTTTAACTTCCTCCTCTTTGTGCACTGGTTGAGTTTCAGCGATGAGTTGAGCGTTTAGTTCTGGAAGCTTCTCTTCCACGTCCTCTGATGAGGCTCCACCGAATTCAACATCGATACCCCTTAGAACCTCCCCAAATGATGTCAGAGTCAACTTAGATGATTTATCTGGTTCTTGTGTGTCCACCTGCAGCTCCTTCTGCAAAATAACATCTGGAGTTTCGTCTTTAGATTCCGTTTCCTCATGTTCATGTTCAGCCTCGGGTTTAGATTTTGAAATACTGAACCTCGGCATTTTGAAGGAGAGTTTGAATTTACTAGGGGAACCGTGATCTTTACCGTCATCTGTCTGCTTTGACATCTCAGGGTCGACGGCTTCCAGTTCAGGATGGTCGGTATTAATCTGACCAACATCTGCTTTGATATTTGTCTCAATATCGGTTTCTTCTACAGTAGAAATTGTTACGTCAGCATTGATGTCAGGGGACTGGAGATTTGGCTTCTGTGTAGTCATACCAAATTTGGGCATCGTAAAAGTCGGCAATTTGAATTTTCTTGGGGAACCTTTAATGGAGGCATCATCCTTGGAGCCTGTTTCTGCAGTGGCAATGCCCTCGATGTCTACTCCCTCAGCTGACGGTCTGTCAGCATCAGGTAGCTGAACGTTAGCTTGCCCCTCAGTGGTAGAGATACCAACACCTGGTTCTGATGTATCCATGTCCACCCCAGGGCCTTTCAGCTTCGGTAATGAGATGCCGAATTTTGGGAGCTTGAATTGACTCTCTTGCCTGTCAATCTCAATGCCTTTGCTCTTCATATCCAAATCTACACTTGAGCCTTCAGCATTAAACGTACCAGATCCTTTAATAGCTGTATCCTCTGGCTCTGGTACAGTTCCTTTGATGTCTTTATCTTTATCAGAATCATCTACCTTCAGAGAGGTTGTGCCAAATTTAGGAAATTTAAATGATGGCAATTTGAATCTTGTAGGGGAGTCAACAACGTCTTCCACTTCAACTTTAGTCTCTGCTCCTTTCATTTCCACCTCTGGTTCTTTGACCTCCACTTTTCCCTCTGGAAGAGAAATATCCACCTTTGGGAGGCTGACATCAACCTCAGGGGCTTTGATCTCTGGTTTTGAAAATCCAAGGTTGGCAAATGGGTTAGAAATCCGTGGCTTTTTCATTTTGACATCAATATCTGTAGCAGGTCCCTCTGGTATTTCAACTTCATTAGAGGGTGCTAAAATATCAATATTAGCATTTTGAACCTCTACTTTGGCCTTTGGTAATGAGACATCTACGGGTACATCTGTCTTTGACACATTCAAATTGATTTCAGGACCTTTTACCATTGGCAGTGAGACTCCAAATTTCGGTAGTTTAAACTTACTTCCTTGTCCCTCAAGTTCAGCTCCTTTACTCTTCATGTCCACATCTATAGATGGACCTTTAATGTCAACATTGGGTTCTGTTATGTCAACTGCAGGTGCTTCTCCTGATATTGTTAGTTTGGGTCCTGTTATTTCAGCTCCATGAACCTTAATGTCCTTATTCACATCAGGTACTTCTACTGTGACATTGGGAGCCGTGGAACCAAATTTAGGGAATTTAAAAGTTGGCATTTTGAATCTTGTGGAGCCGGCAACATCTTCGACTTCAACTTGAGTCTCTGGAGCTTTAATTTCCACTTCTGGCTCTTTGACCACGACCTTTCCCTCTGGAAGAGAAATATCCACCTTTGGGAGGCTGACATCTACTTCAGGGGCTTTGACCTCCTGTTTCGAAAATCCAAATTTGGGGAATGACATCTGTGGCTTTTTAATTTTCACATCAATATCTGTAGCAGCCGCCTCTGGTATTTTAACTTCAATAGAGGGATCTTTAACTTCAACATCAGGTATTTGGACATCTCCTTTGGCTTCTGGTAATGTTACATCTGTTATTTCTGCTGTGGCACCAAATTTAGGGAATTTTAAAGATGGCATTTTGAACCTTGTGGGTGAACCGAAAACATCTTTCACTTCAACTTGAGTCTCTGGAGCTTTAATTTCCACTTCTGGCTCTTTGACCACGACCTTTCCCTCTGGAAGAGAAATATCCACCTTTGGGAGGCCGACATCTACTTCAGGGGCTTTGACCTCTGGTTTGGAAAACCCAAATTTAGGGAATGACACCCGTGGCTTTTTCATTGTCACATCAATATCTGTAGCAGCCCCTTTTGGTATTTGAACTTCAATAGAGGGTTCTTTGAGTTCAACATCTGGTATTTTGACATCTCCTTTGGCTTCTGGTAATGTGACATCTACATCTGTCTTTGACCTACTTTTTGGCATTGACATTCCAAATTTCGGTAGTTTAAACTTACTTCCTTGTCCCTCAAGTTCAGCTCCTTTACTCTTCATGTCCACATCTATAGATGGACCTTTAATGTCAACATTGGGCTCTTTTAAGTCAACTGCAGGTGCTACTCCTGATATTGTTAGTTTGGGTCCTGTTATTTCAGCTCCATGAACTTTAATGTCCTTATTCACGTCAGGTACTTCTACTGTGACATTGGGAGTTGTTGCACCAAATTTAGGGAATTTTAAAGATGGCATTTTGAATTTTGTGGGTGAGCCGACAACATCTTTCACTTCAATTTGAGTCTCTGGAGTTTTAATTTCCACTTCTGGCTCTTTGACCTCCACTTTTCCCTCTGGAAGAGAAATATCCACCTTTGGGAGGCTGACATCTACTTCAGGGGCTTTGACCTCCTGTTTTGAAAATCCAAATTTAGGGAATGACATCTTTGGCTTTTTCATTGTCACATCAATATCTGTAGCAGCCCCCTCTGGTATTTCAAGTCCAGCAGACAGCTCTCTGGGTTCAACATTTGGAAGCTGGACTTCTGCTTTGGCTTCTGGTAATGTGACATCTACATCTGTCTTTGACCTACTTTTTGGCATTGACATTCCAAATTTCGGTAGTTTAAACTTACTTCCTTGTCCCTCAAGTTCAGCTCCTTTACTCTTCATGTCCACATCTATAGATGGACCTTTAATGTCAACACTGGGCTCTTTTAAGTCAACTGCAGGTGCTTCTCCTGATATTGTTAGTTTGGGTCCTGTTATTTCAGCTCCATGAGCCTTAATGTCTTTATTCACATCAGGTACTTCTACTGTGACATTGGCAGTTGTTGCACCAAATTTAGGGAATTTTAAAGATGGCATTTTGAATCTTGTGGGTGAGCCGAAAACATCTTTCACTTCAACTTGAGGCTCTGGAGCTTTAATTTCCACTTCTGGCTCTTTGACCTCGACCTTTCCCTCTGGAAGAGAAATATCCACCTTTGGGAGGCTGACATCTACTTCAGGGGCTTTGACCTCTGGTTTGGAAAACCCAAATTTAGGGAATGACACCCGTGGCTTTTTCATTGTCACATCAATATCTGTAGCAGCCCCTTTTGGTATTTGAACTTCAATAGAGGGTTCTTTGAGTTCAACATCTGGTATTTTGACATCTCCTTTGGCTTCTGGTAATGTGACATCTACATCTGTCTTTGACCTACTTTTTGGCATTGACATTCCAAATTTCGGTAGTTTAAATTTACTTCCTTGCCCCTCAAGTTCAACACCTTTACTCTTCATGTCCACATCTACAGATGGACCTTTAATGTCAACATTGGGCTCTGTTAAGTCAACTGCAGGTGCTTCTCCTGATATTGTTAGTTTGGGTCCTGTTATTTCAGCTCCATGAACCTTAATGTCCTTGTTCACATCCGGTACTTCTACTGTGACATTGGGAGTTGTTGCACCAAATTTAGGGAATTTTAAAGATGGCATTTTGAATCTTGTGGGTGAGACGACAACATCTTTCACTTCAACTTGAGTCTCTGGAGGTTTAATTTCCACTTCTGGTTCTTTGACCTCGACCTTTCCCTCTGGAAGAGAAATATCCACCTTTGGGAGGCTGACATCTACTTCAGGGGCTTTGACCTCTGGTTTGGAAAACCCAAATTTAGGGAATGACATCCGTGGCTTTTTCATGGTCACATCAATATCTGTAGCAGCCGCCTCTGGTATTTTAACTTCAATAGAGGGTTCTTTAACTTCAACGTCAGGTATTTGGACATCTCCTTTGGCTTCTGGTAATGTGACATCTGTTATTTCTGCCGTGGCACCAAATTTAGGGAATTTTAAAGATGGCATTTTGAACCTTGTGGGTGAACCGAAAACATCTTTCACTTCAACTTGAGTCTCTGGAGTTTTAATTTCCACTTCTGGCTCTTTGACCTCGACCTTTCCCTCTGGAAGAGAAATATCCACCTTTGTGAGGCTGACATCTACTTCAGGGGCTTTGACCTCCTGTTTCGAAAATCCAAATTTAAGGAATGATATCTTTGGCTTTTTCATTGTCACATCAATATCTGTAGCCTCTGGTATTTCAACTCCAGCAGACAGCTCTCTGGGTTCAACATTTGGAAGCTGGACTTCTGCTTTGGCTTCTGGTAGTGTGACATCTACATCTGTCTTTGACCTACTTAAATCAATTTCAGGTCCTTTTATTTTTGGCATTGACATTCCAAATTTTGGAAGTTTAAACTTACTTCCTTGTCCCTCAAGTTCAGCTCCTTTACTCTTCATGTCCACATCTACAGATGGACCTTTGACGTCAACATTGAGCTCTTGTATGTCAACTGCAGGTGCTTCTCCTGATATTGTTAGTTTGGGTCCTGTTATTTCAGCTCCATGAACCTTAATGTCCTTGTTCACATCAGGTACTTCTACTGTGACATTGGGAGTTGTTGCACCAAATTTAGGGAATTTTAAAGATGGCATTTTGAATCTTGTGGGTGAGCCGACAAGATCTTTCACTTCAACTTGAGTATCTGGAGCTTTCATTTCCACTTCTGGTTCTTTGACCTCGACCTTTCCCTCTGGAAGAGAAATATCCACCTTTGGGAGGCTGACATCTACTTCAGGGGCTTTGACCTCTGGTTTGGAAAACCCAAATTTAGGGAATGACATCCGTGGCTTTTTCATGGTCACATCAATATCTGTAGCAGCCGCCTCTGGTATTTTAACTTCAATAGAGGGTTCTTTAACTTCAACGTCAGGTATTTGGACATCTCCTTTGGCTTCTGGTAATGTGACATCTGTTATTTCTGCCGTGGCACCAAATTTAGGGAATTTTAAAGATGGCATTTTGAACCTTGTGGGTGAACCGAAAACATCTTTCACTTCAACTTGAGTCTCTGGAGTTTTAATTTCCACTTCTGGCTCTTTGACCTCGACCTTTCCCTCTGGAAGAGAAATATCCACCTTTGTGAGGCTGACATCTACTTCAGGGGCTTTGACCTCCTGTTTCGAAAATCCAAATTTAAGGAATGATATCTTTGGCTTTTTCATTGTCACATCAATATCTGTAGCCTCTGGTATTTCAACTCCAGCAGACAGCTCTCTGGGTTCAACATTTGGAAGCTGGACTTCTGCTTTGGCTTCTGGTAGTGTGACATCTACATCTGTCTTTGACCTACTTAAATCAATTTCAGGTCCTTTTATTTTTGGCATTGACATTCCAAATTTTGGAAGTTTAAACTTACTTCCTTGTCCCTCAAGTTCAGCTCCTTTACTCTTCATGTCCACATCTACAGATGGACCTTTGACGTCAACATTGAGCTCTTGTATGTCAACTGCAGGTGCTTCTCCTGATATTGTTAGTTTGGGTCCTGTTATTTCAGCTCCATGAACCTTAATGTCCTTGTTCACATCAGGTACTTCTACTGTGACATTGGGAGTTGTTGCACCAAATTTAGGGAATTTTAAAGATGGCATTTTGAATCTTGTGGGTGAGACGACAAGATCTTTCACTTCAACTTGAGTATCTGGAGCTTTCATTTCCACTTCTGGTTCTTTGACCTCGACCTTTCCCTCTGGAAGAGAAATATCCACCTTTGGGAGGCTGACATCTACTTCAGGGGCTTTGACCTCTGGTTTGGAAAATCCAAATTTAGGGAATGACATCCGTGGCTTTTTCATTGTCACATCAATATCTGTAGCAGCCGCCTCTGGTATTTTAACTTCAATAGAGGGTTCTTTGAGTTCAACATCAGGCATTTGGACATCTCCTTTGGCTTCTGGTAGTGTGACATCAACATCTGTCTTTGACATGCTTACATCAATTTCAGGTCCTTTTATTTTTGGCATTGACATTCCAAATTTCGGTAGTTTAAATTTACTTCCTTGTCCCTCAAGTTCAGCTCCTTTGCTCTTCATGTCCACATCTATAGATGGACCTTCAATCTTAATACTGGGCTCTGTTACGTGAACTGCAGGTGCTTCTCCTGATATTGTTAGTTTGGGTCCTGTTATTTCAGCTCCATGAACCTTAATGTCCTTATTCACGTCAGGTACTTCTACTGTGACATTGGGAGTTGTTGCACCAAATTTAGGGAATTTTAAAGATGGCATTTTGAATCTTGTGGGGGAGCCGACAACATCTTTCACTTCAACTTGAGTCTCTGGAGCTTTAATTTCCACTTCTGGCTCTTTGACCTCGACTTTTCCCTCTGGAAGAGAAATATCCACCTTTGGGAGGCTGACATCAACATCTGTCTTTGACCTACTTAAATCAATTTCAGGACCTTTTACCTTTGGCAGTGAGACTCCAAATGTTGGTAGTTTAAACTTACTTCCTTGTCCCTCAAGTTCAACCCCTTTACTCTTCCTGTCCACATCTATAGATGGGCCTCCAAAGTTAACACTGGCTTCTTGTATGTCAACTGCAGGTGCTTCTCCTGATATTGTTAGTGTCGGTCTTGCTATTTCAGCTCCACAAACTTTGACGTCCTTCTTAACGTCAGATCCTTCTACTGTGACATTGGGAGTTGTTGCACCAAATTTAGGGAATTTTAATGTTGGCATTTTGAATTTTGTGGGGGAGCCGACAACATCTTTCACCTCAACTTGAGTATCTGGAGCTTTAATTTCCACTTCTGGCTCTTTGACCTCCACTTTTCCCTCTGGAAGAGAAATATCCACCTTTGGGAGGCCGACATCTACTTCAGGGGCTTTGACATCTGGTTTGGAAAATCCAAATTTAGGGAATGACATCTGTGGCTTTTTCATTTTCACATCAATATTTGTAGTAGCTCCCTCAGGTATTGCAACTTCCCCAGTGTGTGCTATGGCAGCAGGATCAGGTATTTTGACCTCTGCTTTGGCCTCTGGTAATGGGACATCTACGTCTGTCTTTGACATGCTTAAATCAATTTCTGGAACTTTGACTTTAGGTAGCGAAATTCCAAATGTTGGTAGTTTAAACTTACTTCCTTGTATCTCAGGTTCAATATCCTTTACTTCAACCCGACTCTCAGGAGTTTTAATTCCCATCTCTGGCTCTCTGACTTCCACGTTTGGAAGTGAAATATCCACTTTTGGGAGACTGACATCAACCTCAGGGACTTCAACCTCTGGTTTGGTAAATCCAATGTTGGGAAATGAAATCCGTTGCTTTTTCACTTTTACATCAATATCTTTAGAAGCTCTCTCCCGTAATGTAACTTCACCAGACGTTTTAATTCCCATCTCTGGCTCTCTGACTTCCACGTTTCCCCCTGGAAGTGAAATATCCACCTTCGGGAGGCTGACATCAACCTCAGGGACTTCGACATCTGGTTTGGTAAATCCAATGTTGGGAAATGAAATCCGTAGCTTTTTCCCTTTCACATCAATATCTTTAGAAGCCTTGTCTCGTAATGTAACTCCACTAGATGGTGCTATTACATCAATATCAGCTAGTTGGACGTCTCCTTTGGCTTCTGGTAATGTAACATCTACATCTGTCTTTGACATACCTAAACCAATTTCAGGTCCTTTTACTTTTGGCTTTTTTCCAAATTTTGGTAGTTTGAACTTACTTCCTTGTCCCTCAAGTTCAATATCTTTCACTTCAATTTGACTCTTTGCTCCTTTCATTTCCACCTCTGGCTCTTTGACCTCCACTTTTCCTTTTGGAAGAGAAATATCCACCTTTGGAAGGCTGACATCAACCTCAGGGGCTTTGAGATTAATTTCAGCCTCTGGCATGTTCATGTCAGTGTCCTTAATATCTGCTTTTTTCATAGAGATGTCTATCCCAATGTCTGGGAATCTTATATCCGGTTTTGCGATTCCAAAGCCAATCTTTCCTTTCTTTGACCGCTGATCTGACCCTTTAGTGCTAGTTTCAGGTTCCAAAATCCCCTTGTCAATAGATCCCATAAGGTTGTCATCAATGTTGTCACATGATTTTTGGTTATCAATAACAGCTTTTTGTTCATCTTTGGAAGATAGTAAGGGCGTTGTTACCTGAGGTAGATAATTAGATGCGAATGGAGATAAGGTGCCTTGTGAGAGTTCTCTTTCACCAGTCTCACAGACTTCAACATTTTGCAGCTCAATGTGTGGTATCTGAGAATGTCCTGTTCGTTTTATGGCTTCCATTCCAGGTATCTCTAGGTCTTCCCGTTTAAGGATTTTGGTGAAGTTTGTAGCTCCATCTTCTACATGTGTCACAGTAATAGGGTCATGAGTACCTAGATCAGGAAACTGATTCTTTGGCAGTTTGATTGTGGTAACTGTGGTCCTACTCAACATTTCTGGGGAGGCACTTATGTCAGACTTGTGTATTATTTTTGCATTCACGTCTATCTTTGTGATTTCTCTGTGAGGAGGCAGGCCTGAAGTGTCAAGCTTTGGCAGTTTGTACCCTGGCAATTTGGCAACAGCCTCTCTGACACGGTCAACATCAATTGTACCTTGTACGGTTTGAGCCTGGATTTCATCCTCGATAGGATCAGTGAACGCTACTTTCGGCAGTTTGTACACTTGGGTCTTTGTACCAGTTGATGATACATCTTCCATGCCTGGTATCTCAATATCTTCACGTTTGGGAAGTTGAGTTTTTAGGAGCTCGTCCGTTTTGCTTTTTACAACATTCACATCTGTCTTTATTATGGTTACATCACTAACGATGTCAGCAGGGATCTTCGGCAGTTTGTACTTGGTGGGAGTGGTCTTCCTGCTGAGTTCAACGTTAGCCTCTGTAGATATTTTTGTAGGTTGTATTTCCACGTGTGAGTCCGTAATATCCATAGCAGGTTCCATTACGACACCAGTAGCCACTTCTGCGGTGCTGGGAAGCAAACCGCACACTTTTTCTTTGCCAATCTGAGGAGATTTCCTGAGAAGTCCAACGTCTGACATGTCAAGGGAAAGGTCTACTTTTGGGATGTTCATTTCCGTGTCTGCCATCACAGGGGTAATGGAGAGCAATGGAGCGTTGATGTCATTTAGGAGTTGGTGCCCCTCTTGGTCAGTGTGTGATACAACAGTGTGACTCACCTCTTCATATGCGAACGGGTCAGATATTCTGACACTTGCTCCTGGTGTCTTCATTCTTTTGGGGGAGGCTTTTACTGTCACGTCTTGCTTGTGTTTGGATTTGCTCTTTGGACTTCCGTCTGCTTTTTCCTTTCCCTTAATCTTAAACTTTAATTCTGACCTCTCTTTCTTCTTCTTCTTCTTTCCCTCTGGAGATTTTTCGACAGAGGCAATTTCTTGGTTCGCAAGAGCGATTGTTATGTCTGTGGTTTTCAAACTTGTGTCCAAACTGATGAGTTCTACCTTGTGATGTTGTTGTGTGGTTCCAGAGCCTGTCAGGTCAGTGTAGTCATTCTTTGTCGTGATGGATACAAGTTGTTCTGTTGTATCTAACACGTATACCTGAGGCGTTTCCCCTGATGTGCTCTCTACACCCTCAGGTGAGTGGACGTTTGTTGCATCTTCAGGCTGTTGCTTTTCCATACCCTCCACAGGTCCTGTTGTTGGCGCCTCTGCGTCCTCGTCTGGCTGGTCGACAGACTTGCTCTTGCGGCCCTTGATCTTCAGGCCTGAGATCTTAATCCTGTGCCTCTTGGTCTTGGCCTTGACAGCCTCCTGAGATTTGATTGGTGACTCCGTGTCGCTGGTCGTGGGGCTCAGCTCCAGCTTCCTCTGCTCGTCTGCCTCAGAGCTGCTGTGAGATCTCTTGAAGCGAGACTTTCGACCTTTGCCAAAAGACGGGAATTTGGGCCAGGAGATCCGAGCGTCGCCGTGTCTCTTGGTCTTTCCCTTCCCCCTCATCTCCGGAGAGGAACACTCTTCCCCCTGGTAGACAACAAACAATAAAGTGTCAATGCTAGACTAAATGCTAAATGGACTGACTTATATAGCGCCTTATTCCAAAGCGCTTTACAATGGCCTCTCATTCACCCATTCACACACACATTCATACACCAATGGAGACAAGCTACCATGCAAGGCCAACTGTCCCGTATTAGCCGGGATGTCCCGTATTTTGTGCTGGATGAATATACGAGACCTCCCTTGTCCTCCCCCCATATATTCACCCAATCACAGGCCCCCTCATGCATACGTACAGTGTAAATGTGCCAATTCCTGCAAACCACCCCCGTGCAGTGGGTGCCATCTTTTGTTCCGTATTTGTAAGTGAGAAAGTTGACAACCTTACTGTAGAAATGAGGAGAGACAACAATGATAATTACCTGGGTGGTTTCAGACTCCAGGGTTGGTTCACTCTCCAGGGTGGCTGTCTCTGGCGGCTTGCGTTTCAGACAGAACTCCATCTTGTAAGGCTGGGCGTGTTCCAGGATCTGAAGGGCGTCCTCGTATGTGACATTGTCAAAATACACAGTGGCGCTGAGTATCTGGTCACCTGAATGACAGAATTAAGTGTTGGGAATTAACATTTTTGACACCTAGAAAGATCTATATATTCTTTTTTCAAAATCCTTGTTGTAAAAGTACCATCCACTGAAACATGCTGGAACATGCTGGAACATCCTTACCCTCTTTCATACTCAGGTTCTTTGAGGCTGGAGACTCTGGCCTCACTTCCTTGATGAAGATTCCATCCTTCCCTCCTCCGCTCACCACCAGACCCTCCCCACACGCCTCTCTGGCTGTCTTCACGATCAGTCCGCACTCTGGGCTGTGGATCTCCTGAAAAGAAGATGAAAACATTAACTTTAATTTATATAGCACCTTTCAGGGAACCCAAATGAAACGAACGAACGAAAAAGTCAGATAAACAGACAGGCAGACAAAACATGAGGAAGATGAGGAACATGAGGAATATGAGGAGAACATGAGGAGCATGAGGAGGAAGAGGAGGATGAGGAATATGAGGAGGAAGAGGAACATCAGGAGGATGAGGAACATCAGGAGATGCTGCAGGGATGCCTAACCTCCAGCTGGCTCATCTTGGCAGAGCCGCGCTTCTCAAACAAGGACCCAAACCCCACCCTTCTGACTTTCTTCCCACCGCCGCCTTTATGGAGCGGGCCATACAACTCTGCTGCACCCTGAGAAGCACATGGAGAGAAGCAGAACATCTGATCAAATTCATAACAAGTTAAGTACCAGGCTGTGGCTACCACTTCCTGGTTGACAATAAGAGTAAATGAGACAAATGAGGGTAAGATGAAGTGTACCGTTTGCATTTACATTTACATTTTTGGCATTTGTGACGGCAGCTGGTAAAAGGGGGAACAAGTCGGCAACCGACCAAACCGACTTTTATTCAGAAAAATGTAACTCGCCGAATCCATTGCATTGCAATATTTTGTCTTGACATGGTGACAATGGTGTGTCACTGATTTCCAACGTTTCAGTAAACACAATGTGTGTTGAATCAACGCTCTTTTAAAGGTGATTTGAAATAAATCGAGGCACCAAGTCACCATGAGTTACATTTTTCAGAATTAAAGTATTTAGCAGACGCCTTTATCCAATGCGACTCACCTGCTTATCAGCGTCTGTGTATTTGTCGGTCTCAGGGTACTCATCCACAGGGGAGGATCCTTGAGGGCGGGGCCTCTCCCCCTCTATGAACTGAGTCGGCTCCTCAGACACCTGGCAGGTAAAGGTACAGGTAATGAACACACCAAACACACTGCCTAGTCTGCTGCTGTACATACAGAACACAACCATTCAGATGTGAGTCCTATTCGGTTGTTAAGTCGTGACGTGTTTCCAGGTCCAACGTTGGCTGAGGCGCTCTCTTCGAAATGCCGCAGTAATAATAATAATTCATTATATTTGTATAGTGCTTTTCTGAGGCTCAAAGACCCTGACAATATGGGGAAACGGGAAAGTGCTGTGTCCCTTGTTGTATGAATAGATCCCAGTCTAAAAAACGACCGCTGTAGTACACTGGTACTCTGGTGCGGGGATTTTCTGGTTTGGACCCAGAAATGGCTAAACGTCACGTTTGACGTCAGACTTAACAACCGAATAGTCTCTAGAGTTCATTGTGATGTGTCCATATCTACCTTCACAGTAATGTAAGCTTCAGTATTATGATGTCATTAGACTTACTGAATCATCTTCTGCATTCTGCTCCGGTCCCCTCAACCTTCGCCCAGCTCCTGTTCAAAACAAGAAAACAGTAATACTGTTATACTATATATCTATATATATATAGAGATAGATAGATAGATAACTAGATAGAGAGAGAGAGATAGATAGATAGATAGATAGATAATAGCATACAATTTAAAGCAATGAAGACAACTCAAAAGGCAGATCTTAACACTCATACAGATAATGAGGAATCAGGGAAACACAAACATTCAAATGAACATAAATGTGACACAGGCCAATGAAAAGGGCTACCTGTAGGCGAAGTCATTTTTCTGTTTTTTACATGTGCTTAAACTACAGATTGTAAGCTTTCAAATGATGCATCATACATTGAAATCGGAAACAAATTGAAGACGACATGAGTATTTGAAAGTTGCTACACCTGAAATCACTAAGCACAGAAAATCCCCATCAAAGATAATGAATCCCCATCAAACAACAAGAAACGAAGTCATTGTGTTATAGATTACACTTATTTAATTAACGTAAAACTGTTCGGAAAAATAACGAGTGGGTACTTCACATCTTCGAGTTGAATGTTAGCTAAAAAAATGAAAATCTGAAAAAAAAGAAAAAAAAAACTTTCAAGACGAATTTGACGTCTTTCTCATTTCCGAGAGGTGTCCAGAAACACCAGGAGCAGTCACAAATGGTAAATGGTAAACAGACTGACTTACAGTATATAGCTCCTTATTCCAAAGCGCTTTACAACGGCCTCTCATTCACCCATTCACACACACATTCACACACCAATGGCGGCAAGCTGCCATGCAAGGCGCCGGCCCGCTCACTGGGAGCAATTTGGGGTTCAGTGTCTTGCCCAAGGACACTTCGACATGTGGCCAGCCAGGGTTCGAACCACCGATCTGCTGACCTTGTGATCATTAGACGCTGGCTCCACCTCCTGAGACACAGCCTCCACCTTCTGAGACACAGCCTCTACCTCCTGAGACACAGCCTCTACCTCCTGAGACACAGCCTCTACCTCCACCAGCCTTTACCTCCTGAGCCACAGCCTCTACCTCCACCAGCCTCTACCTCCTGAGCCAGAGCCTCTACCTCCACCAGCCTCTACCTCCTGAGATACAGCCTCTACCTCCTGAGCCACAGCCTCTACCTCCACCAGCCTCTACCTCCTGAGCCACAGCCGCCCCATAAGGATACATAAGGATTACATGATATGAATAATGACCAAACAGTCTCAGAGCAGCACAGTGACCTGAACACGGGCGTTAATCAACAGCGCTTGGTTCTGCCCTGCCTGTCTGACCACCGGAGCAGGGCGGTTCAGAGACACTGGATCCCAGCATGATATTATTGGGTTCTTCCTGGCTGTTCTTCCTGGCAGGAAGTCCCTAAGGGAGCGGCTTCCTGTTAAGTGATCCACCTGTATCGATCTGCAGGTCTGACTTACAGACACCGAGGCTGGCCTCACACTGGAGGTAAAAAGAAAGAGTATCATTTTATAATGTATCAACCCAATCAATGTGATTGCTATTATTATCATCCCTGACATATAAATGATACTGTGATACCCTTTTTCCACTGTAAATTTACCCTTGCTATAGTTACATTAGATTAGATTAGATTAGATTCAACTTTATAGTCATCGCAAAGTACAAGTACAATACAACGACATGCAGTTTAGCATCCAACCAGAAGTGCAAATAGTGATAAGAGTACAACATAAATAGAACAAGAGGTAGTGATAGGTAATTATGTAATATACAGTATGTGCAGAGGTAGTAATGTAAACATCAGTTTAGTTTAGAGGTATATACAGTTATGAGCTATGTACAGTGAGGTAGTCTATGTACAGTATCTAATGTGCAGAAGTATTAAGAAGCTATGTCAGGAGACATGTGCAATGTGCAATATACAGAATGTGCAACGGTAGTAATGTAAACATCAGTAGTGCAAAGGTTATAGTTATACAATGCCACCTCAGTATCAATTTCTGAGAGAAGAAAAAAATATTCTAAACCTAATAAATGTGTCAATACTTTTTATTGTAGTTACAGAGTCTTTAATGACCACAGAACTTCCCAGTGCTAGCATGTTCCATCTCTCTATAGATGTCAGGAACCGAAGCCTAAGAATTTTACTCTCTTACACTGGTGTAATGTGACGTAACAATAAAACTTGAAACAACTGTAATTGCATCATATCCTTGTATCTACTACTGGGTCAACAATGATCTGATTTCCAAGCACAGTCACGCTGTAATCACAAGTATCCAAATTGAATTCCTCCCATTGTATGCAAGTACAGAGCTCAGGGAACGACACACACTTTTTACACTGTGAATTGTTGGATAGAAGAATGAGTTGCTATGACTACTTGCAGTTCTGTTATCAACTATGATCCATATGGACTGTGGAGAAAACAAACACACTTCGTAACATTCAAGAAAGAGAAATGAATTGACATTGTTGTGTGTCCTACTGGAAGACATCCTGTATGATAAGTGAGTGACGTCTCACAATGCTGTGTGTGTGTGTGTGTGTGTGTGTGTGTGTGTGTGTGTGTGTGTGTGTGTGTGTGTGTGAGAGAACAGCTCCTCTGGGTGTGTTGTTACCTTAACAGTAAACCATGAGGATAAAAGCTTCAGACAGCCTATAGATTATCACACTATGCGGTACTAGTAACAACCTTTTAACATTGCCTTAATGTGAATGCTGGTAAAAGCTGCAGCACACACACTAACAGACACACACTCAGCTGACTGAGTGTATTCGGAAACCAAATAAAGTGATTCACTCTCAGAAACACCTCACCACACAGATAACAGGTTCACTGCTGTGGCCTCGGCTCTCTCTCTGACAACGCTGCAGTCTAGACACCGCTGTGAAATCTAAAACCTCACATCTATATAATCACAACGCCAACCCCCATCAGAACACTGTTGTACAAATGATCCCATCAATACATACATTTCCTATTCTGGCAGAAACAGAAAACATGTGGCCTGGGGTGGTCCAGGGGTCTAGCACCACCGTGGTCTACAGTGCACACATGCGACCATGTCGGCATGGGTTCGAATCCGGCTCATGCCCTGCTGACATGCCCTCTCTCTCTCCCTTCTTCTTCTTACTTTCCTGTCTGTCTTCACTGTATCTGTCTAATAAAACATGTAAAATATGAGTGAGACTGCCCCACTCAGAAAGAAAAAAAAAATCTGAAAATATTTTCTATTCTGGCAGAAATAGAAAAACATCTCAGAGAATTCCATGGAGCAGTTTTGATATTATATATAGAGGACTCACCTGGTGTAGATATCTAACCCTGGGAGGTATGGCTCTGTACACCTGTAATGTTGCCTCACCCACACTAACTACCCTCTGAGCCAACAGGTTGATTGCAAACTGCCAGAGTGGGCATGTGTCCATGGTACTGCCCACTTCCTGGGTTCCAGTCCAGCAGCACAGACGTAGGAGCTGGAACAGCATGACTGATGCAGGGCAGGGAATAGTCTGTCCTGTGTCCAGATCTACACTGCAGGGAATAGTCTGTCCTGCCTCCAGATCTACACTACAGGGAATAGTCTGTCCTGTGTCCAGATCTACACTGCAGGGAATAGTCTGTCCTGTTCCAGATCTACACTACAGGGAATAGTCTATCCTGTTCCAGATCTACACTACAGGGAATAGTCTGTCCTGTGTCCAGATCTACACTACAGGGAATAGTCTGTCCTGTTCCAGATCTACACTGCAGGGAATAGTCTGTCCTGTTCCAGATCTACACTGCAGGGAATAGTCTGTCCTGTTCCAGATCTACACTGCAGGGAATAGTCTGTCCTGCCTCCAGATCTACACTACAGGGAATAGTCTGTCCTGTTCCAGATCTACACTACAGGGAATAGTCTGTCCTGTGTCCAGATCTACACTGCAGGGAATAGTCTGTCCTGTGTCCAGATCTACACTGCAGGGAATAGTCTGTCCTGTTCCAGATCTACACTGCAGGGAATAGTCTGTCCTGTGTCCAGATCTACACTGCAGGGAATAGTCTGTCCTGTTCCAGATCTACACTGCAGGGAATAGTCTGTCCTGTTCCAGATCTACACTACAGGGAATAGTCTGTCCTGTTCCAGATCTATACTGCAGGGAATAGTCTGTCCTGTTCCAGATCTACACTGCAGGGAATAGTCTGTCCTGTGTCCAGATCTACACTGCAGGGAATAGCCTGTCCTGTTCCAGATCTACACTACAGGGAATAGTCTGTCCTGTTCCAGATCTACACTGCAGGGAATAGTCTGTCCTGTTCCAGATCTACACTACAGGGAATAGTCTGTCCTGCCTCCAGATCTACACTACAGGGAATAGTCTGTCCTGTTCCAGATCTACACTACAGGGAATAGTCTGTCCTGTTCCAGATCTACACTGCAGGGAATAGCCTGTCCTGTTCCAGATCTACACTACAGGGAATAGTCTGTTCTGTTCCAGATCTACACTACAGGGAATAGTCTGTCCTGTTCCAGATCGACACTGTAGGGAATAGTCTGTCCTGTTCCAGATCTACACTGCAGGGAATAGTCTGTCCTGTGTCCAGATCTACACTGCAGGGAATAGTCTGTCCTGTTCCCAGATCTACACTGCAGGGAATAGTCTGTCCTGTTCCAGATCGACACTGTAGGGAATAGTCTGTCCTGTTCCAGATCTACACTGCAGGGAATAGTCTGTCCTGTGTCCAGATCTACACTACAGGGAATAGCCTGTCCTGTTCCAGATCTACACTGTAGGGAATAGTCTGTCCTGTTCCAGATCTGTATTGCAAATCACCTGTTAAGTGATTGTCTGGAGACACCTGCTGAACTGGATTGGATTTTCCTTAATGTGAAAATGTAAAATTAGATTAGATTAGATTAGATTCAACGTTATTCTCATTGCAGAGTGCAAGTACCAGACAACGAAATGCAGTTTAGCATCTAACCAGAAGTGCAAATAAAGGGATATAAAACATGATATAAAAACATGATAGAGATAGTGATAGGTACAGTATGGAAAGTACGGTAGTTAGAGGTAAGTTATGGTAGCTATGTATAGTATGGTATGTACAGATGTATGTATTTAGTGGCTATATTAAAGGAGCAATATGCAAAAATATGATATGTGCAAGGTAGTATTTTGTGAGCTTGAATGATCTCCATATAGTTCAGATATATTGAGCGTCAAACTTTTTACATTCCATTATGTTTTGTGAGATGGAACCTTTGTATTTTATGAATTACTAACTCAAAAATGTCAACATTTTAAAAATACCACCACACAGGCATTAATAAACACCTAATGGATCAGATTATGTAAAAAACTCAATTTTGACAAAAATTGAGATAGAACCGTATAATTCTAACGTCACGATTTGTCAACAGCAGTAGTGCAAAGGGTAATTGAGTGTTCACAATATACCACATTCATAAATAGTATTCCATATGTTCCATATGTTCCCCTATAAGGGATGTGACATGCCGACGTGAGTCTCACAGGGTTACAGTATGAGGTCATCTCACTGGGGCTTCTTCACAAGGCCTCACAGCTTTCATCTGAGAGATTATCAATAACCATATATGGCCTGGGGAGGGAGCAGTTGTGATGAGGAGGGGTGAGAGGAGTGATGGGGAGGGGTGAGAGTGATGAGGAGGGGTGAGAGGAGTGATGGGGAGGGGTGAGAGTGATGAGGAGGGGTGAGAGGAGTGGTGATGGGGAGGGAGCAGTTCTGATGAGGAGGGGTGAGAGGAGTGATGGGGAGGGGTGAGAGGAGTGGTGATGGGGAGGGGTGAGAGGAGTGATGGGGAGGGGTGATAGTTATGGGGAGGGGTGAGAGGAGTGGTGATGGGGAGGGGTGAGAGGAGTGATGGGGAGGGGTGAGAGTGATGGGGAGGGGTGAGAGTAGTGATGGGGAGGGGTGAGAGGAGTGGTGATGGGGAGGGCTGAGAGTAGTGATGAGGAGGGGTGAGAGTGATGGGGAGGGGTGAGAGGAGTGATGAGGAGGGGTGAGAGGAGTGATGGGGAGGGGTGAGAGTGATGAGGAGGGGTGAGAGTAGTGATGGGAAGGGGTGAAAGGAGTGATGGGGAGGGGTGAGAGTAGTGATGGGGAGGGGTGAGAGTGATGAGGAGGGGTGAGAGTGATGAGGAGGGGTGAGAGTGATGGGGAGGGGTGAGAGTGATGGGGAGGGAGCAGTTCTGATGAGGAGGGGTGAGAGGAGTGATGGGGAGGGGTGAGAGGAGTGATGGGGAGGGGAGGGAGCAGGTTCTCAGGTTCTCCTCTGACCAGGTTGTCAGTGTGCTCCGTGTCTCTTAAAAGGTCGACTTCAAATCTGTTCAGTCAACATAATTACCAGAACGCCAAACACAACACACTGCTGTACGCAATCATAGAGGGAAGTCCACTTGCTCAGGAGGCACTGTGTCGCGTACGAATGAATTCCAGTACGATACCAAACCAATTAATTATCTCAGGGGGGAAATTACTCTGATTTGATTTGAGTGTACAGCTCCCTGCGTAAATAACGGGACAGTGACGCATTTGTTCTTCTTTTGGCTCTACGGCCCAAAAGTTTGGATTTGAAAACAAACAAATTACTACGGTTGAAGTTGAGATCAACAGATTGGAAGAAAAAAAAAGCACTGGTGACCTCTGGTGACCTCAGCAACCGCAGACGGGCTGGTCGGCCAAGGAACCTTACACATGACCAAGGAACCTTACACATGACCAAGGAACCGTCCACATGACCAAGGAACCTTCCACATGACCAAGGAACCGTCCACATGACCAAGGAACCGTCCACATGACCAAGGAACCTTCCACATGACCAAGGAACCGTCCACATGACCAAGGAACCGTCCACATGACCAAGGAACCTTCCACATGACCAAGGAACCTTACACATGACCAAGGAACCGTCCACATGACCAAGGAACCTTCCACATGACCAAGGAACCGTCCACATGACCAAGGAACCTTCCACATGACCAAGGAACCGTCCACATGACCAAGGAACCTTCCACATGACCAAGGAACCGTCCACATGACCAAGGAACCGTCCACATGACCAAAGAACGCTCACCATGATTAAGAAAAAACAACCAGAACAACCAAACAACCAAACAACTGTCCCACAGATCAGGCTTGTACTGTACATCAACGTCAATGACGACCATCCGCAGAATACGACCAGCTAAACTACAGACCAGCAAACTACAGACCAGCAAACTACAGACCAGCTAAACTACAGACCAGCAAACTACAGACCAGCCAGACTACAGACCAGCCAGACTACAGACCAGCTAAACTACTGTACAGACCAGCTGAACTACAGACCAGCTAAACTACAGACTAGCCAGACTACAGACCAGCTGAACTACAGACCAGCAAACTACAGACCAGCCAGACTACAGACCAGCTAAACTACAGACCAGCTAAACTACAGACCAGCTAAACTACAGACCAGCCAGACTACAGACCAGCCAGACTACAGACCAGCTAAACTACAGACCAGCTAAACTACAGACCAGCTAAATTACAGACCAGCTAAATTACAGACCAGCTGAACTACAGACCAGCCAGACTACAGACCAGCTGAACTACAGACCAGCCAGACTACAGACCAGCCAGACTACAGACCAGCCAGGCTACAGACCAGCCAGACTACAGACCAGCTAAACTACAGACCAGCTAAACTACAGACCAGCTGAACTACAGACCAGCTAAACTACAGACCAGCTGAACTACAGACCAGCTAAACTACAGACCAACCAGACTACAGACCAGCTAAACTACAGACCAGCCAGACTACAGACACTTCACTGCAAGGTTATCCTCAAAAAGGAAGGTCAGGTTACAGTTTGTTAAAAAGTACCGAAAAAGTCTGCAGAGGTCAGAGGTCAAGTCTTGTGGACAGATAGGAAGGTTTGGATAGGAAAGATCCTGTGAAACATGGTGCAGGGGTGCAGGGGGTGTTAGGTTTGGGCATGTCTAGCTGTCACTAGAACACACTTACCTGTCTTAACTGATTACTGTAACTGCTGAGGGCAGCAGAATGTATTCTTTTTTTTAAAGTTATTTTTCTTCTGAGTGGGGCAGTCCCACTCATATTTTTCATTGTATTGGACAGATGCAGTGAAGACAGACAGGAAAGTAAGGAGAAGAAGGGAGGGAGAGAGGGCATGTCAGCAGGGCATGGGCCGGATTCCACCCCAGGCCATGGTGCTAGACCACTGGACCACCCCAGGCCATGGTGCTAGACCACTGGACCACCCCAGGCCATGGTGCTAGACCACTGGACCACCCCAGGCCATGGTGCTAGACCACTGGACCACCCCAGACCATGGTGCTAGACCACTGGACCACCCCAGACCATGGTGCTAGACCACTGGACCACCCCAGGCCATGGTGCTAGACCACTGGACCACCCTAGGCCATGGTGCTAGACCACTGGAGCACCCCAGGCCATGGTGCTAGACCGCTGGACCACCCCAGGCCATGGTGCTAGACCACTGGAACACCCCAGGCCCTGGTGCTAGACCACTGGACCACCCCAGGCCATGGTGCTAGACCACTGGACGACCCCAGGCCATGGTGCTAGACCACTGGACCACCCCAGGCCCTGGTGCTAGACCACTGGACCACCCCAGGCCATGGTGCTAGACCACTGGACGACCCCAGGCCATGGTGCTAGACCACTGGACCACCCCAGGCCCTGGTGCTAGACCACTGGACCACCCCAGGCCCTGGTGCTAGACCACTGGACCACCCCAGGCCCTGGTGCTAGACCACTGGACCACCCCAGGCCATGGTGCTAGACCACTGGACCACCCCAGGCCATGGTGCTAGACCACTGGACCACCCCAGACCATGGTGTTAGACCACTGGACCACCCCAGACCATGGTGCTAGACCACTGGACCACCCCAGGCCACAACTAGGGAGTTTTTGACAGCCAGGGTGGACAGCCAAGGTGGACTTGACTGGCCAAGTCAATCTTCAGGTTGAACCTGCATTTCATTTCCTGATGATACAATTTTAGGCAAAAAATACCTCAAAACAAACAACAACAGAAGATGGCTGCAGTACAGGCCTGGCAGGGCATCACCATGGTTACAGTACAGGCCTGGCAGGGCATCACCAGGGAAGATACCTAGTGTCTGCTGGACTCAAAGGGTCACAGTCTATTACCGTATGCATAACAACTGTTGTAATGTGGTCTGGGGTGGTCCAGTGGTCCAGCACCGCGATCTACTGTACAGTGCACACATATGCCCATGTCGGCATGGGTTAGAATCCGGCCCATGCCCTGCTGACATGCCCTCTCTCTCTCCCTTCTTCTGCTTGCTCTCCTGTCTGTCTTCACTGCATCTGTCCAATAAAATAAAAAATATGAGTGGGACTTCCCCACTCAGAAAAAATATAATAATAAAAAAAACTGTTGTAATTGTCTGAATGGTGAGAAACCAATATGTACAAAATCAAATATCATCAAATCCAATCCATGTTTGTGTTAAAGCCAAAAAGGAAAAAAGAAAAGTCCCATGACTGATGCAGGGCATTGTGCTTCCTGTTCTATTCCCCTTCATCTGCAGGCCTGAGAGACCGGCGCTCACAGTAGAGGAACTCCCTGATCAAATATTTGTCATATGGGCGCTGCAGAGGCTTGATAAAGAACATTACCCAATTGAATTCACATATAAAACGATTAATTATCGATCTGTGGGAGCGAGCAGAAATGAGGAGATGGTAGACAGGTTGTCGAGACAGACGTTTTACTTCCCAACTTAGAATGTCAGAACAGCAGTAATAGTAGCACAGTGCAACAGCATATCGTAACAACTACTTCATGTGAAACTCTCGTGTATAAACAGGTATAACTGACTCTAAACACGACCCAGTAAGCCCCTGGGTTGAACTCTCAACTCCTCGTCTTAAAGGAGCCGTACCTCCTCCATAGTGTCCAGTGAATGTCTATGTACAGTGGGTCACCACAGATCTACCTTTTAAATACTGTACCTCGTACATTTAGTTGTTTATACTGTTTGTTGCAGCCTGAGGTACGCCTGTTTTCAGTTGGCTATGTCAGTAAATATTCCTACATTTTCATACACAAGTCCCAACTCACAGACCCTGCAAGTACGCACTTGCTCTACGCTGTTCCTCTGCTTCATAGGAACCAACACACATTACTCCAAGAGGCTATTACCACAATAACAGAAAGATCACCACAGTGGCCTGGGGTGGTCCAGTGGTCTAGCACCATGGTCTAATAGTGCACACATATGCCCATGTCGGCATGGGTTAGAATCCAGCCCCATGCCCTGCTGACATGCCCTCCCTCTCTCCCTTCTTCTCCTTACTTTCCTGTCTGTCTTCACTGTATCTGTCCAATAAAATAAAAAATATGAGTGGGACTGCCCCACTCAGAAATGTTAGAGTCAATCAGAGTGCAGCATATGAGAGATTGTAACTAAACAGTGGCAGGAATGTTGGGACCTTTCATTGTGCTAATCTAGCATGACTCACATCGGAGGCTACTGCACCATTGTGTTTGGGTGTGGCCTCTCTCCATGCTAGCATCTACCGTAGCAGTGCTGTGGTGTTGAACAGGCAACCGACTACCATCTACTGGGGCTGTCGCAATAACTGAACTTCATACATAATCGTATGCGCGTTCAGACCTGGGTAAAACAGCCTTTTTTATTGATGCCCCTAATACATGGAACACTCTGCAGCAAACTCTCCGGTTGGAGGTCCTCCCCTCTGCCTCTACCTTTAAACTCCTGGTGCAAAAACTGTATTCTAATAATTGCAATTGTTTTTAGTTTTTTCTTTTTTTTCCTTTAATCCTGTCTTGCTCACTGTTTGTTTGCCCATCTATATTAATGATCACTATTCTATTGTACACTCGACGTCACTGTAAATGAGGGTGACCTCAGTGCCTATCGAGTTTTAAATAAAGGTTTGAAATGAAATAACCTGTGTCATAACCTGTTCATGAAGACATGTTTAGCAGTGGAGCTGTTGTGTTTGTTCAGTGTGTACCAGTAGCTAAATAACTGTAATTCTATATGTCTAATAACTGTAATTCTATATGTCTAATAACTGTAATTCTATATATCTAATGAGAATATTACACAAACACAAATATGACAGCTTTTGTTTCTCTCTATCATGTTCAAGCAACTTTTCTTGTAAACATAACCAGCTGCCATGACCACTAATACAGATATGAGAGTCTATCTATCCTAGCTATGAGAGTATAGACTCTCTATCCTAGCTATGAGAGTATAGACTCTCTATCCTAGCTATGAGAGGATAGACTCTCTATCCTAGCTATGAGAGTATAGACTCTCTATCCTAGCTATGAGAGTATAGACTCTCTATCCTAGCTATGAGAGTATAGACTCTCTATCCTAGCTATGAGAGTATAGACTCTCTATCCTAGCTATGAGAGTATAGACTCTCTATCCTAGCTATGAGAGTATATAGACTATCTATCCTAGCTATGAGAGTATAGACTATCTATCCTAGCTATGAAAGTATAGACTCTCTATCCTAGCTATGAAAGTATAGACTCTCTATCCTAGCTATGAGAGTATAGACTATCTATCCTAGCTATGAGAGTATAGACTATCTATCCTAGCTATGAGAGTATAGACTATCTATAATACAGCTATGAGAGTATAGACTCTCTATCCTAGCTATGAGAGTATAGACTATCTATCCTAGCTATGAGAGTATAGACTATCTATAATACAGCTATGAGAGTATAGACTCTCTATCCTAGCTATGAGAGTATAGACTATCTATAATACAGCTATGAGAGTATAGACTCTCTATCCTAGCTATGAGAGTATAGACTCTCTATCCTAGCTATGAGAGTATAGACTCTCTATCCTAGCTATGAGAGTATAGACTATCTATCCTAGCTATGAGAGTATAGACTATCTATCCTAGCTATGAGAGTATAGACTATCTATAATACAGCTATGAGGGGTATAGACTCTCTATCCTAGCTATGAGAGTATAGACTATCTATCTATCCTAGCTATGAGAGTATAGACTATCTATCTATCCTAGCTATGAGAGTATAGTCTATCTATCTATCCTAGCTTGATTGATTGAGAATGAGGATGTTTATTTTGGTCCCCTATACAATTCACAATACAGATATAAAAAATGTACACAGACACAATGCATAACACCAGGACCAAAAAGGTGTAGGCTGAAGCCATGGCTTATTGCGCCTACCCTTGTTACATGTATGTTTTTTTTCCCCCATGAATGCATAATCAAAACATTGAAACTTTTACAAACAAAATTTCACTTACGCATGTCAACAAGAAGTTCAAAAAATACCAAACAAAAACTATATTTAAACCTCTGTTTTATACTTGTTAATCATCTTATTTTTTTATAATTTTTTAAATCCTTTTAGTGTACTACACATTTTCATTTCCTTTTCAAAAGTATTCCATAAGTTAACTCCTTTAACTGTTATACATCTTTGTTTTGCATTTGTTCTAATCTTTGTTTTCATAAACATACATATTCCTCTGAGTTCGTAATTACTCTGTCTAACTTGAAATAGTCTCTGGATACAGTCTGGAAGCCTCTTATTTTTTTACTTTATACATTACTTGTGCCATTTTGAAGTCCACCAATTCTTTAAATTTGAGATCATAGGTGTTTATGAATAATTTGTTAGTTGGTTCTTGATAGGCAGCTCTGTTTATAATTCGTATAGCTCTTTTCTGTAGTAAATAAATTGGATTTGTGATTGTTTTGTATGTGTTTCCCCACACTTCCACACAGTATGTTATGTATGGAACTATTAGAGAACGGTACAATATGTGTAATGAATTTGGATTAAGTATGTCTTTCGTTTTATGCAGTATTGCAATAGACTTATATATTTTATTGCAATAGACTTAGATATTTTAGTCTTTAAGTAGTTTATGTGTGTTTTCCAACATAGTTTGTGGTCTATAACAACTCCCAAACATTTTCTAATATTTTTGAAAACTGAGGAGAGTATAGACTCTCTATCCTAGCTATGAGAGTATAGACTATCTATCCTAGCTATGAGAGTATAGACTCTCTATCCTAGCTATGAAAGTATAGACTATCTATCCTAGCTATGAGAATATAGACTATCTATCTATCCTAGCTATGAGAGTATAGACTCTCTATCTATCCTAGCTATGAGAGTATAGACTATCTATCTATCCTAGCTATGAGAGTATAGACTCTCTATCTATCCTAGCTATGAGAGTATAGACTATCTATCTATCCTAGCTATGAAAGTATAGACTCTCTATCCTAGCTATGAGAGTATAGTCTATCTATCTATCCTAGCTATGAGAGTATAGACTATCTATCCTAGCTATGAGAGTATAGACTCTCTATCCTAGCTATGAGAGTATAGTCTATCTCTCCTGACCCGGCCTGCGCTGACCCCTAACCCTACCCCTTGGATCTGGCTGATTAACCAAGTTGATTACTTGTCCAGTATTTACGAAGCCCCAGGGCTTAAATTCCTACCTACTTTCTTTTTTCTATCAAAGACACAAGCTCCTTTCACTGGGGGGCAGCTTGTTTGTATCCAGACTTATAATCACATTTCAGTCACAGAAAAAGAAACCGAATTGGATTTTCCCCACAGATCATGTGAACATGGGACCTGCGACCCCGCATGCTTTCAATCAGCAATGCAGAGCATTAATGGGTACTAGAGGGCTAATGCTAATGTGGCGGGAGTTTCATCATGGTGTTGATACTGACGTTAGGTTCTATAAGGTTCTATTTTTGTTTTTTACATAATGTGATCCATTAGGTGTTTATTAATGCCTGTGTGGTGTTATTTTTAAAATGTTGACATTTTTGAGTTAGTAATTAATAAAATACAAAGGTTCCATCTCACAAAACATAATGGAATGTAAAAACGTTGACGCTCAATATCTCTGAACTGCCCTAAACGGAGATAGAACCTTATAATTCTAAGCTCACGACTGGGCTAATGTGGCGGGAGTTTCATCATGGTTTTGGAATTCAAGTATTAGCATTTGCCCCTGTTCCTACGGGAAGCCCTTCTAATACAGATGAAGGCGGGGGGGGGGCGTAGCACACTAAGGCGTCAGCCATGTAACCGCAGGGTCTCCGGTTCGATTCCGGCCATTGACATATCCTGCTTGTCATCCCTCCTCTCTTTCACCCATCCTTCCTGTCAATCTCTACTGTCTCTATCCTCCTCTCTTTCACCCATCCTTCCTGTCAATCTCTACTGTCTCTATCCCAATAAAGCAGAAATGCCCTAAAAACATATATTATAGATGAAGGCGTCCATGTTGGGCCATTGAGACGCTACTGTAGCAGAGCATCATGGGAATGAGTCATCAGGAAACAAGCGTCCAACAACATTATGTCCTGCAGAGCTACAGAAAGTACAACTCGATAAATATTCCACTCAGCAATATTCACCAGACTGTCTGTAAGAGACTCGTGATGTCCTGGGCGTACAGTGTAATGGTGTAATGGATGTAATACACATTGATTTTCAAATGGCTCTTATGTTGAGTGGAGCCTCAGAGCCAACAGTGGCACAGGTTGATGCTCAGAGGGGCAGAGGGGGCACCCTGCCCCACCTTGGCATCTGACCTCTGATCTTCACCTGACCTCCTGTGATCTTCACCTGACCTCTGACCTTCACCTGACCTCTGACCTTCACCTGACCTCCTCAGGGGTTTAGGTACGTACTCTCTGTAACCTTGAACCTGTACCCAGACACTGAGCACCACTAACACCCTCAACACACCTCAACACATCTCAACACACCTCAACACACCTCAACATACCTCAACACATCTCAACACACCTCAACACACCTCAACACACCCTCAACACACCTCAACACACCCTCAACACACCTCAACACACCCTCAACACACCCTCAACACACCTCAACACACCCTCAACACACCCTCAACACACTCTCAACACACCTCAACACACCTCAACACACCCCAACACACCTCAACACACCTCAACACACCCTCAACACACCCTCAACACACTCTCAACACACCTCAACACACCTCAACACACCCCAACACACCCCAACACACCTCAACACACCTCAACACCTGTGGGAACTACATTTCTACAGCAGTACGATCCTCTAATTGTTGCAGCGGGAAGAAACCTAGGATGAGAAACCTAGGATCACCAGAGAGTCCAGATGCATCAAAGTCACAACAAGTACAATGTCGTTCTAATTAATTAAATCAAATTCTGTCAGTTGAAACGGTTGCCAAGTCTGCTTCTGAAATAAATCAGTTAACCTCGATAAAACACAAACTTTAAGGTTAAAAGGGGCCAATTAGATTGAAGCATCTGTGTTGTGTGAAGGGTGAGACAAGGGCAGCTCATGCTGACAAACTGAAACTCCTGACAGACTCGCCTTGTTGTTTCTCACTGAGACGCTGTTGAGACGAGATTGGATCACGGCGAGTTCTACCGTGCCAGAATAGGCCCGAAAAAACACTTTTTTGAAAACGTCAACAACCCAATAATCTTGTTTTTGTTTTTGAAAATGTCGGAAAATGTCGGGGAGCGTATGCCTTTACACAATACCCACAAATCTTGAATCTAACGAGAAAAACAAAAGCTATTGCTTCAACATGATTTCTATACAGACCAGTTAGAGTTGAGAACTATACGTAATTTTTTTACCCTAACCCCAACAAAATACTTTTACTATTTTAAATTAATTCTATATGGTTTAACTCGCTTGTTATAAGTAATACAGAAGCATCTTCTCACAAACCCTCACAGTGAGTAATAAATATCATATCCACCACAATTTGTGTCTATAAAACAATAGAAATGCCTGTGCATATATAGCAAAGGAGGCAGATATAATGTATATGACTTTTGATCATTGACTAGGCAAAGTGTATAACATTAGTCTAGCACTAGTCACTCAACTATTTACATCAGTTAAGTTTGCAATATGTCTTTGATAGAAAGAATAGTTAGTCCTGCTTGAACTCAGTTTATGTTGATACGCCCAGAGAAAACAAACCAAAGTAGCCTACAAAGCTACGTTATATACATGTATACATCACTCTCATCCTCCACAGAACAGGCACACCCACACACACACTGCAGACACACACACACACTGCAGGCACACCCACGCACACACTGCAGGCACACACACACACACACACACACT
>NC_137674.1:22609315-22749315 GCF_963989245.1 Nansenia antarctica | reverse complement strand
GGTTATTCTTTATTGATTTTGTATTTCTACTAGAATGCCAATGCCTAAATTGAACCTGTACCCAAGGATGTTACTCCTTGTATCCGTCTATCGATGTAATAAAAGAAATTCTTTAATATATTTTATTTTCAGTTTTTCAGTGTTATACACAAGACAAACAAACTAACTAACTAACAAACAAACAAGCTGCCAGGCATACATGTCTAGTATGATTTGGTTCCAACCAATTCCGAAAATGCAACATTGTCAGGTATTACAAGGATACAACTAAAGAGTAAAGTAAAATAAAGAGAAGATAAAAAAAGAGAAAGAGTACAGGCTTGCATCACTACAGGGATATAATCAACAATTATTTAAATTTTTAGATAATCAATAATTGGACCCCATATTATAAAAGCAGTTCTGATTCTAGTTCCGTAGCCGGTCAGTGGCGGTGGTGGTTTCAGTCTGGGTTATGAATCTGTGTTAGTTACACATATATAGATCAACTGCAACCGCTGATTTCTCTGCCTCATCTTCAGCTGCCGGTGTATCTGCCAGTCAGCAGTAAGTGTTGTCTCCCCCAGAGTGAGAAGAGAGGAGCGTTAGACATGTCTGGCTGCAGTGCCTCGATCAATACACACAGAGGCAAGGCCGTGTTCTCTGAACGCAACTCAGGACTGTCTGTCTTCTGTATCGTATTGTCATGCAGTTATTATAAATAAAGCTCTAGCGTTTAGTTTATCATTATTATGCAGACTTATCCGAACATAAAATTTGGTTTTAAGACACGCTCAGTAGGATGGAAAGAGAAAGAAGGAAAATACTAATAAATTCTCGTAAATTCTTTGGAATATGTTCAATATTCAGATACACGCCTCAGTTTGTGCTTCCTGGCAGCGTTTCCAGGACAGATGCAGATGGATACTTCTTGGCTTTGATGCTTTTTTTAGGCTGTTAGCAGCAAGATGATACTGCATTAGCGTCTGGCAGCAAATCAAACAACAACTCACAGCAGAATCAATGCTAGCTCTGGAGAAAAACAACAAACTCAATTTGCTCACCAAAACACCGTAGTTCCACCCTGCTGGACACACAGGGACGGTCATCTACAATAGTATTCAACACAGATAATCATCAGAGTGCATCAGATAGATAAGATAACACGGATTATAACGATATCATAAACAAAGATAGCAAACTGTATTGTGATGTGTCATTCTCTGTCACAAACAGAAAGACAGGAACTTCACGCCTCTGTCATGTAACGACCTCACAGCAGCGTCTAATGTACAACGTTAACCTGATCAGTTCTACGAAACCCGGCGTAGATAAGAATCTGGAGTATGTCCGCCGCTGTGAGAGGCGATGTTTGTCCACAGGGAGGTCACTGCCGTTCAGGAGGAGCCTCAGGGTATATTTAGGTGTCGGTTCCATGAAACTCACCAGAAAATCCACAACCTGATGTTCCCAGAGACAACTAGACATCACATGCCTACATGGTAACAACAAACCCTGCTTACAACCTCCTCCTCAGCAGAGATGCTGACCTCTGTACTTCCAGACACCCTCCTCTGTCCATGACTACTGCTCTGGAATCTGAGCGTTTCATAACATCATGAGATTCTAAGTCATGCATGTTTATGTTGGGTTTCGTTTTTTTTCCGTCTGTACGGTGAACAGGACATGAGGCCTTCACGTCTGCCATACGTACTGAATCAATGTTCTGCCCATCCTTCCTTGCATCATACACACACACACACACACACACATCATACAGAGGCCCGTGTTCAGTCTGGACAACCTGAACCTCTGATGAAGCTCAAATTAATGTTAAGTACATTTCCTTGTCAACAACAACGCCCTCTGTGTTGCACAACACCTCTGGTATTAACCCAGGAGCTCCTAGGATGGCCTGCGTGCATTCCACACCACAGCCTGGGAACACCACCACTAGTGTGTCCTCTGAGTACAAGGCACTTAGGCCCTGACAGAAATGACTCCAGGGAGACTGGGTCCCTATCATCTGGAATTGTAAGTCACTCTGGTTAAAAGCGTCTGGCTGAAATGGTTCAAACGTAAACGTAAACAAACCTGGTCATTCAGAAAATGAAGGATGCTTTTGTGTGTGTGTGTGTGTGTGTGTGTGTGTGTGTGTGTGACCTCAATGACCTCTGTGCGAGGACTGGAGTTTCCCTGGACTGGGTGAGGTCTGACTCAGACACTGTAACAGTGTCCGAGAATTTTATAACTGACTGTTCAACCTCAGTAAGGGCTACTGTTATTGACACAGAACATCATTTGTCACCAGACCATGCACGAAGGTACCTTGTTAGGTTACAGCACCAAAGACAGCAACAACACTGGACTGGTTTAAAACTACAGGGAAAGCTAGCTTGCCTCCCTACTACTGATCATTCTGTTTCTCACTCGATATTTAAGAACCATGCAGTAGATGAGGATATAGTCACTTTTACAGTTAAAGCTAGATTACAGGTCCTTCCAACTAGACTCAATCTCTCTCTGTGGTACCCTAACACATTCTCTCCCCACTGTCTGCACCATGATCAGAATTCAATCACTGAATCCCTGTCACATATTCTGAATGGCTGCTTTGTATATAAAGGCATGTACATCACTAGGCATGATAGAATTGTTGACTTGCTAGTTAAGGACATGCTCTCATATGTTACACCCTCTGTTAAAACCTATAAACACACACGTGTCTCAACTACCATGTTCAATCTGTGCAATAATGAATATGACTATTTTTCAAATGTTGCAGCCAATACACCAGATGTTATTGTTGTCGATGAGGACAGTAGAGAGGTCATCATTTTGGAAGTGGGTTGTGCGTTTGACTACAGCCTAGAAGAGGCCTTTCTTACCAAAGTTGTGAAGTACCATCCACTCAAAGATGCCATTGTACAGCTTGGGTACAAATGTAAATTATTAGTGTTTATATTTGGAAGCCTTGTTAATGTCCACAGACTAGTCGTCAGGGGGTTGCAGATGGCAGGA
Source organism: Nansenia antarctica (assembly GCF_963989245.1). Classification (NCBI taxonomy): domain Eukaryota; kingdom Metazoa; phylum Chordata; class Actinopteri; order Argentiniformes; family Microstomatidae; genus Nansenia; species Nansenia antarctica. The sequence goes on along the minus strand of NC_137674.1, from coordinate 22,746,315 downwards.
ATTCCCAAGCCTAAAGCAAATGCCGTGGCAAAATTCTGCTCAATATCTGCAATAATTGGCAGCCGCCACATATGGAGGAGACGCTGCTACCTGTACCCATAGACAGATTTAAAGCTTGAATTATCGAGTGTCCTATGCTGGTGCAACTAATACTGTTTGTGTTCAAGAATTTTATTGTAAAATGTGAACGCAAATAAAGATATTAAATGTGTGTGTGTGTGTGTGTGTGGGGGGGGGGGGGTATGTGTGTGTGTGTGTGTGTGTGTGTGTGTGTGTGCGTGCGTGCGTGCGTGCGTGTGCGTGCGTGTATGTGTGTGTGTGTGTGTGTGTGTGTGTATGTGTGTGCATGACATCGTGCGTTGACTTCTAGCCTTGTCTATGTGTTGTACAGTAAGTGTGTATGTGTTGTACAGTAAGTGTGTATGTGTTGTACAGTAAGTGTCTATGTGTTGTACAGTAAGTATGTATGTCCTTGTCTATGTGTTGTACAGTAAGTGTGTATGTGTTGTACAGTAAGTGTGTATGTCCTTGTCTATGTGTTGTACAGTAAGTGTCTCTGTGTTGTACAGTAAGTGTCTATGTGTTGTACAGTAAGTGTGTATGTGTTGTACAGTAAGTGTCTATGTGTTGTACAGTAAGTGTCTATGTGTTGTACAATAAGTGTGTGGGTGTGTGTATGTCCATGAAGGACAGCTGCATAACAGGGCAGCAGCCGGTCAACCCCTCCTGACTGTAACTCTGGACAGAAGAGCTCAGAGAGGGAGAGACGTAAACATGTTTTCATTTCAGTCCTCCATTTCCACACATTGTCTCCACATCATCTGAAACAGACGCATGTTAGATCCCCTCTGTCCTGTGACTGAGGAGGGAAAAGCAGAAGAAGAGGAAAAAAAAAAAGTTACTGGAATGAATAAATCTACTGTAGTTGTTTTTTCCCTGGGAATTTTGGAGGGCAAGCTTCCATTACCATGGTTACGTCACAACGGACACGGTTTGTTTAGCAAATCAGTTAAGATGAAGACAACTTTGTTGTCATTGCACAAGAGTACTAAGTACTGAGACAACGAAATGTAGCATGTTTTGCTCTGGGTCTGCACAGGGTGAGGCATAGTCAGCGCCCCTGGAGCAATTCGGGGTTAAGTGTCTTGCACAAGGGCACAGCGGCAGTGGTAGGCACCTTAGGTATGATGCCAGTCCAACCCTCCAGTCACCAGCTCACATGCAGCTCCCTCCAGAGGCGGGGATCGAAACAGCGACCTTCCGATTGCTAGCCGGCCTCTCTAACCTCTAGACTACCTGCCTCTCTAACCTCTAGGCTACCTGCCTCTCTAACCACTAGACTACCTCACTCTCTAACCCCTAGGCTACCTGCCTCTCTAACCTCTAGACTACCTGCCTCTCTAACCTCTAGACTACCTGCCTCTCTAACCTCTAGACTACCTGCCTCTCTAACCTCTAGACTACCTGCCTCTCTAACCTCTAGACTACCTGCCTCTCTAACCTCTAGACTACCTGTCTCTCTAACCTCTAGACTACCTGCCTCTCTAACCTCTAGGCTACCTGGCTAGGCTATGTTAACATGTTATGTTATGCTGGATGAAACTCAATAGATACTGTAGTTAAACAGACGTGGGTAAACAGTAGTTTTGAGACATGTTTATATGGATTTATGTCTCCATGAACTTGCATTGAATGTCTGTTGGCAGTTGAGGTTAAAGTCAACCTTTACATTACAGTGGAAATCCTATAATATCCCCTATAAGACCCCAGCCAGAATGTTGTAACAGGAGAGAGAGAAGTGTGTTGCTGCTTGTCACTTACTAACCAAATAAATCATGAAACTCAAACTTCTAATCTCCACACACATGTTGAGGAGAGAGAGAGAGAGAGAGAGAGAGAGAGTATGGAACGACTTTGGTTTAGGATCAGTGTGACAACAGAGCAATGCTGACTAATAACTGATCCTTTGCCTGTCATTAGCCGTGTTCATAGGCTAATGTGTGCATAGGCTAATGTGTTCATAGGCTAACTCATTTTGAGAAGATTCGATTGAAGAGCATAACCCATATAGCCCCGTAGCAGCATAGTATGGCTCTTGTTCAACAGGGGAACCTCTGGCTCCCTGCCAACTAACAGACAGATGTAAGTCACAATGTGTTTATTGCATGGTGCCGAAACACAGTTCTAAGAATTTAATTCAGCTATTCATCAACAACGTACACATAAATTACATAAATCAGATAAAGCAATCAAAATAGTTGCAATCAAATTGAGCAAATTATGTTATGTTGGAAGGAAAAAAATAGTTTGGGCCCTTTGTGTCCAGATTGCAAGTTGGCCAAGGTTTAAAAGGTCATTGTTGGAGCTAACATGCTAACATGCTAACATGACCTGACGACTATTTTGGTTTTCCCTCCATTTTGGCGTGGAAGCCTTGGCAGAGACATTTCCTCCCTGATTTCCTGTTCCAATTACAGAGGTCACACTAAGGTCAAGGCCTACCAAACCAAAGAGGCACTTCACAGTGTCAACAACTGCCATCTAGGAGCTTCATTACACCGTGTTATTTATGTTATTACTATGCTCCTCCTCTTGCTGTATTTATATGTATGTAAAGCACTTTGAATTATGCTGTACAGATACACTTGCCTTGCCTTGCCATGCACCGGGGGGAAAGTGTGGACTTCTGAGAGTAGAATGTAGCACTGGTGGCCTGGGGTGGTCCAGTGGTCTAGCAACATGGCCTGGGGTGGTCCAGTGGTCTAGCACCATGGCCTGGGGTGGTCCAGTGGTCTAGCAACATGGCCTGGGGTGGTCCAGTGGTCTAGCACCATGGCCTGGGGTGGTCCAGTGGTCTAGCACCATGGCCTGGGGTGGTCCAGTGGTCTAGCACCATGGCCTGGAGTGGTCCAGTGGTCTAGCACCATGGCCTGGGGTGGTCCAGTGGTCTAGCACCATGGCCTGGGGTGGTCCAGTGGTCTAGCACCATGGCCTGGGGTGGTCCAGTGGTCTAGCACCATGGCCTGGGGTGGTCCAGTGGTCTAGCACCATGGCCTGGGGTGGTCCAGTGGTCTAGCACCATGGCCTGGGGTGGTACAGTGGTCTAGCACCATGGCCTGGGGTGGTCCAGTGGTCTAGCACCATGGCCTGGGGTGGTCGAGTGGTCCAGCACCATGGCCTGGCCTGGGGTGGTCCAGTGGTCTAGCACCATGGCCTGGGGTGGTCCAGTGGTCCAGCACCGCGGTCTACAGTGCACACATATGCCCATGTCGACATGGGTTTGAATCCGGCCAATGCCCTGCTAACATGCCCTCTCTCCTTACTTTCCTGTCTGTCCAATAAAAAATGAAATATATGAGTTACCCACTCAAAACTAATAAAAAATAATGTAGCATTGACTTCTCATAGAAAGGATTTACTGTTTGTCTATGCATAGCCTGCAATAATGTACTTTATGCAGTGTGATAATGTCTAGACCTTGACAGATGATATAGAACAAGAATGTGTCTATACAGATTCAGTTTCTATGGCATACCTTTACAAGGTCACACACATTTTCATTAATGTCCTTTGTCCATTCAGCCAATTTGAGAGTGTAGCATAATAGGCTATAACTATCTTAAATATATATATATTTTTAATTTAACCTTTATTTATACAGGTAAAAACACATTGAGCCCCAAGGGCTCATTTTCAAGTGTGACCTGTTCACAGGCATACAACAACAACATCCACCACAAACAAATACAATACAAAACCTGGCCTAGTCTAAAACTAAACTAAAACTACATAGTCTAAAACTAAACTAAAACTACATAGTCTAAAACTAAACTAAAACTACATAGTCTAAAACTAAAACTAGTCTAAAACAGTCTAAGATAGTCTAAAACTAAACAAAAACTACAAAACCTAAAACTAGACAGCTAAAGAGCTAGGGACAGGGAGGGGTCAGCAATGGGCAAAAGGGAGGGTCAATGTCTTAGAGATTCATTTAATGATATAGTGTATTTCAGTCAGTCAGGTCCGGCCACTTAGAAGACAGCGACACTGAGCACCATAGTCATGTCTAACCTGAGGCCTGGGCGACCTCTGTCTGCTTTTAGACTTCGAGGCACACCTCGAAAAACCCTAAACCTACCGAATTTAATCAAAGATTTGTCAATAACTTGATGTATACCTTGTAAAGAAAGTTTATTTATGTATTTATTATATTTAAATGATAATAACTACCGGTAATAATAACCTTTGTTTGAGGTTTTAAACTCACGCTAATAAACAATATGCCATCAAAGTCTCATAATCACCTCAGGCAACATGACTCCGTTGATACGCTTGATTGGCTCACCTGTCAGGTGTTCAGCCCCGCGCCGCTCCCGGCCCTACGTCATCAGGGCGGCGCTCCCGGTCATACGTCATCAGGGCGGCGCTCCCGGTCATACGTCATCAGGGCGGGTCCAGGGCAGTAGCAGGTAGGCTAACCTGGCGACCCTGTTCCAACCCGCCTCTGCCCGGTGGATCTACCGATGGTGTTACTCGGTGGGCTTCCGACGATCGAAATCAAAGAATTACAAGATTTATTTCCAGATTTGCAGTGTAATGTAAGTTAGAGCGTGTTGATAAATACATTCACGTGAGTCCTGTTGTTGTTGTTGTTGACTTCATCCAAACAGTGACTTTTCTGGCATACATTTTTCAAATACATGAATTTAGTATTTACCCATTCCCTGCTCTCTCTCTCTCTCTCTCTCTGTCCCAAAATAGAGCTTCATAGTTTTTGTTTTATTGAATGGAGGCGACAACCGTGTTAGGATGCGGGGACTGGTCGGTCTGGGGAGAGGGTAACACCGTGTATGACACCCAGGGTAACACCGTGTATGACACCCAGGGTAACACCGAGTATGACACCCAGGGTAACACCGAGTATGACACCCAGGGTAACACCGAGTATGACAGCGCATTTGGAGAGTGGGGTTCTGTTGATTCAAAGTCGGAGGCGATTGAACTCTCCTCAACTTCCTCTTTTGGTCACTCAACACAGGTTGTTTACCTGTAACGTTTACTATATTGTTGTTTGTTGTTGCATGCATATTGTGATTGATACTGATGAGCTGTCTAGACGTTGCCTTTGCACTTTCTTTCTCTCTCATGGTTCATCATTCATATCGTGATACGGCGTCATAGAGTGCAATCTGTTTTCTCGTTCTCTCTGTAGGTGCAGAGCAGTGATGTGAAGACGCCCTGGCAAACGTGTTTCCAGGACTTCAGTGACTCTGAAGAGACGGACTGTGTCGTACCCTCCCTGTCCCAGCTGCTTCTAAACACCCCAGAGACCCCATCTCAGCCAGACACCTCCACAAGGTACCCCAGTCCCTGTCTGTCTGAGTGTGTGTGTGTGTGTGTGTGTGTGTGTGTGTGTGTGTGTGTGTGTGTGTGTGTGCGTGCGTGTGTGCGTGTGTGTGTGTGTGTGTGTGTGTGTGTGTGTGTGTGTGTGTGTGTCTGTCTGTCTGTCTGTCTGTCTGTGACCACAGTCCCACTCCACACACTCCCACTCCACACACCCCACACCCCCACTCCCACTCCACACACCCCCACTCCCCCACCACACTCCCCCACTCCCACACCTCCTGTCAACTGTAACCTGTAGGCTACTGTCAACTATCTGCCATAAAAAAGGGGGCTAGTCAGCTAGTAGCAGGCTAGTCCTGTTCACCGAGTTCACTAAGTGGATATAAGTAAACATAATCCGGCGTGAGAGAGAGAGTGAGTGTTTACTACGTCAAGCCCTCCTCAGAAATGACCAACTGTCAAGCTGCTCTATAAGGAGTGTGTGAGTTCTGTTTGTTGCCAAAAGACTAGACAGAACATCAGCTAAATGAAGTATTTTTTTGGTCAAGTCTGTGTGTCCTCTCTCTCCCTGTTTGACTCCCCTGTTACATGGTGTTGATGCGTGTGTGCTGTGAGACTCTAGTAATTGTCATCTGCTTTACTGCCCTGCTTAGTGACGGTGTTAGCCTGCTTAGCGACGGTGCTAGCCTTCTTAGCGACGGTGCTAGCCTGCTTAGCGACAGTGCTAGCCTGTGGAGCTGTCTGCTGACTGGGCAGAAAAGACTGAGGCTCTACAAGCCAAGGCCATGCCTACACAGCACCACGGGCCTGGTCTCTGCCCTCAGACTCGCCCCCCCAGACCCCCGCACTGGCCAGGTGAGCAGGGAGGGGGGGAGGGGGGGGGCACTGGGAAAGGAGGGAATTCAAGGTCCTGTAATGTCTTTATTTTAAGTAAGTAGTCTTGAGAACCGATGGTTCTTGAGCCTAACAGCCCTTAGGGGGCAGGAGCCTATCTCCTGTTTCCGTAGCGTGAGGCGGCTTGATGTACAAGACAAGTACCCCCCCTGGACATGATGCTGGTATGTCGCAGGGTCTTGTAAATGTCTTTATGACGTGTACATTTTGGTTTGGTTTATTACAGTAATACAAAAATCTGAATTATGGGGTTGACATTGAAATGTGTTCTTCACAAGATCGGCGTACGTTTATTATACATCTAAGTACGTCTAGTAGGGAGATGTGTGCACAAATGTTTTGACTGTAAAAGTGGTCTTCTGTGTGCAGTGGAGAATAGCTGCTAAAACTGCAGTTTCGCTTTGTGTCCACTAGGAGGTGCTCCAAGCTTCCATGTAACGTAGTCTGCCTCATGTTTTGCCCGTCGGAAATGTTGTTTTTACCACCTCTCTCTCGCCACAGTGTGTTCCTTTGTGTTTGGATGACCATGAAGAGACAGAGCCCCCTACTGCTGCTCCTCTGATCCTAACAAAGGTGTGTGTGTGTGTGTGTGTGTGTGTGTGTGTGTGTGTGTGTGTCTGTCTGTCTGTGTGTGTGTCTGTGTCTGTCTGTCTGTCTGTCCATCACAGACCTGGTTATCATAAGTCAGTATCATCCTGCCCTCGTTAGCAGTGAACACATGTTTCTGTAAACTCTAACTTCACCTTCTCTCCTCCTCTCCTCCTCTCCTCTCTTCTCCTCTCCTCTCCTCTCCTCTCCTCTCCTCTCCCCTCCTCTCCTCTCCTCTCCTCTCCTCTCCTCTCCCCTCCACCCAGCTGGTCCCCCCCTCCTCCTGTCGTAGAGACGCCCCGGTCTTCATCTACCAGATCAGTCAGCAGTGGCTCGCCCAGTGCCGCCTCCAACTGCACCCTCAGCACTGCAGGAAGACCCTGCACTGACCTCTGACCCCTCAAACCCTCCCCTGACCTCAGTTCAAGCCCTCCAGTGACCTCTGACCCCTCAAACCCTGCACTGACCTCTGACCCCTCAAACCCTCCCCTGACCTCAGTTCAAGCCCTCCACTGACCTCTGACCCCTCAAACCCTGCACTGACCCCCGTTCAAACCCTCCACTGACCTCTGACCCCTCAAACCCTGCACTGACCCCTGTTCAAGCCCTCCACTGACCTCTGACCCCTCAAACCCTGCACTGACCCCCGTTCAAACCCTCCACTGACCTCTGACCCCTCAAACCCTCCACTGACCCCCGTTCAAACCCTGCACTGACCTCTGACCCCTGTTCAAGGACACTCTGTTGTGTTTTCGAACCCTGTACAGCCGTGGGGCTGTTAGGTTGGTTGTAGCCGTGGTGAGAAATGAGAAGATGAACACAATATTTACCTCAGGATTTACATGTTGTTGTTTTCACAGCTCAGTGGAGGAGAGGCACATTTGTATACAGTCACACTGACACACACTCACTACCAGATCAGATGAGTCTAACCTCACTGCTGTTATACGCCACTGTTTCTTCCAGGGGAGGGGGGGAGGGGAGGAGAGGAGGGGAGGGGAGGGGAGGGGAGGGGAGGGGGGAGAGAGAGGGGAGGGGAGAGGAGGAGGGGGGAGGGGAGGGGGTGAGGGAGAGGGAGCATACAAAGATGATGCAACTCTGTGGAAACTGGAAAGACTGATAATAAGCCAATGCATTCCTCTGCTGTTCTGCCACACGGCCACTAGGGGGCAGACTCTCAGCTCTCCTCCAGGCCTGCGCCCCATTTTACAACCGATTGTCCTTTCTGTATTATATTATTATATACATACTTATTCTGTATTATATACATACATATCCTGTATTATATACATACATATCCTGTACTGTTTACAAGCTGTTCTCCTTGTATAAGGTGTCTGACAGAAGCTCTTAGGGCTGGTCTCACAGACCAGGGATAAGCCTGATCCCAGATTAACAAGAGTCTTCAATGGAGATTTGACGTTGAACGCGTGGTTTAGTCCTGGACTAGGTGGTTTGGTCCAGGACTAGGTGGTTTAGTCCAGGACTAGGTGGTTTAGTCCAGGACTAGGGGATTTAGTCCAGGACTAGGTGGTTTAGTCCAGGACTAGACTTAAATCTGGTCTGTGAAACCACTATTTGTTACATTTTGTTTTTAGATAGTTTTAACATATACCTGCGCATTTAATACCACACATCTTTGTACCATACTGTAGATATGTTTTTAAATATGTAATTTATGATATTTTAAATTAAAGAAAAAACTCACACAACATTCTTCCTGATGTGTCATTGTCCTGGACCAGTAGTGTCAGAACCAACAGAACATTTACTCAAGACCAGTAGTAAGAACACAGACTATATATCTAATCGTTATTTAATTTAACTGTCACTATAAAACAAATAAAATGTATTTCTATATTTATAGTTACATTTGATCATCGTTCTTCAAATCTGACCCACAGCAGTGGAATAAGTTAAATAATACAAACCAGAACCACTGACCAGTAGTGTTGTATATAGTGGAGGTACAATCCTCACTAGATGGCTGGTGATTTAACTGGACAGATTCACCTTGTGTTTACCTGTGGACAGACTCACCTTGTGTTTACCTGTGGACAGACTCACCTTGTGTTTACCTGTGGACAGATTCACCTTGTGATGTTTGCATCTGTCCCTGTGGGTCCTGTGTCCCTGCAGAGATGTTCAGGACCACATGTCTCATGCCATTGGGCACCTTCAGTCTTACTGAGGACAGAAGAGCAAAAGAACACTCTAGAACCCGTAGTTCTACCTCATCTTCAGCCACGAGGACAACCTTAGAGACAGAACACAGCACAGTACACACACAGCACATCAGGAACCTTGTCTATCACTGAGCTAACAAACCAGAACGGATGAAAGGTCATAAAGGAATAAAACTGCAGGTAGAACACAACCCTGAGTTCTCTGTTCCAACTAGCAGGGTTTGCTTTCCTGGAGAGAGAGGAAACAAGGGGGGTGATTGGAGCAGCACTCTCCTCCCACAATGCACCTGCTTGGCTGGCAGGCTGAGGCTATGAATAGAAATGAAATTCCCTGAGCAAAACAATCACCTTTCTCACAAGCCCCTCCCACACCACAAGTAAGCCCATCCCACTTGACCAGCTCTCAACATCACCATCCCTCCTCCTCTGCACTGCCCTCCCCCTCTTATTCTCTCTATCTATCTCTTTCTTTCTCCACCTCTCTCCACCACCCCCTCTCATCTCGTGCACTGGGAGGATGTCAGGGTGAGTTAAACCTTGTGGTGGCTGAGGGGAGGAGAGGAGAGGGGAGGGGAGGAGTAGGGGAGAGGGGAGGAGGAGAGGAAAGGAGAGGAGACGAGACAGAGAGGAGAGGGGAGGAGTAGGGGAGAGGTGAGGAGAGGGGAGTAGGGGAGAGGTGAGGAGAGGGGAGGAGAGGAGGAGAGGAGAGGAAAGGAAAGGAGAGGAGAGGAAAGGAAAGGAGAGGAGGGGAGAGGAGAGGAGAAGAGAGGAGAGGAAGGACGACCCTGTGGTATTGTGTGGTCACATGACACTGGTGCACCATGGGAAAGGGCCTCGCTGCTCAGCTATTCACTGAATGTGTTTGCTAGCTTTCATCTTAAAAACTACAAATGTATTCATAACTGAGATCAGACTCAGATCAGATATGTGGAGCAGCTGAGGGTCCCCGAGGAGAGGTTTGAGAACCACTGCTCTATATGTCCCCTCCGGGCCTCCGTAGGTACTGGACCTTGTCTGTGAAGGCAGGACACCTTCCCAGCTGACCATGCTGGGGGGAAGGTCTGAATACTATGAAGGCCTGTGAACAAATGTAACTCATTAACATGCAAGGAATAACACATTCATATTACATGAACATATTCTGATGTGGTCGTTTCAATATAAAAGTGGAACGGGTCATACCTTTATCTTCAATTAAAGGTATGACCTTAGATGAGATTCAACCTTATTGTCATTGCAGAGCACAAGTACTAGACAACGAAATGCAGTTTAGCATCCAACCAGAAGTGCAGATAGTGATATAAGAACATGATATAAAAACATGACAATGATAGTGATAGGTGCAGTTAGGCATGTACGGTAGTTTAGAGGTATATACAGTGATGAGCTATGTACAGTTAAGGTAGCTATGTACAGTTAAGGTAGTTTATGTACAGTTAAGGTAGATATGTACAGTTAAGGTAGATATGTACAGTTACGGTAGTTTATGTACAGTTATGGTAGTTTATGTACAGTTAAGGTAGATATGTACAGTTAAGGTAGATATGTACAGTTACGGTAGATATGTACAGTTATGGTAGATATGTACAGTTACAGTAGATATGTACAGTTAAGGTAGATATACAGTTACGGTAGATATGTACAGTTACGGTAGTTTATGTACAGTTACGGTAGTTTATGTACAGTTATGGTAGATATGTACAGTTACGGTAGATATGTACAGTTAAGGTAGATATGTACAGTTACGGTAGATATGTACAGTTACGGTAGTTTATGTACAGTTACGGTAGTTTATGTACAGTTAAGGTAGATATGTACAGTTACGGTAGATATGTACAGTTATGGTAGATATGTACAGTTACGGTAGATATGTACAGTTAAGGTAGATATGTACAGTTACAGTAGATATGTACAGTTACGGTAGTTTATTTACAGTTATGGTAGTTTATGTACAGTTACGGTAGATATGTACAGTTATGGTAGCTTATGTACAGTTAAGGTAGATATGTACAGTTAAGGTAGCTTATGTACAGTTAAGGTAGATATGTACAGTTAAGGTAGCTTATGTACAGTTAAGGTAGATATGTACAGTTAAGGTAGCTATGTACAGTTAAGGTAGATATGTACAGTTAAGGTAGCTATGTACAGTTAAGGTAGCTGTATACAGTTAAGGTAGCTATGTACAGTTAAGGTAGATATGTACAGTTTCTAATGTGCAGATGTATAAAAGAAGCTATATTAAAGAGACATGTTGAATGTGCAGTGAACAGTATGTGCAGAGGCAGTAGTATAAACATCAGGTTAGTTTAGGTTAGAGTGATCACGTTAACCAGGGATGTGCAACCATCAGAGTATTGTCATTGTCATTTTACCCCAGGGGGGGGGGGGGGGGTACTGAGAGTCAGTCAAGTATGGGGGGGCGGGGGGGGATAGGTCAGCAGGGTGTGGGGGGAGTGTTTTTCAGAGTGCTGAACAAGCAATTAGATGGATATATACAGTGCTTTGCAAAAGTATTCACCCCCCTTGGCTTTTTACCTATTTTATTACATTACAACCTGTAATTTTAAACATTTTTTTAATCAGAATTTTATTTGATGAATCTGCACAAAATAGTGTTAGTTTTTAAATGAAATGAGAAATATATATATAAAAAAAGAATTTTAAAAAATAACTGAAAATTGGCATGTGCATATGTATAAGGCCCCAGAGGCTGCAACACCTAAGCAAGAGGCACCACCAACCAAACACTGCCATGAAGACCAAGGAACTCTCCAAACAAGTCCGAGACAAAGTTGTTGAGAAGTACAAGTCAGGGTTGGGTTATAAAAAAATATCCAAATCTTTGATGATCCCCAGGAGCACCATCAAATCCATCATAATCAAATGGAAAGAACATGGCACCACAACAAACCTGCCAAGAGAGGGCCGCCCACCAAAACTCACGGACGGGGCAAGGGGGGCATTAATCAGAGAGGCAGCACAGAGACCAAAGGTAACCCTGGAGGAGCTGCAGAGTTCCACAGCAGAGACTGGAGTATCTGTCCATAGGACCACAATTAGCTGTACACTCCATAGAGCTGGGCTTTATCGAAGAGTGGCCAGAAGAAAGCCATTACTTTCAGCTAAAAATAAGAAGGCACGTTTTGAGTTTGCAAAAAGGCATGTCGGAGACTCCCAAAATGTATGGAGGAAGGTGCTCTGGTCAGATGAGACTAAAATGTAACTTTTTGGCCATCAAGGAAAACGCTATGTCTGGCGCACACCCAACACATCCCATCACCCCAAGAACACCATCCCCATAGTGAAACATGGTGGTGGCAGCATCATGCTGTGGGGCTGTTTTTCACCAACAGGGACTGGGAAACTGGTCCGAGTCGAGGGAAAGATGGATGGTGCTTAATACAGGGATATTCTGACCTGACCTGGAAGGACAACACAAAAGGCACCATCAAGAGGGCACAACAGCGGCTATACACCCTGAGAGTCCTCAGGAAGGAACACAGCAAGCAGGAGATACTGGTGACCTTCTACCGCGGCGCAGTGGAGAGCATCCTCACCTACGGCATCTGCAACTGGTTCTCCAGCTGCACAACAGCGGAGAGGAATGCGCTACAGAGAGTCGTGAGAACAGCACAGAAGATCACCGGCGCCCCCCTCCCCTCTCTGGAAGAGCTGTACAACACACGCTGTCTCAGGAAGGCCTCCAAGATCTCCAGGGACCCGACCCACCCTGGGTACGAACACTTTACCAGGCTGCCCTCGAAAAGGCGGTTCAGGACCCTGGCCGCAAAGACAAACAGACTGAAGAACAGCTTCTACCACAGGGCCGTCCAGGCCCTGAACACAGCAAAGACCTAAGTTCTGGGCCCTGGACAGTCTGGACGGATTGTATGGCAGCTGCTGGACTGAAAAAATCAGGTGTAGTGCTGAGGCACAAACATGTACATTTCAAGCCTGCAAACTGTGACACTTTAAATAACGTGAAACAATACTATTGTGCAATATGACAACCCTAGTCGTCTAGCTGTACAGTATAGTACAGTGGATAGTGTACATAGCCTTTATTTATGTAAACCAGCTCCTTCCCTTTTTTTTTTTTTTTTTTTTTTAAGTGTTATTTTTTTCCCTTTCCTAACACCAGGGGAGCCACCCCTCCTAAATTTCGTTGTTTGGTACCTGTACTGTAGCAATGACAATAAAGTCCATTCCATTCCATTCCATTCTTGAGCAAAACCTGTACCAGTCTATAAGTGATTTGAGACTAGGATGGAGGTTCACCTTCCAGCAGGACAACGACCCGAAGCATACTGCTAAAGCATTTTTTTTTATAACCCAACCCTGACTTGTACTTCTCAACAACTTTGTCTCGGACTTGTTTGGAGAGTTCCTTGGTCTTCATGGCAGTGTTTGGTTGGTGGTGCCTCTTGCTTAGGTGTTGCAGCCTCTGGGGCCTTTCAGAAAAGGTGTGTATATACTGACAGATCATGTGACACTTAGATTGCATACAAGTGGACTTCATTTCACTAATTATGTGACTTCTGAAGGTAATTGGTTGTACCAGAAGTTTTTAGGGGCTTCATAACAAAGGGGGTGAATACATATGCACATGCCAATGTTCAGTTCTTTATTTTTTTTAAATTCTTTTTTTATATATATATTTCTCATTTCATTTAAAAACTAACACTATTTTGTGCAGATTCATCAAATAAAATTCTGATTAAATTTTTTTTTAAATTACAGGTTGTAATGTAATAAAATAGGTAAAAAGCCAGTGAATACTTTTGCAAGGCACTGTATATACAGGGTTCCCCCACCTTCTGAAACATCCAATTCAAGGACAAGACTCAATTCCCTCAAATTCAAGGACCCAACACGGCAGTTTGAGACAGATCTAGATGAGAATTTATATAATAGGAACTATCCTCTCACAGACAACAATTAAAAAGAGAGGCTTGAATGTGTGAACACTAGAAGGTCTCTTGCCTTCTCTACCACGGCACAGCAAAACAATATATTGTGAAATATGTGTATTTCACATAATACTTATTTACTAGTTAACGAGCTAAGTAAAACATTTTTTATATATATATAAAAAAAAATTTTAGAGAGAGAGGGGGGAATTCAAGCACTTTCAATGACCCATGTCTATTTTCAAAAACTTTAGACCTTGATTTCTTTTTCTCAAATTCACAAACTTTCAAGGAGGACCCGTGGGAACCCTGTATAGATGGATGGATAAAACATATTCACACAATATATCAGGTGAAAAATTCACTAGAAGAAAAAGAGACAAAGAATAACTTCATTGCACCTTTTATTATAAAAAATATTTACAAAGATGCTACCATTTTTTCCGTAATATAAAAATGCATATATCTTACAATTGTTAAGGTCTTTGAAATCCCAGCCCCTGTTGGAGCCAGAGTGACATCATTGAAGGGAGTGTTGTAGTAGCAAGGTAATACTGTTTCTGCTGTCTGCTTTCACTGCTTCTGGTTCGCCTGAGAGAATCATCATGATAAGGAGCGATAATGAAAATCATTTTTTTTTAGAGAATGACAGCTGCTTGTAAGAAAAAAATCATTTTGATAATTTCATTAAATTGTATACAAAGAATCATTTAGCAAATGAACTGCATAGTGAAGAGTAACCACCATTCCTGAAAAACGAGGAATAATAAAATAACTGTATCTCAAAGAAGAAGAAGGGAAAAAAACGATTGTTGTTGTGATACAAAACGTATCACGTGGGGCTACGCTGTGAAGGTAAATCAACTTGGCATGTCCATCTGTGTTGAATAAATAAAAAATAAATTAAAAAGTAATAACTTAAATGGGTCAACCCATAATTCTTCATTTGTAAGAAAACAAATATCCGAAAATATGGCGTTTTTAATGCAGATATCAAGCAGGAGTTTCTCTAAATACTTCAGGAATAAACAATTAATTGTTCTGAGCCAGGGGGCGTCTGGTCAAATCAAAGTGAGAGGACCGCGCCTGATAACAGCAAGGTGACAGTACCTGCCAGACTGTTCTAGACTGTTCTATGCTTGATAGTAAAACCATAGGAAGACATTGGGTGAAATCTGGCGACGTTAAAAATCTTAAAATCTCTGCCAGGGAGAAAAATAATATCAAGTAATTCTGGTAAATTTTCCCACGCTTGTATGATGCAAAAAATATATTTCTATATACATACGTACATATACATATATTTCACTAATCTTTGTTTTACTCTTTAGGAAAATATGCATTGCTTCAGAGGTTGTGGATGTCCAGTAGAACGTCCCGGTGTCTGGTCGTGTTCATGTAGTGTGACGGCATTGTTGTTCTTCAGTTCGTAAAACAATAAATTAAAAGACACAACTGGAAAAATAGAATGTATGACAAAAAAAGGAAACATAGAAAGTACGTAAAAAAACAAACAAAAACAGTTATGGTATATGTTCTAATCTCAGTCCACCCCGGTGAACAACTGCATGTGTTAACACTGTGATGCTTCTTTTGATTTCATAAATCCTCGACGACGTACGACATACGACATTATGCTGCTGCGTGTGTGTAAATAACATGACACATCCGTGTGTGTGTAACACACACACACACACACACACACGACCGTGCACAGTTCTGGAAAAAGAGAGGAGTCTTTGTCAAATAGTCAGTAACAAAACAAAACAAGGACAGGAGGAGTAAGTCTGTTGGTTTGTTGGTGTTTCAGGAGCCCACTATGATCTCCATGATGTGGTCCAGTTCGTTGAGGTCCGACCGGCAGCTGGTCCCTGCACTGAGCGGGGAGGGCCCGTGGGTCAGGCTCTCCAGCAGGTCGTAGGGGCCCATCTTGGGCGCGCTCTGCTGCATGCCCGTCAGCACCGTGTCCAGGTCGTAGTACGAGGCGTCCACGTCGGAGAACAGCTCCTCCAGCGCCGGGTCCGGTCCGGGCGCCGGGTTTTTGATCTCGAACGTGCCGAAGACCTGCTCCGCCGTCCTCGAGTCCTCCTCCCCCCCCCGCCTGCCCTCCGCCTCGCCCCCCTCCTCCCCCTCCTCCGACACCTCCGACGCACACTCCTCACTGTCCTCCTCCTCCTCCTCCTCTTCCTCATCCTCCTCCTCCTCTTCTTCCTCCTCCTCCTCCTCATCCTCGTCGTCCTCCCCCGTCTCCTCCTCCTCCCAGCTGGGGTCCATGCCGAAGGTCCCCGGCAGGTAGACGGTCGGGGAGGGGGCCGCGTTCGCCTGGGAGGGGGAGGAGACAGAGACAGAGACAGCGGCGGACGACATCACCACCTCGCCCTCTCCCTCCGCCTCGCCCTCCCCCTCCGCCACCACCTCTTCCCCAGCCTGACACCCCTCCGGAACGGGGAAGGCTTTGAGCGCCTGCTCGCCCCCCTGGCCTCCCCCTCCCGCCTCCGTCTGCCTACACAGCACCTCGGTGGCGACCAGGCGGTCGGCGGGACACTGCGCGGCGCTCAGCGCCTGGGTCATCAGCTGCCAGGTGCCGTCCTGGGTCATCTCCTCCTGGATCTGGCGCACCGTGTTGGCGATCAGGACCGAGCGGCAGAGGTTGGGCTCCACCAGCATGTGGCAGAGCTGCAGCTTGATGAGCGACATGTCCAGCAGGCTCTGCCGCTGCAGGCTGTAGGAGGAGAGCATGCGCACCGCCGCCACCGACGCCGCGCTGGGCGCCTGGCCGTCCGTCGTCTCTGGGCCGCCCGGCACAGGATCGTCCCCGGAGTCGGAGAACTTGCGCTTCGTACCCTTGGGGAACATGGTGGCTCTCTAGAGGGGGAAGGGAGAGATGGGAAAAGAGAATTAGTGTTGTCAGGGTATATACAGGGTATGCAGGGTATATGCAGGGTATATGCAGGGTATATACAGGAATCTTGAGGTTAATTTCAATACCTTTCTAAGACTTTTTAAAGACCTTGTCAATATTTTTCTAGACCTCACCGCCACTTCGAGCTGT
The DNA here is from genome assembly GCF_963989245.1 of Nansenia antarctica. NCBI lineage: Eukaryota > Metazoa > Chordata > Actinopteri > Argentiniformes > Microstomatidae > Nansenia > Nansenia antarctica. The sequence goes on along the minus strand of NC_137674.1, from coordinate 22,729,339 downwards.
AACCGTTTACATCAGTGAACCTTTAACTTAACAGTTTTAGTTTGCAATAGACTAATAGACCACTATCATACAACACAATTTCCGGTTCATCTTTGTTTTTTAATAAAAGTAATAAATTCACTTTTACTAAAAGTTTTTAGGACTCTTTGGACAGAGTCTAATTCAGAAAAATACATACAAAATTCAAGACCTCATAAAATCGTGATAAGACTTTTTAATACTTATTAAGGGTCTTGATTTTCCCAAAATTGATTTATCAACTTTTAATACTTTTCAAGACACCACGGATACCCTGATTAGTGTTGTTCACCGTGACGCTGTCGGAAGGTTGGAGTTGGACACACACTGGCATGTCGTATGTCGTGTGTTGTTGACTTTTTGAAGGATTGTTAACTGCTCATAAAATATACGGTAACATTCTGAAAAACTAGTGAAATTACAGTTTGTGATGCGACGTTTGAAATGTATAATAATACAGGAGAGAAACTAGTGAGGTGACTATCAGTACGCTACATCTGACGGCTGATAAACAGACACTTAGACACTCTACAGGTCAAGTTTTGGTGTAGGCTACAGTATAAAGCTACAGTAGAAACCCCCAAATACAGCATGTTACCCCCCCACTGAACCCCCAAATACAGCATGTTACCCCCCCACTGAACCCCCAAATACAGCATGAACCCCCAAATACAGCATGTTACCCCCCCCCTCCTCCAGAAGGTTGTGAGTTCAAATCCCACCTGGGAACACCACCACTAGTGTGTCCTTGAGTAAGACCTGGGAACACCACCACTAGTGTGTCCTTGAGTAAGGCCCTTAGCCCTCAGTTACTCCAGGGGGAATGTCCCTGTAATTCTAAATTCTAAATTCTATGTTACCAACCAACTGCCTGCATCAAAGTAGAGGATAATTCAGCCGTTGCTAAAAAAAACTGTAGAAAATAAAATAACGTTCACAATCAGCTCATTTACATACACCATCCCCACAACCTCCTGTTACCCCCGGTTACCAAGAGATCTCCTGCTCACGAGGTGAGGAAAAACCTCACTCCCAACATGAGAGGATAGGAAACAGTGGGTACGAAAAATGGAATGAATACCACACAAGAATTACATGTGATGATGTTTGTTTTGGAGATAAATAAATAAACCATGCTTAAAAAAAATAAAGCTACAACTACCAGGCTAACTACCAAGCTAACTACCAGGATTTCATAACAGGGAGAAAGGAGGAGGGTAGGTGGTTGTCCTGAGTGGCCTGTTTCTGCCTGAGGAGCTAACCCGCTAACCCGGCGCTACCATGACGACACAACACTTGCCTCAGAACAACATGGCCGCCGACTTGGACGTCTGCGGACGGCTTCCAAGGATCAAACAAGCGAGAAGGAGGAAGGAGGGCAGAACAGGGTTGAATACAGGCCTTGTTAACACTTCACACTACATCTCCCATCCCACTGAAACAAAGGAGCTTCTGTCAGCGTGCCTGTTCACTATGACTAAGCTAGTCAGTAGAGGGCATTGAGTTACTCCTCCACTACATCCATCCTCCATCTAACAAGCAACACAAGGCAGTCAAACAGCAGCACAATATGTAATTAACTAAAACAGACTAGACATTTTGGATGTAAAAGCATACAGGCCTACTTTTGGAGTTAACAGAAGGTAGTCACACAGGACAGGAGCACATCACATGTTATCATCAAAAACTAAAACAGACTAGACATTTTGGATGTAAAAAGCACCTACTTTAAGTTAACAAAAGATACAGTTCATCTTTATCAACACATACTAGCTGATAGCAAAAACAGGGAAACACACAGGCAAACTTCTGCATACGCGCAGGCCTAGGCCTGGTTGGATCATAGGGACACACTGACAGGACACTAAAACAGACTAGACATTTTGGATGTAAAAGCATAGGCCTACTTTTGAAGTTAACAAAAGGTACACTTCTTCTTTATCAACACATACTAGCTGATAGCAAAAAAGGGAAACACACAGGCAAACCTCTGCATACGCGCAGGCCTAGTTAGACTGTAACACCAAGCAGTCCTATAACATACTCTATATAACATAAAACATACTCTATATAACATACTCTCTATATAACATACTCTATATAACATAGTCTATATAACATACTCTATATAACATACTCTATATAACATACTCTCTATATAACATACTCTCTATATAACATACTCTATATAACATACTCTATATAACATACTCTATATAACATACTCTATATAACATACTCTCTATATAACATACTCTATAACATACTCTACATAACATACTCTATATAACATACTCTATATAACATAGTCTATATAACATACTCTATATAACATAGTCTATATAACATACTCTATATAACATAGTCTATATAACATAGTCTATATAACATAGTCTATATAACGTACTCTAGGGTTCTAGGGACTCTCTGGACACCACTGAGACGCTGTCAGTCTGAACACTACAGGGCCAGTCTGAACACTACAGGGTCAGTCTGAACACTACAGGGTCAGTCTGAACACTACAGGGACAGCCTGAACACTACAGGGTCAGCCTGAACACTACAGGGTCAGTCTGAACACTACAGGGTCAGTCTGAACACTACAGGGTCAGTCTGAACACTACAGGGCCAGTCTGAACACTACAGGGTCAGTCTGAACACTACAGGGTCAGTCTGAACACTACAGGGTCAGCCTGAACACTACAGGGTCAGTCTGAACACTACAGGGACAGTCTGAACACTACAGGGTCAGCCTGAACACTACAGGGACAGTCTGAACACTACAGGGTACCAGTCTGAACACTACAGGGTCAGCCTGAACACTACAGGGTACCAGTCTGAACACTACAGGTTACCAGTCTGAACACTACAGGTTACCAGTCTGAACACTACAGGGTCAGTCTGAACACTACAGGGTCAGTCTGAACACTACAGGGGTAAGACATGGAGCTTCCATCCTACCTGTGGCGACATCGCAGCACTGTTGACACACAAATGATGCAACACAAAGTGACCATCTGTTTTCCAGTGTGTTACTGAACATCACCTGGGACAGGGGACTGTGTGATCTACTCTACTGAACCACTGCTGCTCTCACTAGAGGGGAGCAATGCGCTTAGAAGAACGTCTTTAGCCGCGATGGAGGGAAACACTGTCTGTTACACTGGACACTGGGTCCTCCTTTCTTTTTTTCCCCACTCATATTTTTCACTTCATTGACAGACACAGTAGAGATTTAGACAGGAAGGATGGGTGAGAGAGAGAGGAGGGATGACATGCAGGATGTGTCCACGGCCGGAATCGAACCGGGAACCCTGCGGTTACGTGGTCAACGATTAACCCGCTACGCCACCTAAGCGCCCAGGACACTGGGTGTTCTGACTGGAGTAGAAGGTGATGTTAGCTGCACCAACTGAGCACAGCAGACGGGTCTCAGGAATGTTTTTCTCTCTTACGCGCTGCTCTGTTCTGCTCCGCTAACAGGACTCATACACGGGGCTGCCCGGCCAGGAACAACCCTGTCATTAAACACATGAAACGTGAGACAGAAACATGAATGTATTTGTCTGGTCTTTCCTTTGTTTTACAAGCCTGTCAAAAGGGGGAATGGGAGAATACTCTACTTTAGGAAACGCACACAAACACACTTAGGGTTAGAACACAACTGTAGGTTCCTGTCAATCACCAGACACAGAAAGAGGGTCTCTACGTCTGAGAGTCTAACTGATTGGATATCTGAAAAACTAGAAAAAGATCCTTAATCCTCTGCAAACCTAGAAAGGACTGTTCAATACACATCTGTTAGGCCCAAACTGATTAACTAATGGATACAAAATTAAATTACGTAGGTTAATAGTAGGCTATAAAAACAAAACTTAAATCAGGACAACATTCAACACCAACAATTGTTGGGGGGGGGGGGGGGGTATTCCATCAACATTGCTAAAGGGAAATCCAGGCTTATTGTGACAAATCTCCCAAGACTCATACAAAAACCCAGGTTGATTATTTCTGATAACTCTCGCGAGACTTACAGAAAAAAAAGAAAAACATTAAGCCTGGGTTTCCTTAAGCGACGTTGACGGTATACCCCCCCTGGTTTGGTGATTTAACCCCAATCAATCTGGCCACAACAACGAGCGGAAAACACACTTCTTGATCGGAAAAAACACACTCGTTGAGTCAGTGTGGCTGTGTGCGTGGGACGTCGTCTGTCAACCTGATGTTACTGTTACTGTTCCTGTTTGTCTCTGTTTGGTGTCTCAACTTAAAGCAGCAGCAACAACAAGCAGGAGCAGCCCAGAGGCCCTCTCCTCTCCTCCTCTCCTCTCCCCTCCTCCTCCTCCTCTCCTCTGGCTCCACCTAGCCCCCGGCTCCCCTCCCCCACTGCCCTGACGCTGCTGCCTGCTACTGCTGCTATTTCTTATTTGAATGGAGAAATGAGCTGACTAGCCCCCCAAGCAGTGCGACGGGTACACACGTCCTGCAAATATCACAATAGGTTAATAAAATCATTTTCATAATGAAATCAGTGTCCTTCCCCCCCTCTAAGCCCTCTCCCCGTCCTCGCAGGCAGCATGCTTTGTCTCGCAGCATCACACAGGAGGGCGACAATGGAGGCGACGCCATTTTGAAATAACTAAGTTAGCTACCTAGCTGGCTAATTCCCCCAGTCCACTTTTAAGATAAAATGGGGGGGGGGGGGCTGGTGGAGATATGAATGCAAGCACTTCAAATACATAAATCCGCCGTATACTTGCCGTCATTATCCCCTCTCCTGTATCGGTTGTGAAACGTGCATCTACTTAATAATAATAATTAATAATAAGTAGTGTGTGACTGGAGCTACGGTTAGCATAGCATAGCATAGCGCCCGCCGCCTCAGTCATCTCACACTAACATTTTGACACCGGGCTACTTTTGGACATAATGTAACACACAAAAAAATACCAACTCAATAACCTTAAATTATTAAAATATGACCGTTAAATAAATCCCGCCTACCTTTTGTATGTGTTTACTTTATTCCGGGGTTGGTCATAGGATCCTCTGTAGAAAGCGGCGATCAGGCTGAGATGAGATCATTCATGCCACGGCTTCAAACCAGCCCGTCTCCGCTGCTCTGCTACTGCTGGGGCCGGGAGGGAGGGGGGGGGGGGGGGGTAGGGAGGGGGGAGGGGGGGGGTCGGGGTGGGAGCAGGGTGGCTGAGGATGAAGGGGGCGGGGCCTCCATGCATCCTGATGGACAGGCTGTCACTTCATTGAGAGCAGCTCTCCCACCCGAACAAAAGACACGCTCTCAAAAAGGCAAATACATTGCAGAAAAAGCGAACGCAACATGATGAAATGTCCAAGTTTCCTTACTCATATACTCATGCTGTCATGATGCATGCATGGGTGAGGGCTGGAGCTAGGCTCAGGGCTAAGGGTTAGGTTAGGGCTAAGGGTTAGGTCTGGAGCTAGGCTTAGGGCTAAGGGTTTGGTTAGGGCTGGTGTTAGGCTTAGGGCTAAGGGTTAGGTCTGGAGCTAGGCTCAGGGCTAAGGGTTAGGTTAGGGCTAAGGGTTAGGTCTGGAGCTAGGCTTAGGGCTAAGGGTTTGGTTAGGGCTGGTGTTAGGCTTAGGGCTGGGGCTATTGGGTTAGAGCTGGACTTTGGGTTAGGTTTAGAGCTAGAGTTATGGCTAGGGTTAGGCCAAAGGTTAGGGTTAGCAAAGTTATAGCTGGTGTTAGGGTTTGGGCTGGAACAAGGGTTAGGGCTAAGGGTTAGGTCTGGTGCTAGGGTTAGGACAGGAGCTAGGGTTAGGACAGGAGTGAGGACTAGGGTTAGGGCATAGGTTAGGACTGGAGCTATTGGGTTAGACCTGGACCTATGGTTAGGTTAGGGCTGGGGGTAGGACTAGAGTCAGGGTTAGGGCTGGAGCTAAGGTTAGGGCAAGGGTTAGGGTTAGCTAAAGTTAGAGCTGGAGTTAGGGTCAGGGTTCTTGCCAGATCATCATTGTAAATGAGAATTTGTTCTCAATTGATTTTTATCTGGTAAAAAATAAAGGTCAAATAAAAAAAACCTAAAGGCCAAATAGCACATGGTATCTCTTCTTCTTCCTGCTGGCTTCAAATACTTCCCCTCTTTGTCTCCACTCATCACATCTACTGTGACTTTTATTTTAATTTTTTATAATCAGTTTTTGAATTGATTTTCAATTTGAATTTTTCAATAAACACATTTCTTGACTTACACAACTTTTGTATAAACTGGTAACAATATCATCGAATAAGTCTTGCTGTCATCAAACAGAAATAATACAGAGAAAAGGACAACATATTAAATAAAAAGAAAAATCACCTCTTACATTCATCACTCATCCAATTAGTCAACTTCAGTCTTACTACCGACTAGCAATATATATATATCCCAAGTAGCCTCCCCATTTTGCTGTGTATTGTTCAGTTCTGTCCATAGAACTGAAGGACATTTGTTTGTATGATGCCACCTTTGCCAACTCCATAAGCCTCTACTGTGACTTTCATACCAGACTGCTGATGAATGTCTCATCAAAACAGCATTTAATAAACACCTTTAATGTAAGAAAAGCTGTGTCTCATGTTTCTTATGTGTCTCATGTAAACCATAGTGATTCTATGATGCACTTTCTCAGATGGTGTATTGAGAAAAAAAGACATTTGTAACAAAGTCAGTCAATTTATTTCAGTTATACTAAATCAGATATAAAAATAGAATAAAATAGACATCATGCATGCAATTTGGGCTACGAACATTGTTGAGACACAATAGCTGTTTGAGTGTTTGTCGGTGAGTGTATGCAGTGTCGGCAGAAATAGTGGATGTGGGTGTGGGTGTAGTAGGTGTGGGGTTTGTCACCTGTCCCTGACCTGACCACAGAGCTCCGTGTACAGAGTTATGCTACATGCAGAAACTAACCGCAGTCATGAGCGATCCTCACAGATGTTTTTATTTAAAGATTTCTAGATTGTTTTTGTTATTGTTATCCACAATAATTACTTATTATTATAGTGAATTACATTATTTAACATCTTTGAGTGCATGACAGCATCCTCTGTCTGTAATGTCTTGGGTATCCAGCCTTCATACATAAGACCAAGGTGAACTTCCTGTTGTCAGGAAACATTTTCTGTTACTTCCTGTTCGATGACATGGAAAAAAGCGGATCCCAAACAGGCAAAAAAATGATAATACTGAGACTTGAGAGTGATCGACTGGACTCTCCATCCAGACCTAGAAGACGCGCTAGCTCCAACCAGCAGTGACAAACTCGCTCCTAGGGTCAGGGTTAGGGTTAGACAGGGTTGGGGTTAGGGTTAAGGTTAGGGTCAGGGTCAGGGTTAGGGTTAGGGTTAAGGTTAGGGTTAGGGTTAAGGTTAGGGTTAAGGTTAGGGTTAGGGTTAGGGTCAGGGTTAGGGTTAGGGTCAGGGTCAAGGTTAGGGTCAGGGTCAGGGTTAGGGTCAGGGTCAGGGTCAGGTGCAGCGGTCGCTCTGTGAGTTCCTCAGGCTGTGTCCTCCTCTCTGCTGGCCACTCTCCGTGAGACGCGGGCGCAGGGAGCTGGTCCCGCTGCGGAAGCTGTTCAGGCCCCGCCGGATCTCCTTCCGGACGCCGTCGCTGGCCAGCACGTACAGGATGGGGTTCAGCGCGCTGTTGAGCGTGGACAACCCCAGGGATATGGTGTACGGTGTGTAGACGCGCGTCTCAAAGTCACACTCGTCCTGAGCGGCGGAGGCGGAGAGGTGGAAGGTGACGGCGCGCAGCAGCAGGATGACGTGGTACGGCCCGAAGCACGCCAGGAAGAGGACGATCACCGCCACCGCCAGGTACCGCACCTTTATCTTCTGTTGGGGCCGCAGCCCGGAGCTCGCCTGGACGTTGGCCAGGATCGCTCGGTTGGTGAACACCAGGACGGCCAGAGGGAGGAGGAACCCCACCCCCACGCGGGCGCAGTTGAACGCGGCCACCGTGGCGCTGCTGTGGCCCGGCTCGAAGCAGCTCCTGGAACCACCAGCCTCCCCCCCCGCCCCCTCCCCCCCCTTGTCCACCTCGCCCTCGGGCATGAAGAACACGTTCAGGTGCACCCCCGCCACCACCAGGCCGATGACGAGGCACACCGCCACCGCCGTCTTCTGCCGCCGCAGGCCACGGGACTCGATGGAGTACACCACGGCCACGTAGCGGTCGGCGGACACGCAGCACAGCAGGAAGATGCTGATGTACATGTTGTTGAAGAAGATGTAGCCCGTCACCTACAAGAGGAAGTATTATGTCATGCAGTGTTCCTTTTGTCAAAAGTAAAACAGCAAGAAGCTCCTTTTTCTATACTGGGATTTCTTTATGGAACCATCTGCCTCTGCATATTCAGCAGTGCCAAAGCAAAGCCATCTTTAAAACAAAAGTGTCATATTTATGGGGAGAACTAATGGCTCACCCCTAAGAAAGAGAGGGTGTTTCCGTTTTGTTTTGTTTCACTTTATGTTTCCATGTTGTGTGTTTTAATGTGCTTTTTCTATGCTGTGTTCTTATAGTTTTTTAATTCTGTTTTATGATGTGATGTTTAGTTATATTCATTTTATGTTTTATACTGTGTGATGTTTTGTTTTATTCATTTTATGTTTCCATCGAGGACCACTTTGGAAATAAGTGTTTTAAATAATGCTTTCAAGTGCCTCAAGACTATCCTCTGGACATTACTTAGTGTCATAATGCGTAAATGATTCTATTGTAAAAAAAATCAAATCAAATCAAATCAGTCACCTTGCAGGCCAGCGAGCTCCAGGGCCACTGGTGGCCTCGGGCCACGTAGACGGCCCACACCGGGAGTGTGCAGAGGTACATGAGGTCACACAGAGACAAGCTCAGGAGGTAGATGCCCAACACGTTCTTCCGGTGGACCTGTAGGATGGTCATGCAGACGGTGGCCATGTTGGCAGGCACGCCGATGAGCAGGACCGCGCTGTACAGGACCACCAGCGGGATGCGGTCCTCGCTGTAGGGGAGGGTGCAGTTGGTGCTGCCGAGGCCGCCGCCGGCTGTCATGGTCTGGGTGGCGTCCATGGTCACCATGGTCACTGAGGAGACACCAGGAGAGGAGGTTACAGAACTTCAACTGACGTTGTTTTAGATGAAGGTGCTAGTGTTGTTATATATATACAACATAAAATAACAACAAACAAGCAACAGAAACAGTGTTATTGTCGAGCAGCGTACTGAAGCATTTATAAAGAGTGTTCAGTCTCCAACCATTTCACTTTTTCAACCAACCTATTTTCAGGGAGCTCTATCAACTGGTATATGACAATAGATATATTGGGACATTTTAGTCAGATATTTAGTTTTTCTAAATGATGTGAGCCTGAAGTCGTTGTCTTCCTCTCTGACTAGAGTCAGATTTAACCACATCCTTCCTGCCGCCACGCTCTGAGAGGAATTTTAACACAGCAACAGTCACTTTCAAATCTTTCTCATCTGAACTGAATAGTGCAATTTTCATATGATTAGACACAAACGTCAAATTAATCACAGTTTTTGAATAACACGGGTTGGGGCTCTCATAATATCTTCACACGTCTCTCATCACTCGATCGACCAAACATACATTTTTAACCCTTGCCTGATCTTTATAAACAGATACATATCCACGCTGAAGACAGTATGATCTCCTTTACTTCTTTTCATACCATCACAAGATGACACTTTCAAATACTACGTTATCCTCAATAACAGAATCATGTTCTGGGATGTATTCAACAACCTACGATACTAAGCCAATAAAAGACTCTACATGTAAAGTAAGAATATAATGTGTACGTTTTGAAAGTCCACAGTTTTAATATTTTATAAAAAAATATATAAGATTAAACAAAAAACAAACTAAACTAAAAAACAGTTGCATAAATTATAAAAGATTGAACGTGACTCATAATCTGACAGCTCTCAAAAACGGTCCCCAAAAATCCCTCGAACTATTTGTAATTGCGTAATATACCACCAAACTGAATTGAAGAAATACATTTTAAACTACTCACTGCTCTTGGTAGGTGCCAGTGCCATCTCAGCAAATGTCCTATTCTAGGTTGACTGACTGATCAAGACACACGTACACACACTCTGTAGTTCAGTACGACTGCTGAACCAATCACATTGTTGGCCCCGTTCCTCTTTTTCGCCTCTTCCTCTTGTTCAGACCAACCCCTTCTTACCTGTCCTGTCCTGACACCCGCTGCTGGGGCCTGCTTCTGCTGCTGTCGTCTAATCTGGAGCCGCAGACTGAAGACCTGTCTCCTCAGGCTACATCTTACAGTTCTTCTCTACTGCTTTAACACTAACACCTCTACTTTAACACTAACACACCTCTACCCCTCTAACACTAACATCAGAACCTCAAACACAATGACTAAAACCTGAAACTGGGGTATTTTATCTCACACCAATTCTTCACAATGACAAACACATTTCTTGCTTATCACTCATTTTGCAGCTCTAAACCACACAGTTAACAAAACACTAAGTACAAGAATGAATAATGAAGAACACTTCACTTCACTTCTGAGAAGTGGACAGTGTTTCAGAATAATAATAAAAAACAATTCTATTCTTGTATTTGTGTGTTTTATAGTTGAGTATGAAAACATAACAGTTTATAACAGGCTACTGTACGTATGTAGTGTAACACTGAAAATTATGATCATTCCCCAGTCCCCACTCATCCCCTCTACCCCCCTGTACAGACCTCTTCATCCCCTCTACCCCCCTGTACAGACCCCCTCTACCCCCCTGTACAGACCTCTTCATCCCCTCTACCCCCCTGTACAGACCCCCTCATCCCCTCTACCCCCCTGTACAGACCTCTTCATCCCCTCTACCCCCCTATACAGACCTATTCATCCCCTCTACCCCCCTGTACAGACCTCTTCCTCCCCTCTACCCCCCTATACAGACCTCTTCATCCCCTCTACCACCCTGTACAGACCTTTTCAACCCCTCTACCCCCTTGTACAGACCTCCTCATCCCCTCTACCCCCCTGTACAGACCTCCTCATCCCCACTACCCCCTTGTACAGACCTCCTCGTCCCCTCTACCCCCCTATACAGACCTCTTCATCCCCACTACCCCCTATACAGTTTCTCTAGTGTGAATAAATGTATACCTTTTTTAAAGTAATTCTTCCTTTTTCTAGCATTGTGACTGCCAGTGGCCCCTGGTCCTAGCATAGATTACTTTTTTCTTATGATGACTGGTATGATGGATAGATGATTCAGTTACTTAGACAAATGTTTTTGTTGTAAGTTGCTTTGGATAAAGGCGTCTGCTAAATGCCAAAAAAAATGTAAATGTAAAGGGAACTCTATGTAGATAAAAGAAAAAGAAAATTTCAAAGAAAAAAAATCTATCCATACACATACAAGTCAGTGACATTGTTTACATTATCGGTATCAAAGCGGAGCGTGCAAAGAAGCATTTCAACAGATATCGATCTTCAGCCACACAGAGAGAAACTTGAGACATGAAAGGTTATTGTGTGGAAACAAAACAAAAGTCTAGACAGCAGCTCAGTTCACTTCCTGTCAGCTCTTCCTGAAGAAAAGGAAACCTAAAAGGTGAGCTCACCTGGCAGGGTAGAGAACACCTCTACAGGGGATGACCGAAGAATGTCCACCATTTAATAACCCCCCCCCCAAAAAAAAACAGCTGTAGACAGAATCAGGAACCCACCAGGAGGTAGTGGTGGTGGATGTGAGAGACGACCATCCACAGAAGACTTCCCCAGCAGAAACACAAAGGCTACACTGCAAGGTGCAAACCGCTACATAGCCTCAGAAACAGGATGTTCAGGTTCCAGTTTGTTTGCAGAGTTCTCGTCCGTCTTATGGCGAAGATTAACATGTTCCACTGAGTCATGGCAAGAGGAAAGTGTGGAAAACTGCCCATGATCTCTACAGCATATTATCTTATTATCTGACGACCAAACCACCCTCAAGACCACCAGGACCAAGCTCCGGACCTGGGGTGATAGGGCCTTTTCAGCCGCAGCCCCGTCCCTCTGGAACGCCCTCCCCAACCACATCAGACAGGCCAACGCCCTCCCAACATTTAAACAGGCCCTCAAAACCCACCTCTTCAAGCTCGCCTTCACCAGTTAACCCTCTCCCCCTCCCCTTCCCATGTGTCCCCAGCACTACCTTCATTAGACCCCTATACTTTCTTTTATCTATTTTTTGTGTCTTTTTATTATTACTACTCAATCTTTTCAGCTAAAGCGTCTTTGAGTGTCTAGAAAAGCGCTATATAAGTCTAATGTATTATTATTATTATTATTATTATTATTATTATTATTATTATTGTGTTTGTCTATGTACAGTATGTATTTGTATCATTTGTATAGCAAGGCTTCCTTGAAAAAGACAAACAGTAGTAAAACCAATAGTTATACAAATACCCTCAAGACTCCAAAGGCAAATGCAAAGCCTAGAATCAAGACTAGACATGGACAGTTCTCTCATGTTGCACAAATTATGCGACAGAACACAATAAAACAATAATTGTCCTAATACTTTTGGTGTTCTGAAATAGGGGGACCATATAATAAGTGCTGGTGTTTCTAAATGGTGAAACCAATAAATATATATATATATATATATAGTATAGTATAGTATAGTAATAGTATAGTATAGTATAGTATAGTATAGTAATAGTATAGTATAGTAATAGTATAGTATAGAGCCAAAAGAAGAAAAGTATATGTTGCTTCACTGTCCAAAGTGCTTATAGTTTATAAGCCAGTCAAACATCTGTTCTATGTCTGTGGTCACACACACACACACACACACACACACACACACACACACACACACACACACACGCACATGCACACGCACGCACGCACGCACGCAGACACACACACACACACACACACACACACACACACACACACACACACGAGCCCTGTTACAAGACACAAGACTACAATAAGGATCACCCGGCAACACGATCTGATGTGATCTGTTACACCGGAACTGTCTCAAGTAACAAGACAGCAACAATGCCAATATAATAGAGAGACACTTCCGTTTCCAGCAGTTATATATAAATAACAGGACTCCATTCTCCTGTCAACGATGAACCTCTACGCGTCGTTGTCTTGACTTCAGAATAAAAGCGCGCAGTAGAAATGGAAAGTGATAGGATCACATGATTGTCTCCTATTCTAGTTGAAATAGGCTATGGAAATGTTACGGAACATAAAGTATATACAATTTAAAATTCCAAAAGTAATTTTTTCATCATTAACATTTACATGTTGGCTCATGTTACATGTCAATGTACTCCTAATGCCCTGTATATTTGTATAAACTGGACTTATGGCTGGTTTCGATTTTATCTGCTCATAATATTTAGCATGAATCTACTCTGCAACACTTTAAGAATATGGACAGGGGTGCACATAACTGGTGCGCCAGTGCGCATGCGTCGCCAAAATGCATGCTGCGCGGAAGATCAGCGGCATGAACGCGCTCTTGCGCACCAACAGCTGGAAGCGCTGGGAGAGGAATTTACTTCCTCAAAATCCAACTGCTGACTGCTGACTGCTGCATCACTGCAAGCCCCGTAACGCCATCACGACGACCACGGCGACTCCCCTCACGAAAACATTCGGAAAGTATCGTAACTTGTACTTTCATTCCGCGTATCGCGTATCGCACGGTTATCACGGTTATCACGCCGACACGTGAAAATTCAGTCCCAAACGACTCGTCGCTAAAAGGAAAAACAACACCAAGGGACTTCACGTTTCTTTTCTCTGAAGCTTTCAAACGTTCAGACGTTTGTTTTACAGCTTCATTATCGCACCTAGACCCCTGACCCAGGGAATATGGTTGGGAATTCTATTAGAAGAAAAAAAAATGACTTTGTTGCACAATCAAAATAATGAGCTATTTAAAGTGATAGCCTACAACATCCTCTACCATGGTTGAAATTGAGGACAGTGATAACTTACAGCAGTCAAGAGAGCAGTGATGATGATGATTAAGCTTGTAGCATAAATAAATGCTTAGGCTGTAACTTTTTGTTGAAAAGTTGATTTCAGTGTTTACAGAACAGAGCAATGCTTAAAGAGATGTCAGTTGATTTCATTGTGTTTAAAGAACAGACATTCAGTTAGTGCTTAAAGAGATGTCAGTTGATTTCATTGTGTTTAAAGGAGTCTGACAGACTTTCATGCTTAAAGAGCAGTCATTTGATTTTGCATTTGTTTCTTTTGTTTTGCACACAATCATTTGTTCGTTCATCTTTATTTATGAATAAATGTCGTTTTGCTAATATAAGTTATCCATGTATCCCTTTTTTATCCATCCTGTGGGACGGGTCGTGACTCGCGAGCTCGGGGAGCACCAAGCAGCATCCCTAGGTGCTCCTCTGAGCACTGGCCCCAAAAAGTTATGTGCACCCCTGAATATGGATCAGGTGAGTTTGAGTCTTAATATGTGTTTTACAAAATGTTACTGTGGTACATGGACACTAATTCCTTTTTAAAGTTAAATGTAATGTGTGGTTCATCCATCATTTTACAATGTGGTTCATCGAGTTTACTGCTTTTATTTTGAAATCGTGATTTACAGCCACCGGAAAATGATGGGCGGAATTCCACTAACGTAGATGACGTAACGACGTCACGCCACTACCGTTAGCCCAGTATTCCTGAAACCTGTCGTAGGAGGACAGTCAGGCATCGACCACCCGGCGGCGAGGTCTGCTCTCTTCTCCCGTCAGCTCACAGTATTGTTCACGTCTGAAGACACAACCATGGCGAAGTGGGGAGAAGGGGACCCTCGCTGGATCGTGGAGGAGAGAGCAGATGCTACTAACGTCAACAACTGGCACTGGTGAGGAAAGAGACGTCAGTCCGAGTCTGGTGTCAGCCAGGCCGCTGAGGCTAGCAGGCTAACAGGCTAGCTGGTTATCTGGCTCTCTGTCTCTCTGACCTGGACCTCAGACCTGACAGAGAGCAGCTAGCATGGAAGGATAGGCAGCTAGCCATCAGACGCTGCTGACCAGCTAGCTTATGGTGGTGCAATGATGAACACGGCATTATTCCTGGTGCTAACTTGACCGTTAACGCTAGCTAGCTAGCGAGCTAATGTGCTCTGTTCTAGCTTCTACTCTAGTTGCGTAGCGACGGTCACGGTGCTTTAGAGGTGTGTAGGGATGCTCAGTAGCGCGCGATTCATTCATCACTGTGAGCGATTGAACGGTTTACAGTATATGATGTTCGGTGCTATTAGATTAGATTAGATTCAACTTTATTGTCATCGCAGAGTACAAGTACTAAATAACGAAATGCAGTTTAGCATCCAACCAGAAGTGCCAATAGTGATATAAGAACATTATATAAATAGAACAAGAGGTAGTGATAGGTAACTATGTAATATACAGTATGTGCAGAGGTACTATTGTAAACATCAGTATAGTTTAGAGGTATATACAGTTATGGGCAATATACAGTTATGAGCTATGTACAGTGAGGTAGTTTATGTACAGTATCTAATGTGCAGAAGTATAAAAGAAGCTATGTCAGGACTCAGGAGACATGTGCAATGTGCAATATACAGTAAGTTCAAAGGTAGTAATGTAAACATCAGTAGTGCAAAGGTTAGTGATCACATTAACCAGGGATGAGCAGCCATCAAAGTGTTGTACATGATGAGTACAGTATATGATGTTGGGTGCTATTACACTACTCTAAAAAGGCAGCTGTGCTATAAGCTATACTGTCACCATGACCATCATTACTGATGCATAGTTTGCATGTACTCGTATGTAGTAAGCTACAATTGTCCCGTTCCAGTCAAGCTGAGATCTGAAGGATACACCAACAGCTAGGCAGGCATACACCAACATTAGCTACGATGACTTCATTATATGTATGAATGTATTTTCCTTTGTTGTAGATCTGAGTGTCCATAAAACATGTATTCAATGTCTGCTAAGGACGGTTAATGTGTGTCGTTATACATGATTAATTATTCACAGTGGCTAGCTTAACTGCTGGAAATCAAGTCATCAATCAACTACTTGGCTAGTTTGAATGATTCCATATTCACATCTGTTCGTCCTGGTCTGTAAAGGACTGAGCGTGACGCTACAAGCTGGTCGTCAGACAAGTTGAAAGCCCTGCTCCTCGGCCTGAGCGTGGAGAACGAGGAGGGCACGTGTGAGGTCACTGAGGTCAGCAAGGCCGAAGGCGAGGCCTCCATCAACAACCGCAAAGGAAAGCTCATCTTCTTCTACGAGTGGAACCTGAAGGCTACCTGGACAGGTGTGTCTGTCAGTGTGATTGGGGGGATTTACAGTTCTTGTTGTTATCATTATTGTGCATTTTTGTCACTCACCACCACCATGTTTTCTAAGTTCTAATTTCTGTCTCTTAACACACACAAAAAAAGAAATCACACTGCACATCCTTACACACTCGATCCTCAACGGTTGCTCTTGTTTGGTTTGTCAGGAACGTCAAAGACGGGAATCAAGTACACAGGAAATATAGAAGTTCCAAACCTCTCAGACGAAAACGACATGGAAGACCTCGATGTAAGTCGCCTCTGGAACTCCCTCCCCCCCGGCATCAGGAACATTGATTCAATCTCCTCATTCAAAACCCACCTGTTTACGCAGGCGTATCCCTGTTGATTTACTGTTCCTGTGCTGCTCTGCTGCCAGCTATGTTTTATACTGTATATTTCTATGTATTTTGTATTTTGAATTTTGTAACTGTTTTTACATTTGTTGTTGTACGGCGACCTTGAGTGCCATGAAAGGCGCCTTATAAAATAAATGTATTATTATTATTATTATTACATTTGGGACACGTGTAGAGAGATATCATATATACGTGTAGAGACACATGTAGAGAGATATCATATACCTGTAGAGATATATCATATACGTGTAGAAATATAGAGATTTGTGTAGAGATATAGAGATACGTGTAGAGATATAGAGATACATGTAGAGATATAGAGATTCATATAGAGATACGTGTAGAGATATCGTATACTCTCTAGTCTCATTCTCTGTACCGTGATTTCCTTACGGTTGTAATGTTAGTTAATGCAACATGTGCGATTCTGTGACTGATCAGTGTAATGTTAGTTAATGGTGTGTGGTTCTGTGACAGATCAGTATAATGTTAGTTAATGGTGTGTGGTTCTGTGACAGATCAGTATAATGTTAGTTAATGGTGTGTGGTTCTGTGACTGATCAGTATAATGTTAGTTAATGGTGTTTGGTTTTGTGACAGATCGGTGTGACGCTGGGTAAAGATGAGCCGGAGACGCCTCTGACGGCCCTGATGAAGAAGGAGGGGGCAGACAAGATCCGCGCTGCGCTGGGAGGCTACGTGGGCTTCCTCAAAACAGGCACGTCTACCCAGTTCCTTGTTGTCCTTTTCTGCTGTATTTCTGTTCACGAGGGGTGCAGCGGTTCAGTTGGCCCACGGCTCGGTTTTTGGGTCACGGTGGTTTCGGTTCGGTTTCAAAAACCGAAATAAATGACTCCACAACGTTACAGAAGCAACTTGACCTCCGACTTTCAACGTATCGCAGCATAAACCCAAAAGCCGACATTCACTAGTGTGTATTGAACCGTCCGGACAGTTCAATATAAAACCCAGAACCGTTTCACCCCTAGTGGTCACATTGAACTATGACTGAATATGTCATTACTGTGACCTGTTGTAGTCCCTACATGTTATCATAGAGGCTGTAGAAGCTAACGTGGTCCTCTGTGGCTCAGCTGGTGGAGCATGGCGACTAACAACGCTTAGGTTGTGGGTTTGATTCCCGCTGGGACCGTTTATACAGAAAAATGTACGCACTCACTGCAATGTAAGTCGCTTTGGATAAAAGCATCAGCTAAATGGCATTTATTGTTATTATGTATAGTATTGTATTCATGTTTAATGTTGTTATTATGTGTAGTATTGTATTAATGTGTCATGTTATTATGTACATTATTGTATTAATGTGTCATGTTATTATGTACATTATTGTATTAATGTGTAATGTTGCGTTCTCAGAGTTCACGCAGGGCATGATCCTGCCCACAGCTAACGGCGTGTCCAAGCCTCAGTCTTCACAGTCCAAAGCCAAAGTGGACAAAACTCAGGTTGGTGCCGTCATGACATTTACCTGTAATAACACACTGTAATAACACACTGTAATAACACACCTGTAATAACACACCTGTAATAATACACCTACAGTTGCAATCAAAATTATTCAGCCCCCATTGCATATTAGGTTTATTGGCAAAATAAACAATTTCTCATCTGTTTTCAATAAACAAAGTAGACAAGAACAGTTTCAATAGTTAAATCAAACTAATATTACCATGGTTTTTATCCAAACTCAACATGAAAAATGCTACTTTTAATCACTACTGCAGTCTCAAAATAATTCAGCCTCCTGTCTCAAGCACACCTGGTGCAACTATTCAAGGGCTTGATTAGTTCAGGTGTGCTTGAGATAGAACACATAAATGTCTGGACTGGCTGGGGGTTTGTTGAGAGTGACGTTTGATTGCATGTTAGTATGGCTAAGTCAAAAGAATTGTCCAAAAAGTTCAGAGAAGAGATCATTGTCTTGCACAAACAAGGAAAAGGATACAAAAAGATAGCAAAAGCACTGAATGTTCCTAGAGATACAGTTGGAAGCATTATGCTGTTTAAGCCATAGTGCACAAGTTCAAAGTTGAAGGAACAGTGGCTACACTACCTGGCCGTGGCAGGAAGAGGAATATATATATATATACATAAGCCACATAAGTTTTGGAATTCTGTTCTGTGGAAACAAAACTGGAACTTTTCGGGCCTCTGGATCAGCGGCATGTCTGGAGGAAGAAGAATGAAGCATGCTGAAAAGAACCCCCTGCCTGCAGTGGAGCATGGCGGTGGCTCAGTGATGCTCTGGGGCTCTGCTGCCTCTGACACTGGAAACCTGCAGCGTGTGGAGCTGCACGATGGATCAGTCAAGTATCAGGACATCTTAGGAAGAAACGTCACGCCGTCTGTGACGAAGCTGAAGCTTGGGCGTCATTGGACCTTCCAACAGGACAACGATCCCAAGCATACCTCAAAGGCCACCAAGGCTTCAGAAGATTCTAGAGTGGCCGTCAGTCACCTGACTTGAACCCTGTAGAGAATCTCTGGTGGGAACATCTTGTGTTGAATTTGGATAAAAAAAACCTTGTAATATAACATTGAACTACTTAAACAGTTCTTATGTAATTAGTTTATTGCAAACAGCTGAGAAATGTTAGATTTTGCCAATAAACCTAATGTGCAATAGGGGTTGAATCATTTTGAATGTAACTGTAACCCCTCAGTGCAGAACGGTTGTCTTCATAACACGTCTTGTGGGTGCTCGCAAGTGTCCGATGTTCAGTTAACTTTTTAAATGTTTAGTTTAGCTGAAACCTTTTTGTTTGTTTGTGTGTTTTGTGTTGTTCTGAACCCAGATCAGCTCAGGCAGCTCTGCCCCTCCAGCCAACACCGGCGTGAAGATCCCCACCTGTTCCTTCCGCATGACGGAGGCCTTCCTCACCTCGCCTGAGGAGCTCTACAGGGTCTTCCTCAACCAGGAGGTGAGACGGCCACATGCACTTCTGCCAGTTTGGGCTGTACTGGGCTGTCCTGGGCTGTCCTGGGCTGTACTGGGCCGTACTGGGCCGTACAGGCTTTGAAAGTACATTGTCTCATAACTAATTCTCCTGTAAGTTTCCATCACAAGTTATGTGTTTGTGACATGTCTGTTGTGCAATATATGGTTACTGAGCTGGTCTCTTGAATACTTCCTCCTCCATGTCTGTTCCATGTCTGTTCCATGGCTGTTCCATGTCTGTTCCACGGCTGTTCCATGGCTACAGATGGTGCAGGCGTTCACCCATGCTGCAGCGGTGGTGGAGGCAGAGAAAGGGGGGAAGTTTCGCCTGCTAGATGGGAACGTGATTGGTGAATTCAAGGAGCTGGTGAGAACTTCCTCCTAACACCCCAGAGCAGGACTCCTAACCCTGACCTGAACACACAGGACTCCTAACCCTGACCTGAACACACAGGACTCCTAACCCTGACCTGAACACACAGGACTCCTAACCCTGACCTGAACACACAGGACTCCTAACCCTGACCTGAACACACAGGACTCCTAACCCTGACCTGAACACACAGGACTCCTAACCCTGACCTGAACACACAGGACTCCTAACCCTGACCTGAACACACAGGACTCCTAACCCTGACCTGAACACACAGGACTCCTAACCCTGGTCTGAACACACAGGTTAAGACTCTTCTCTTCTCTTGTCTTGTTTCCATCAGGTTCCTGAGAAGAAGATAGTAATGAAGTGGAGATACAACACCTGGCCCTGTGGTAAGCCATGTTCTGTTGTCAGCAGAGACACATTTAGACCACACACACACACACACACACACACACACACACACACACACACACACACACACACACACACACACACCTAGAGCCATGTTCTGTTGTCAGCAGTGACACGTTTAGACCACACACACACACACACACACACACACACACCTAGAGCCATGTTCAAATACACATTTTACTCACGTATGAAATATGCACCAATTAACATCATTTAACTCCACCTCTCCTCCCAAATGGACTGACTTATATAGCACCGTTATCCAAAACGCTTTACAACGGCCTCTCATTCACCCATTCACACACCAATGGCGGCAAGCTACCATGCAAGGCGCTGGCCCGCTCACTGGGAGCAATTTGGGGTTCAGTGTCTTGCCCAAGGACACTTCGACATGTGGCCAGCCAGGGCTCGAACCACCGATCTGCCAACCTTGCGATCATTAGACGGCAGCTCTACCTCCTGTGCCACAGCCGCCCCATGGCCATCCTCCCCTGGCCTACAGAACACTATGAGACCTCCACTAACCTCTCCTCTGTTCCCCTGGTCTACAGAACACTATGAGACCTCCACTAACCTCTCCTCTGTTCCCCTGGTCTACAGAACACTATGGGCCGGTTTCAGAGACAAGGCTTAAGCCTAGTCCTGGACTAAATCACACTTTCAATGTAAAATCTCCATTGAAGATGTTTTTTAGTCTAGGATTAGGCTTAAGCCTTGTCTGTGAAACCGGCCCTATGAGACCTCCACTAACCTCTCCTCTGTTCCCCTGGTCTACAGAACACTGAGACCTCCACTAACCTCTCCTCTCCTCCCCTGGCCTACAGAACACTATGCGACCTTCACCCTGACCTTCTCCAGCCGGGCCGGAGAGACGGACCTGAAGCTGGACTGCCGGGGCGTCCCGGAGAGAGAGGAGGAGAGAACGAGGGCGGGCTGGCAGAGATACTACTTTGAGGCCATCAAACAGACATTTGGCTACGGAGCACGACTCTATTGAAGACGGGTGTTATTGTATTATAATAATGTTCTTGACTTTTAATTTCCTGGGTCCAAATGTACAAAATGTCAAGTTGAGAGGAGAAGAAGTGTTAGCAGAGAGGAGAACACGGGAGGTTTCTGTCACTGTTGTTTTTAAACGTAGACATTTTTTAATTTGAGAAGGGACGTGTGTCCGCGTTCTGGTCGACCACTCGAGGAGCGAGAGTAGAGTTGTTGTTTTGCCTTTCGGGCGGAAGATGGGAAATAACGAGGGAATGTTTTGAACCACTAATGCAAACTTGGTCTCTGCTCAGCGGGAGAGTTCAAAATGTTAGACGTTCTTTTTCTCAGCTTTTGTTTGAACAAAATATGATATCATGAGTTAACACTTTGGAAATTAAATTAGATATTTTTTTTACTGAAATAGCTTCTTTAAGGGCTGGTTTCATGGACATGGGTTAAGACTGATCCTAGACTAAGAAGCATCCTCAAAGGAGAGTTTCCATTGCTAGTGTGAACTGACCCTGGACTAGGCTTAAGCCTGGTCTGTGAAACCGGCCCTCAATCTTTTAAAAGTTAAGGAGAACTTGGAAGGGTATGCATGCTCCATTAAAGCTGAATGAGAAAAGGTGATCTCTTAACAGTACTGTATTCGTGGCCCATGTTATTTTCAGCAGAAGTGCAAACCATTACTGTATGTTCCTCAACTGTTTGTTTTGCATTTTAGTTTTCTTGCTCATTACAAAACCATATTTTCTACTTAATTATGTAAACATTAGATTGCGGATAGCTCTTAGGAAGAACATGTTACTAAGTAAGTAAGACACCCCAGAGCTTCTATAGACCTGTAAGTATTCTGTATTTACGGTTTAGGATGCTAGTAATTAAGCAAAGTTCCACAAGGCTTCAAAATGTGACCAAAAGACTTAACATGTAAGGTAAATTAATTCATCTATTTATTTATTTTATTTTTTTTTGTATTTCCCCCCATTATCATGAAACAAATACGTTCTGAGATACGTTCTGATTTCTTGTAATAAACTTGACCTTGCATCCTGGCCAGTGTGCTAGTATTATTATTTGTCTTACACACAACATCTCAAAACTACTGTGGTTCTTCACACTCATGTAGCTACAGTGTGTATGTTATCATCTGTTATGAATGTCTTTAGTTGAACATCTTATAGCCTTGTTATGAATGTCTTTAGTTGAACATCCTATAGCCTTGTTATGAATGTCTTTAGTTGTGGTTTGTAGGCGTATTTGCATATAGGGTGACACAAACACTGCACAGAGTTGACAGTTGATTCAACACATTTTTTATTATTATTATTATTCTCTATAGAACAGAATTTACAGAATCCACAACATTCTCAAATGTGAATCTTTTAAAAAAACGTAACAATTGCTATAAAAATGTAACATTACCACTGACCACAGATCCAAATATGCCATATGAGCACATACTTTTGTCATTACCAGTAAATAAATTATAGAAATGTCAACAACCACAAACTAGTCACCCCACCACCACTGACGAGGTGTTAACAGTGTGTTCTCTATATCCAACATGGAGAAGCAAAAACACACTAAATACATCCTGTGCATTACAATGATACTCAGAGATAAATACTTGTGTTCATTTTAGTTTAAAACACTAATTTAAATTTCTTATTAACCACAATAGAACTACTTTCACACACAAGTCGTAGAAAAAACACATTCTCTGTCATGTTATTGCACATCTTCCCATATCATTTTGTTCTCATAATGTCACCCTGACATCACAAAATGTTTAATTTAACATGAAAAAAAAACAAAGAAAGAAAGAAAGAAAGTCATGTTTAACAACACTGGCACATGGTCGACATGGCTCTGCTCACAGGCAGATGTACAGCTCTGAATCCCCGTCCTGGAAATAAACACAGTAGACATGTTAGACATCTGGGTTAAGCAAGCAGAGAACAGGGGGGCATTCCATCATCGTTGCTAAAGGAAAATCCAGGCTTATTCTGAAAAGCCTCGTGAGACTTCTAATCAAAAATAAGCCTGGATTGCCTTGTAGCGACGTTGATGGAATACCCCCCAGGATGGTATGATATCATAATGTTTTCACAATTAAAATTGGTCCAGAAATGGGATTGACTTCTACAAGATTGTCATAACACACAAGTGGCGAACAAGACTAGTGTATGTTGACGCACTATGATCATATTACTGAACAAGGCAATGTCTCCATGTTCACACAGTGTTAACCCCTTACACTGGAGCTGTCCCAGAGTTAAACCCTAACCCTTACACTGGAGCTGTCCCAGAGTTAAACCCTAACCCTAACCCTTACACTGGAGCTGTCGTGGTTGTCATGGTTGTCTCTGGAGTCGTTGTTGGGTTTCTTGGGTCGCTCTTCCACCTCGAGCTGCTTTGCGTTGGCAGAAATGTCCTGACGCTTCTTCCTGTAGAAGGGAAGACGTGAAAAATCACAATCACTTACAAGTGATAATAATAATAAGAAGAAGAAAAAAGTCTCTAGTACAAAATCATACGTGTGACTGCACCAGTATACAACATGAAAACAAATCGTGACGTTAGAATTATAGGGCCGGTTTCACAGACAAGGCTTAAGCTTAGTCCTGGACTAAATCACACTTTCAATGTAAAATCTCCATTGAAGATGCTTTTTAGTCCAGGATTAGGCTTAAGCCCTGTCTGTGAAACTGGCCCATAAGGTTCTATCTCCATTTTTGGTCAAAATTGAGTTTTTTACATAATCTGATCCATTAGGTGTTTATTAATGCCTGTGTGGTGTTATTTTTAAAATGTTGACTTTTTTTAGTTAGTAATTAGTTCCATCTCACAAAACATAATGGAATGTAAAAACTTTGACACTTATAATTCTAAGCTCACGAAATATAAAACATATTAGGGTTAGTTGACCCTTCACCTATAGGGCCATTTCCCCTTGCCTCCTCGCGCCTCCCTCTTGGTGGCCACGGGGGTGGTGTGCTCTGCCAGGTCTTTCAGGAAGTCAAACAGCTTCTCTGACTCTATGCACTGCTTCCTACGATGACATCAGAGTAAACTTATCAGTAGCCAATAG
Source organism: Nansenia antarctica (assembly GCF_963989245.1). Classification (NCBI taxonomy): domain Eukaryota; kingdom Metazoa; phylum Chordata; class Actinopteri; order Argentiniformes; family Microstomatidae; genus Nansenia; species Nansenia antarctica. The sequence goes on along the minus strand of NC_137674.1, from coordinate 22,704,777 downwards.
CAAACAAGTACACTTATCAGTAGCCAATAGCAAACAAGTACACTTATCAGTAGCCAATAGCAAACAAGTACACTTATCAGTAGCCAATAGCAAACAAGTACATTTATCAGTAGCCAATAGCAAACACGTACATTTATCAGTAGCCAATAGCAAACACGTACATTTATCAGTAGCCAATAGCAAACAACTACATTTATCAGTAGCCAATAGCAAACAAGTACATTTATCAGTAGCCAATAGCATATCATGGAAAAAAGAGTCAAGGTCCGTCTGTCGGTCTCTTCTGTTCACACCTAAGCAGACAGACAGACAGACTTACATGTGGGTGATGACATCACTCTGCTGGTACTTACATGTGGGTGATGACATCACTCTGCTGGTACTTACATGTGGGTGATGACTGATGACATCACTCTGCTGGTACTTACATGTGGGTGATGACATCACTCTGCTGGTACTTACATGTGGGTGATGACATCACTCTGCTGGTACTTACATGTGTGTGATGTCATCACTTGGCTGGTACTTACATGTGTGTGATGACATCTCTCTGCTGGTACTTACATGTGTGTGATGGACTCGGCTGGTACTTACATGTGGGTGATGACATCATCTCTCTGCTGGTACTTACATGTGTGTGATGGACATCACTCGGCTGCGCTTGGCCTGGGTGATCTGACAGGCTTTGGTCAGCAGCGACGTGAGGAACATCTCCAGGGCGCGAGCTGCTCTCTGTGGTCAGGGAACTGGCGCTCAGTTACCAAACGGAACACAGGCAGCATAACCCAATAAAATAACGTATTTATTACTTACAGAAACTCAAAGCTGAGCAACGAGGGGATAGGACAAACAATCGTTGGATCACTACTCTTAGAATGTATTCATAATAATACAGGTGGAGTGCACGTACATAGGACATAGGTAATATACAGGTGCGTAATCCAGGTGAGTCTGTAGGCGCAGCGCGTTACTGTAGCAGAAGGATACATATGATCACAGGCACGGCAGCAGCGATCCTCCCGACCTCAGTGTCTTTCTGCATGATCTTTTTAATACGAGCCTGAAACGCAGCAGGCAGGCAGGGGTCAGGACGGGGAGAGGCGCGTGCATGTCCGGAGGTGAAGACGGTTATTTCACAGCCAGACAGACACCACACATATACAACTGTTTGGTTACTCACTGGCGGAAAACGCACGTTGTATCTTCTCTTCTGGTGTCCGGGCATTCTGTAACTTTATGTCCCCGTTTAGGGTTACATTTTTTTATATTTTCACGACTCTTCGTCCTCAGCTCCATTTGTTGATGTTTCACAGGAAGTCACTGAAAAAAACAACCCAGGGTCACACCCGAGGGTCACACCTCCCTGACCCCATGACCCCGACCCTAACCCCGTGACCCTAACCCCGGGGAAAACACGATACATGTTGTAATGTTGTTGTATTTTATAGTTGATTACAAATGTATAAATGCTCCCCCTGAATAAATACAGAAAGGGAGATGATGTAAACGATAGACCAAAAATTAAACATGATAAATTACATCTAAAACAAGAATAATATGACATAAATTACATAATAATACTAATACTACCAGTACTAATACTACTACTACTACTACTACTACTACTACTACTACTAATAATAATAATAATAATAATAATATTTACATAATAATTACATTAAAATTGTGTTAACGCATTATCTAAATATTTTCTTTACTTATGGATATCAACAGCAGTCTTATTATCTGATTATGTCACGACCTGTTGCTGATTAGAATAACAGATTATAACAGTTAATAATTATGGCTGGGTGGGTATAAGGTCCACTGACACATGATAAAAGCTTTCCATGTCCCACTATTGCTTAGTTAAACACTTTTCCCTGGACAGGACAGATCATGATCAGTGGTGTGGTGATTGCTGCCTGTGTACTAGCCACCTGTTGTGTTTATGGTAAGTCTGTTTTCAAGCCTTCATTTCAACTCGGGAGACCCTCATTTTTGGTGGGGCTGAGTGACATTGCCTGTTTGCATATAATGTATCTATGTACTATGATGCATGTAGCTATGTACTATGATGCAGTAATGTAGCTATGTACTATGATGCAGTAATGTAGCTATGTATTATGATGCAGTAATGTATCTATGTACTATGATGCAGTAATGTAGCTATGTACTATGATAGATAGATAGATAGATAGACTTTATTTGTCATTGTTACAGTACAGGTACCAAACAACGAAATTTAGGAGGGGAGGCTCCCCTGGTGTTTAAGAAAGGAAAAAGAAACACATTTTGGAAAAAGCATAGATGCATAAAAACACAAGAAGATAAGGAGCTGGTTTACATCAATAGAGGCTATGTACACAATCCACTGTACTATACTGCACAGATAGTCTATGATGCAGTGATGTAGCTATGTACTATGATGCAGTGATGTAGCTATGTACTATGATGCAGTACAAGTCGTAGCCACTATCCGCTTGTTAAGTCTGACGTCAAAAGTGACGTTTAGCCATTTCCGAGTCCAAATCAGAAATTCTTCGCACCGGAGTACCTGTGAACTACAGCGGTAGAATGACAGTTTAATCGTTTTTTAGACTCGGATCTATTCATACAACAAGGGACACAGCACTTTACCGTTTTCTCCATATTGTCAGGGTATTTGAGCCTCGGAAAAGCGCTATATAAATATAATTTATTATTATTATTATTTCGGCATCTCGAAGACAGCGCCTCAGCCAACGTTGGCCCCGGAAATACGTCACGACTTAACAAGCGGATGGCGAGTGTTTCTTTGACTGAAGTGATTGGCGAATTCGCAAAATGGCTTCATGTGATTGGACGAAGAAAATGTCAATCTTTCAGCCCTGGACTCAATGCATGGTGAGGCCAGGCCTCCCTTGCCCACCCATTTTCAGTGATTTGGCCAATCACATATTGCCATGAAAAAAATTGCATTACATTGACTTCTATGAGAAACCACTTTCCTGGGGGAGGCCTGGCCTCCCTCAATACAAACGGATAGGGATTCTGGCCTGTAGGTGCTTTACAATTGCAATATTGGGTTTTAGCCATGGAAAAATTCTGATTTATGAACAAAACGGAAATAATATTAATATTTAAAAATATATATATATTTTGTTGTTGTTAAATAAATAAATAAAATAAAAATAATTATTGCTTTTTTAAATCTCTCTCTCTTCTCTCAAATTATTGGGGAGGCCAGGCCTCCTCCACCTCTATGGAGGAGCCTCCACTGGTAGCTATGTACTATGATGCAGTAATGTAGCTATGTACTATGATGCAGTAATGTAGCTATGTACTATGATGCAGTAATGTAGCTATGTACTATGATGCAGTAATGTAGCTATGTACTATGATGCAGTAATGTAGCTATGTACTATGATGCAGTAAAGTAGCTATGTTCTATGATGCAGTAATGTAACGATGTACTATGATGCAGTTATAATATAATGTAGCTATGTACTATAGTGCAGTATTGTAGCTATGTACTATGATGCAGTAAAACAACTATGCAAGTAAAACAACTGATGCAATAAACAACACTGAGATGATAGTACAGCATTGGATGAGGTGGTTCATATTCTATACAAAAATGAAATAATTCACTTCATTCTACTTCTTCTTCTCAAAGGCAACGAATGGTGGCGAGAAGATGACCAGGGAACACATCTCAATCAGGTAGCTCACTCCAGCTACCTCACACCGCAGCTACCTCACACCGCAGCTACCTCACACTCCAGCTACCTCACACCTCAGCTACCTCACACCGCAGCTACCTCACACTGCAGCTACCTCACACTGCAGCTACCTCACACTGCAGCTGCCTCACACTGCAGCTACCTCACACCGCAGCTACCTCACACTGCAGCTACCTCACACTGCAGCTACCTCACACTGCAGCTACCTCACACTGCAGCTGCCTCACACCGCAGCTACCTCACACCGCAGCTCCCTCACACTGCAGCTACCTCACACCGCAGCTACCTCACACTGCAGCTACCTCACACTGCAGCTCCCTCACACCGCAGCTACCTCACACTGCAGCTACCTCACACTGCAGCTGCCTCACACTGCAGCTACCTCACACTGCAGCTACCTCACACTGCAGTTACCTCACACTGCAGCTACCTCACACCTCAGCTCCCTCACACCCCAGCTACCTCACACCGCAGCTACCTCACACTGCAGCTACCTCACACTGCAGCTACCTCACACTGCAGCTACCTCACACCGCAGCTACCTCACACTGCAGCTACCTCACACTCCAGCTACCTCACACCGCAGCTACCTCACACTGCAGCTACCTCACACCGCAGCTACCTCACACCGCAGCTACCTCACACCCCAGCTACCTCACACTGCAGCTGCCTCACACTGCAGCTACCTCACACTGCAGCTACCTCACACTGCAGCTACCTCACACTGCAGCTACCTCACACTGCAGTTACCTCACACTGCAGCTACCTCACACCTCAGCTCCCTCACACCCCAGCTACCTCACACCGCAGCTACCTCACACTGCAGCTACCTCACACTGCAGCTACCTCACACTGCAGCTACCTCACACCGCAGCTACCTCACACCCCAGCTACCTCACACTGCAGCTGCCTCACACTGCAGCTACCTCACACTGCAGCTACCTCACACTGCAGCTACCTCACACTGCAGCTACCTCACACTGCAGCTGCCTCACACTGCAGCTACCTCACACTGCAGCTACCTCACACTGCAGCTACCTCACACTGCAGCTACCTCACACTGCAGCTACCTCACACCGCAGCTACCTCACACTGCAGCTACCTCACACTGCAGCTACCTCACACCGCAGCTACCTCACACCGCAGCTACCTCACACTGCAGCTACCTCACACCGCAGCTACCTCACACTGCAGCTACCTCACACTGCAGCTACCTCACACCGCAGCTACCTCACACTGCAGCTGCCTCACACTGCAGCTACCTCACACCGCAGCTACCTCACACTGCAGCTACCTCACACTGCAGCTACCTCACACTGCAGCTACCTCACACTGCAGCTACCTCACACCGCAGCTACCTCACACTGCAGCTACCTCACACTGTCAGATGATCTCAGCTACAGTCACAACAACATAATGTGTCTTTAACTGTGTGTGTGTGTGTGTGTGTGTGTGTGTGTGTGTGTGTGTGTGTGTGTGTGTGTTCCAGGAGACCCTTGACTATGTGAGACCCCCGGGGTTTCAGCACCCCCCGTTCCAGTGCCCAGACATGAGCCCCTCACCCACTGTCCCCACCTCAGGTGAGCCTAACTTTAGTCTAAGAGTAGGCTAGACTAGGCTAACTTTAGACTGAGAGTAGGCTAGACTAGGCTAACTTTAGACTGAGAGTAGGCTAGACTAGGCTAACTTTAGACTGAGAGTAGGCTAGACTAGGCTAACTTTAGACTGAGAGTAGGCTAGACTAGGCTAACTTTAGACTGAGAGTAGGTTAGACTAGGCTAACTTCAGACATTTCAAAGAAACGTCCCAGGGATGATGAGGTCTCAGAGGTGTCTGAATCCTTTTGGGCGTTCACACACACACACACACACACACACACACACACACACACACACACACACACACGCAGAGAAGATTAGATTGTATTTCATTGTATAAGTAATGCATTGGTCTCTAAACTGTTATTTGTAATTCCAGTGGAACATGTGAAGGCAGCCGACATCAAAGTCATAGCAGCGCTGGGAGACTCTCTGACGGTGAGTTGAATTAGATTTTAAAAAGAGTTTCAAGTTCAGTTAATCCCAAGAGTTGAACACATTACATTCTTTCTTTTTTAAATTTTAATTAATCCATCACTTACCATTATATACCATATTTTAAGGACCCCCATTAGAAGCACACAGATGTACCTCTAGTCTTCCTGGGGTCCTGAACATACAAACTACAGACATACAGACATAATAAATGTACAATCTACAAAAGATAAAAAGATACTCAGTCAAGCTAAGTGTCTGTAGTAAAAAGTACCAGACTATAACTGATAATAGACATACCGATTGTGAGCAATTTCGACATGGGAATAATCAGGTACAATCAATTATACAGCAGTACAGGTGTAGTCAACTGTACAATAGTACAACAGCTCACAAGACAAAGAGAAACATGTATAATAAAGTATGTTGCTAAACAGACAAAAGAAAGAGTTAGAACTGGAATATTTAAAATACCAGTCATCGGTCAGAAACAAAAATAACAATCAGACATACAAACAAAAATGAGCCTTTCTGTTATTTGGCAAGGAACATTGTTGTGGGATATAATTGATTCTTAATAGATTTAGTAGAACTTATAAAGCACAAAGAGCTTAGATCAATTGTCTCCAAAGAGGCCTTTTATTAAGCAAAGTTACATGAGCGCAGAGAGAAACGAGCAGACCAATAAGCAAGAAGCAAAAGCCAAAAGCCCCCAACGATGGGTGGGACTCATATTTATAGAACTGTCCTTGGTCATGAGGTCACTACTCTTGGAAACCAATCATATTATACAAATCTGTGATTACACAAGTTATGGGCCCTGTCCATAGTCAGAATTATTCACTGCGCCACAGATCTTGGCCCATCCCTTACAGGAAGGAAATGGGCCTTCCTTGACTGCTAGATTCGCCAAACTGTAGAGAGACTTCAATTTCTCAGTATAAAATAATATAAAAATACAACAACATCTTAGTAATTTACTTGAATAATGCAGCAACATGTGTGTGATTCTACTGGGTGGCCAACGAGCTGGAACGTTCCGTCTTCTGTTTGTGTTGCAGACGGCTGTTGGTGCAAACGGCACGTCAATCGTCTCAGTTCCTTTTGAATATCGCCAGGTGTCATGGAGGTACCTACCTAGCTGTCATTACAATAACAACTTATATATATATATATTTGTGAATGTATGTTACTGTATGTAATGACGTACAGTTATATTACCAGTTCCTGAATCGGCTGCCATCATTGTCAACCTTATCAGCGTCTTGTCAGATGTTGATCAGCTGACTTTCAAGTATTCTATCTCATCCATCATATCACAGATTGATCATGAGTCAAATGTTGATGATGTTGCTTTTTTTTCCATCCCAATTCTTCTTATACTTTCTTGTTTTTGTTTTTCAGTATTGGAGGATATGGAACGTATCGAGATGTCATCACTCTGGCCAGTAAGTCCTGATGTTAACACAGCATCACGTTTTCGCTGTAGAAACCTTTCTCTAACACCTTATTATATATAGAGGGGACAGAGCATTCTCTTATTATGTATAGAGGGGATAGAGCCTACTCTTATTATATATAGAGGGGATAGAGCCTTCTCTTATTATATATAGAGGGGACAGAGCCTTCTCTAAGGCCGCCCCTCAGCTCTGGAATAGCCTCCCCCTCCACGTCAGATCTGCCCAGAGCGTCGAGGCTTTTAAAACCTTAGCTAAAACATACCTCTTCTCCCTGACCTTTGACCTGAGCTGAGCCTGCCTCCCAACACTACACTTTTCTGCACTTTTCTTTCTGCACCTGTTGTATTCTGTATTGCACCTTGTTTTTTTATTTTAGTGTATTTTTATTTGTCGTTTTCTTTTACTAGGGTTTTATCTGTTAAGCACTTTGGTCGGCTGTTTGTTGGTGTAAATGTGCTATATATATATATCGGAAGGTTGTGAGTTCAAATCCCGCCTGAAACCACACCACTACTAGTGTGTCCTTGAGTAAGACCTGGGAACACCACTACTAGTGTGTCCTTGATTAAGGCACTTAGCCCTCAGTTACTCCAGGGGGAATGTCCCTGTAATTCGTAATTGTAAGTCGCTTTGGATTAAAAGCGTCTGCTAAATGGCTAAATGTAAAATGTAAAATGTATATAAATAAACCTGATTTGACTTTCTGCCTGGTTCCAGACATCGTGAAGCTGTTCAACCCCAGCGTGCTAGGCCCCGCCCCCAAGGCTCTGCTGCATGACAATCCTATTAAACCAACTATCAACGACACAGGCTTCTGCTTTGCTATCACTGGACATAACACTCTGTAAGGGAAATTCATTTTACTACCACTGTACAGTATACAGTACAGGCCAAAAGTTTGGACACACCTTCTCATTCAAAGTTTCCTTTATTTTCATGACTATTTACATTGTAGATTCTCACTGAAGGCATCAAAACTATGAATGAACACATGTGGAATGATGTACTTAACAAAAAAGTGTGAAATAACTCTAAATATGTCTTATATTTTAGATTCCTCAAAGTAGCCACCCTTTGCTTTTTTGTTGTTAATAAAATATATAATAATAATAATAAATATATATATATAATAACATATTATTATTAACACATATTATATTAAATATTATTATAATATATTTTATTAACAACAAAAAAGCAAAGGGTGGCTACTTTGAGGAATCTAAAATATAAGACATATTTAGAGTTATTTCAATCTTTATTGTTAAATACATAATTCCTATGTGTTCATTCATAGTTTTGATGCCTTCAGTGAGAATCTACAATGTACCAAATAGTCATGAAAATAAAGGAAACGCATTGAATGAGAAGGTGTGTCCAAACTTTTGGCCTGTACTGTACATACAGTATCTACATACAACACCGTATGACACAGACAACAACAGACAGTACTACACATGACAGACACACAAGTACACACACTCAGCGCGGTCTGTTATTTAAGGCAACAATGGCTGCGGGGATCAGGCTTTTGCCAAAGCGAGCCCTTTTGCACCTTAGCGTTCTGTACCTACGCCCGGATGGCAGTGGGGCGAGGTACAGGTTGAGTGGGTGGGTGATGTCCTGTTCTATTGTGGTTGCGATGCGTGAGATGGGCCTGTTGTTTAGTGCTGTGACGTTGGGTGTGGGGAGTCCAGTTATCCTGGCAGCAGTGTTGGTGATGCGTGTGAGTTTGGCCTGGTTAATGAATGTTGAAGAAGCAGGAGGAACAGTACCTTATGATGTATAGTTTGATAATGAGAGGTAAACTATGGAACTATGAACAATGATAACCCCAAACAGTGTGACCTTACATAACCAGATCTAACCAGCAACGGTTAAGTAACTAAATGGTTTATCAACCAATGTTAGCTTTTTATCTTGATTGATTTACAATATCCCATGTTGATAAGCTTGTGATATGTTGATGAGGTAGATGAGGTTGCCCTGAGAAGATAAAACAGCTATAAAATGACAAGCACATTTTGTATTAAGCATCAGGTTCAAAGATTTTATTTATTACACCCAGATCTATTGTTTAATAACTTCAATAACTGATGACAATGTTATATTGACAGTATTTATTTCTGTAATAACCAAGATGTGTGTGTGTGTGTGTGGTGTGTGTGTGTGTGTGTGTGTGTGCGTGTGTGTGTGTGCTGTGCATGTGTGTGTGTGTGTGTGTGTGTGTGTGTGTGTGTGCGTGTGTGTGCATGCATGTGTGTGTGTGTGTTTGTGTGTATGTGTGTGTGTGCTGTGCATGTGTGTGTGTGTGTGTGTGTGTGTGTGTGTCTGTGTGTGTGTGTGTGTATGTGTGCGTGAGCATGTGTGTGTGTGTGTGTGTGTATATGTGTGTGTGAGCATGTGTGTGTGTGTCTGTCTGTGTGTGTGTGTGTGTGTGTGTGTGTGTGCATGCATGTGTGAAGTGGGGGGGTCATTACTTCATGATATGTTGTGTTCCCCCCGCACAGGAACATGTCAGAGCAGGTCAGACACATGATAGACACCTTCAAGTCCTATCCAGTAAGTCTGACCCCTTTTTAAACATGTGACACAGTCTGATCATCTGGTCCGCATGTCGGCAACCAATCAAAATGTTCGGACTTTTCTTTTGAAACACAGAACTACGTTGAGAATCACAACACAAACTCGCTAGTCAATCCAAAACACTGGTTTGGCTGAGTAATCCCCCCACTGCTACCTAGTTAACCATAACACTACTTTACCTTGTTAGCAGGCTCACAAAACAAGCTGTGTTAGTTGACTAGAGATGTGTCGTTGATTTTCAACAACGAGGAAATGTATTCATATTTTTCAAAAGAAAAGTCTGATCATTACATCAGATCCCTCAGATACATGAGGACCAAAGCATTAGAATGTGTCACAAATGTGATGTATTGTTCCACATGACTCTGCTCTTTGTAAAGCATGTTGTTGTTTTTCTCAATGACACAAGGCCAGAACACTAACAACACAACGCCATCATTATAATATTTCATGTTCCAGGGTCATTATAATATTTCATGTTTCAGGGTCATTATAATATTTCATGTTTCAGGGTCATTATAATATTTCATGTTCCAGGGTCATTATAATATTTCATGTTCCAGGGTCATTCGAATATTTCATGTTTCAGGGTCATTATAATCATGTTTCAGGGTCTGAACTTCAAAGAAGACTGGAAGCTGGTGACGGTGCTTATTGGAATGAACGACATCTGTGACCACTGTAAAAACAAAGTAAGAAAAGGTTTGAATTCTCTCATAATAATCTCTCGAATAACAGTACCTCTAACCCACACCTTATTATAACAGTCACTCTAACCCACACCTTATTATAACAGTCACTCTAACCCACACCTTATTTTATCCGTCCACATTTAGCAATATTTGGAGTAGCCGCGGCATTTAACTTATAATAAACGAGAGCTCTGCTGTTCTGCTTGTACAATCTTAAGGCGTGTCCACCTACCTGCTAATAACAGGGTGAAACAACTTGTTTGTTTATTTATTTGTTTATTTATTGGAAGGATCCCCATTAGCTATACCCATATGCATGAGCTACTTTTAGTGGGGTCCACATTTAAAACATACATTACAAATAACATTTAGCATATAAAACATACTTTAAATTACAATATCAAGCATTAAAATACATCATACATTATACAATTTTACATTTGGCATAATATAAATCACTTAAATCTCTCGTTACATAAAAATAGAACAAGTTACAACCATGTTAGAGAGGACTACACATTTCCATCTACGGTGCGTCACCATCTAGTGTCACAGGTTTGCTGTACCCAGGTGTTTCCTTATCTGCTTTTTGAACATACGTTTACTTGTCACGTTTATAATTTCTGTTGGTAGTGGGTTCCATGACTTCATGGCTCTGTATCCCACCGTGCGTCTAAGGACATTGGTATTAGCTTTAGGGAGTGAAACCCTTCCTTCTGTTACTCGTCTGTAACTCGTGTTAACTTGCTCCAAACGTCCCACAGAGTCTCTTCTCTGCTGACAACTTCATCCACTTCATGACCGAGTCCCTTGACATGATGATGAATGAGGTACAGCCATGAATAATTGAAATCTTGAATTTCCCACAATGCACTGTGACTGGTTATAATGACTAATCGTGAGCTTAGAATGATAAGGTTCTATCTCCGTTCACACACTCCGTTCTATCTCTCTCTAGGGCAGTTCAGAGATATTGAGCGCCAACGTTTTCACATTCCATTATGTTTTGTGAGATGGAACCTTTGTATTTTATTTAATTACTAACTAAAAAATGTCAACATTTTAAAAATAACACCACACAGGCATTAATAAACACCTAATGGATCAGATTATGTAAAAAAACTCAATTTTGACAAAAATGGAGATAGAACCTTAGAATTCTAACGTCATGTAATGTTGTCTTCGGGAGTTATGATTCTGATGTACCTCACGCTCTCCCCATCTCTTGTTTTTCCACCCCATCTCTCATCCTTCCTCCGTGTCCCGCGTGTCTCTGTCAGATCCCCAGGATGATAGTGAACGTGGTGCAGCACATCCCCATGGAGGGTTTAAGGGAGGTGTTTAAGCCGACCCTGGGCTGCCAGCTACAGAGGTAAGCTAGCGCTAACCTAGCACTCACCTAGCACTCACCTAGCACTCACCTAGCGCTAACCTAGCACTCACCTAGCACTCACCTAGCCCTCACCTAGCACTCACCTAGCACTCAGCTAGCCCTCACCTCAATACAATTAATTATTATTATCTATTATTATGACTCACTGCCCACTGCTGTAAACCTACTGTAAACCCTAGTGTTTCTCAACCTTGATACAGTTCCACTGAAACTCCCTTATATAATATTGACCTATGAAAACCCTTATATAATGAACCTATCATGACCTCTGACCCCTGATCTGATGTGACTCTGTCTCCATGTTAGGCAGTTCTGCTCCTGTCTGATAGTGCCAAAGAACTCCACTGAGCTGCAGGAGGTTTTGGACACCAATTTAGAATTCCAGGTGTGTGTGTGTGTGTGTGTGTGTGTGTGTGTGTGTGTGTGTGTGTGTGTTTGTGTGTGTGTGTGTGTGCGTGTGTGCGTGTGTGTGTGTGTGTGTGTGTGTGTGTGTGTGTGTGTGTGTGTGTGCGTGCGTGCGTGCGTGCGTGCGTGCGTGTGAGTGTGTGTGTGTGTGTGTGTGTGTGTGTTGGTGATTAAGGAGTGTGAACCTTAATCCCAAGTGTTTCCAGTGTCTAAGTGAAATCGTCCATTACCCAGTATCAAATGTCCCCTGACACACTAGCGAACTTGCAATTTTATACTTCATTGATTACTTATTATTGACTCATTATTGACTTATTATTGATGATGTGTTATTGATGATGTGTTAATGATGACGTGTTATTGATGATGTGTTATTGATGATGTGTTATTGATGATGTGTTATTGATGATGTGTTATTGATGATGTGTTTCAGAGAAGGCTGCAGGAGCTGCTGCTCAGTGATCGTTTCTTTAAGAAGGACTTTGCCGTGGTCCTGCAGCCCTACCTGCAGTACGCCCAGCCCCCCAGACTAGAGGTAGACAGCCCCCAGACTAGAGGTAGACAGCCCCCCAGACTAGAGGTAGACAGCCCAGCCCCCCAGACTAGAGGCAGACAGCCCCCCGGACTAGAGGTACACAGCCCCCCAGACTAGAGGTAGACAGCCCCCCAGACTAGAGGTAGACAGCCCCCCAGACTAGAGGTACACAGCCCCCCAGACTAGAGGTAGACAGCCCCCCAGACTAGAGGTAGACAGCCCCACAGACTAGAGGTAGACAGCCCCCCAGACTACAGGTAGACAGCCCAGCCCCCCAGACTAGAGGTAGACAGCCCCCCCCCCAGACTAGAGGTAGACAGCACCCCAGACTAGAGGTAGACAGCCCCCCAGACTAGAGGTAGACAGCCCCCCAGACTAGAGGTACACAGCCCCCCAGACTAGAGGTAGACAGCCCCCCAGACTAGAGGTAGACAGCCCCCCAGACTAGAGGTAGACAGCCCCACAGACTAGAGGTACACAGCCCCCCAGACTAGAGGTAGACAGCCCCCCAGACTAGAGGTACACAGCCCCCCAGACTAGAGGTAGACAGCCCCCCAGACTAGAGGTAGACAGCCCAGCCCCTCAGACTAGAGGTAGACAGCCCCCCAGACTAGAGGTAGACAGCCCAGCCCCACAGACTAGAGGTACACAGCCCCCCAGACTAGAGGTAGACAGCCCCCCAGACTAGAGGTACACAGCCCCCCAGACTAGAGGTAGACAGCCCCCCAGACTAGAGGTAGACAGCCCAGCCCCTCAGACTAGAGGTAGACAGCCCCCCAGACTAGAGGTAGACAGCCCAGCCCCCCAGACTAGAGGTAGACAGCCCAGCCCCCCAGACTAGAGGCAGACAGCCCAGCCCCCCAGACTAGAGGTAGACAGCCCCCCAGACTAGAGGTAGACAGCCCAGCCCCCCAGACTAGAGGTAGACAGCCCAGCCCTCCAGACTAGAGGCAGACAGTCAACCTGCATTATGATCTATGATTTCGTCTCTTCTTAATCACTTGGTTAGATTCTTGAAAGCATAACTAACAGATTATTAAAATATATATATATATATATTATTATAGTTTCTTCTCTCTTCCCTCTAGAATGGAGACATCGACCACAGCTACTTCACGGCCGACTGTTTCCATTTCAGTGTGAAAGGACATGAGGAGCTGGCTAAGGGCCTGTGGAACAACATGGTGAACATGTCCTTTAAAACACTAAACACTAAACTGAGTTAAAACACCACTAAACTGAGTTAAACACCACTAAACTGAGTTAAACACCACTAAACTGAGTTAAAACACCACTAAACTGAGTTAACCACCGCTAAACTGAGTTAAAACACCACTAAACTGAGTTCTGTGATTCCTAATCTCTGGGTTTCCCTTGCAGTTCCAGCCCGAGGGAGAGAAAGCCATGGTGTACAACATCTCACAGGCTATAGAACTCATCTGCCCACCAAAGGTACGCAGTAGTATCAATCAATCAATCAATCAATCAATCAATCAATCAAACTTTATTTATATAGCACGTCTTGCATTGAATGCAACTCCAAGTGATGAACATAAAAACAATAGTAAATAAAATACAACACAATAAAACAAGAAATAGGAGATAAGAAATAGGAGTAAAAGAGCAAGTTGAGATAAACACTAGATAAAAGTCAGGCTAAAAAGGTGTAGCCAGTGCAGAGATACATACGTAGTATGCTGTAGGTACGGTCAGTTTGTTGCTAAACGTTTCTATGTTGTACTTTTAAGACTAATAACTCTGTCTTCTGTCACGCTGTAGGAGCATCCGTACATCTACACCAGACCCAGAGTCCTGTCTGCTGGACACCCGCTCAACCACACCTCTATGACCATGTTCACCTTACTGCTACTGCTCATAGGGCTGTTTTACGACTGATCTGGGATCTGAATTCGGTTGTTAAGTCGTGACATGTTTCCGGGTCCAAAGTTGGCTGAGGCTCTCTCTTCGAAATGCCTCAGTAATAATAATAATTCATTATATTTGTATAGCGCTTTTTCCGAGGCTCAAAGACGCTGACAATATGGGGAAAACGGGAAAGTGCTGCGTCCCTTGTTGTATGAATAGATCTGAGTCTAAAAAAACGATTGAACTGTCATTGTACCGCTTTAGTACACTGGTACTCTGGTGCTTTAGTACACTGGTACTCTGGTGTTTTAGTACACTGGTACTCTGGTGCTTTAGTACACTGGTACTCTGGTGCTTTAGTACACTGGTACTCTGGTGCTTTAGTACACTGGTACTCTGGTGCTTTAGTACACTGGTACTCTGGTGTTTTAGTACACTGGTACTCTGGTGCTTTAGTACACTGGTACTCTGGTGCTTTAGTACACCGGTACTCTGGTGCTTTAGTACACTGGTACTCTGGTGCAGGGAATTTCTGGTTTGGACCCGGAAATTGCTAAACGTCACGTTTGACGTCAGACTTAACAACCGAATAGAGAAGAATAGAACCTTAATGTCCATCCGATGATTACATTTTACTTTATGGCATCACCATGCAGAAATTGGATTCATACACATTATCATAACATTATCATCATACACATTGACACAGTGACACAAACCATACACACACAGGTGCTGTTAATGTTCTACCAATACCCTTGTTGTACTTTTTCCTCTGTTAACAAAAAAATAAGTTGATCTCCTTTTTCTTGCTGTGAAATACATAAAATATATATTCTGAGTTTGATTTGTGTGGTTTATTGATGCTCTCAGAGAACCCATGACCAGGCTAATAGGGCTGTGATGTATGCTATGCACTGCAGTAGCAGATATACACCGGCTTCTTACAAGAGACACGTATCATCACATTCTGTATAACATTTACTGTTACACACACTAGGTAGAGAACACCAGGTAAGGTCCTGTCTGTATGACACCAGGGGTAAGGTCCAGTCTGTATGACACCAGAGGTAAGGTCCAGTCTGTCTGTATGACACCAGGGTAAGGTCCAGTCTGTCTTTATGACACCAGGGTAAGGTCCTGTCTGTCTGTATGACACCAGGGTAAGGTCCAGTCTGTATGACACCAGAGGTAAGGTCCAGTCTGTCTGTATGACACCAGAGGTAAGGTCCAGTCTGTATGACACCAGAGGTAAGGTCCAGTCTGTCTGTATGACACCAGGGTAAGGTCCAGTCTGTCTGTATGACACCAGGGTAAGGTCCAGTCTGTCTGTATGACACCAGGGTAAGGTCCAGTCTGTCTGTATGACACCAGGGTAAGGTCCAGTCTGTCTGTATGACACCAGGGTAAGGTCCAGTCTGTATGACACCAGAGGTAAGGTCCAGTCTGTCTGTATGACACCAGGGTAAGGTCCAGTCTGTCTGTATGACACCAGGGTAAGGTCCAGTCTGTCTGTATGACACCAGGGTAAGGTCCAGTCTGTCTGTATGACACCAGGGTAAGGTCCAGTCTGTCTGTATGACACCAGGGTAAGGTCCAGTCTGTATGACACCAGAGGTAAGGTCCAGTCTGTCTGTATGACACCAGGGTAAGGTCCAGTCTGTCTGTATGACACCAGGGTAAGGTCCAGTCTGTCTGTATGACACCAGGGTAAGGTCCAGTATGTCTGTATGACACCAGGGTAAGGTCCAGTCTGTCTGTATGACACCAGGGTAAGGTCCAGTCTGTATGACACCAGGGTAAGGTCCAGTCTGTCTGTATGACACCAGGGTAAGGTCCAGTATGTCTGTATGACACCAGGGTAAGGTCCAGTCAGTCTGTATGACACCAGGGTAAGGTCCAGTCTGTATGACACCAGAGGTAAGGTCCAGTCTGTCTGTATGACACCAGAGGTAAGGTCCAGTCTGTATGACACCAGGGTAAGGTCCAGTCTGTCTGTATGACACCAGGGTAAGGTCCAGTCTGTATGACACCAGAGGTAAGGTCCAGTCTGTCTGTATGACACCGGGGTAAGGTCCAGTCTGTCTGTATGACACCAGAGGTAAGGTCCAGTCTGTCTGTATGACACCGGGGTAAGGTCCAGTCTGTCTGTATGACACCAGGGTAAGGTCCAGTCAGTATGACACCAGGGTAAGGTCCAGTCTGTCTGTATGACACCAGGGTAAGGTCCAGTCTGTCTGTATGACACCAGGGTAAGGTCCAGTCAGTATGACACCAGGGTAAGGTCCAGTCTGTATGACACCAGGGTAAGGTCCAGTCTGTATGACACCGGGGTAAGGTCCAGTCTGTCTGTATGACACCAGGGGTAAGGTCCAGTCTGTCTGTATGACACCAGGGTAAGGTCCAGTCTGTCTGTATGACACCAGGGGTAAGGTCCAGTCTGTATGACACCAGGGTAAGGTCCAGTCTGTCTGTATGACACCAGAGGTAAGGTCCAGTCTGTCTGTATGACACCAGGGTAAGGTCCAGTCTGTCTGTATGACACCAGGGTAAGGTCCAGTCTGTCTGTATGACACCAGGGTAAGGTCCAGTCTGTATGACACCAGGGTAAGGTCCAGTCTGTCTGTATGACACCAGGGTAAGGTCCAGTCTGTCTGTATGGCACCAGGGTAAGGTCCAGTCTGTATGACACCAGGGTAAGGTCCAGTCCGTCTGTATGACACCAGTCCAGTCCGTCTGTATGACACCAGGGTAAGGTCCAGTCCGTCTGTATGACACCAGAGGTAAGGTCCAGTCTGTATGACACCAGGGTAAGGTCCAGTCTGTCTGTATGACACCAGAGGTAAGGTCCAGTCTGTATGACACCCGGGTAAGGTCCAGTCTGTATGACACCAGAGGTAAGGTCCAGTCTGTCTGTATGACACCAGGGTAAGGTCCAGTCTGTCTGTATGACACCAGGGTAAGGTCCAGTCTGTCTGTATGACACCAGAGGTAAGGTCCAGTCTGTATGACACCCGGGTAAGGTCCTGTCTGTATGACACCAACGACAATGACTGCTCGTGTCAAGCTGATCCTGCTTGATGAAAAACACCTGCTGATGATTTAGATGAACAGGTGACAGAATAAACAGTGTGGCTGGTACTGTCTTTGTCGGAAACATCACCCACGTTGAAATAATAATCGCCCAACAGAGATTTACTATAGCCTACTGGCTTTTTTGGAAGGTTGTTTTCATGTGCCTGTACCATTTATTTCGGAAAGTCGTGTTCACTGACTGACTGACTGACTGCTGTGCCAGTTTATACAACAGTTAGTTCCGACCAAGTCATTTGATTGGACAAGAGCCATTCCATGAGTGCTGATATACAGTATAACAGCACTGGGACTTTTAACTATAATTATGTATCTTAACTCTGAAATGACCGTTAATTCATAGCTTTCATGTGACGTCACAGCATAGTGGAAACGCCCACCTGACGGGCAAAAGGCACTTTTTGCGGGCAAAACCCACGGGCAAAACCCACTTTTTGCGGGTTAATAACTTTTTTCCCCCGTGGGTTAGGAAAATAATTCCAACGTGTCCGGATAGAGTAGAAGACAGGGAATCCAACACTATTTGAATGGAGTCGATCCTCCACTCCTATCACCGTGGACACAGCAAGGAGCGAATTCCCGGATATAAATATTCCCTCGCCTCGCTGACAGCGGGAGTTGGGAGTTTCGTCCAGCAGCCGGTGAACGCCCGGTTGATCGAGTTTCATATTAAAAGTATATCTTCTCGGGGTGTCAGCGCGTTGGTTAAGAGCTCAAAATGACCGTATACTGATGGTGAATTTAGCAATAATAGTCTTATGTTTGTACCACCTCCATAACCGGTGTTATTCACGGGAAAAGCCGGTGAAGGAGGCACCCTTTGCAGGTCAATAACTTTGATTCTCCGGGGGTTAGGAAAATAATTCCAACGTGTCCGGATAGAGTAGATGACAGGGAATCCAACACTATTTGAATGGAGTCGATCCTCCACTCCTATCACCGTGGACACAGCAAGGAGCGAATTCCCGGATATAAATATTCCCTCGCCGACAGCTGGAGTTGGGAGTTTCGTCCAGCAGCCGGTGAACGCCCGGTTGATCGAGTTTCATATTAAAAGTATATCTTCTCGGGGTGTCAGCGCGGTGGTTAAGGGCTCAAAATGACCGTATACTGATGGTGAATTTAGCAATAATAGTCTTATGTTTGGACCACCTCCATAACCGGTGTTATTCACGGGAAAAGCCGGTCAAGGAGGCACCCTTTGCAGGTCAATAACTTTGATTCTCCGGGGGTTAGGAAAATAATTCCAACGTGTCCGGATAGAGTAGAAGACAGGGAATCCAACACTATTTGAATGGTGTCAATCCTCCACTCCTATCACCGTCGTGTATCTTGATAGTTCTTCATGAGTGAGGTGGTCTAAATAGTAGGCAGCCATGTTGAGCGATGTTGCTATGATACTTTTTGCCCTTCAGGTTGGTGGTTGCTAGGGAAGAAACCACGTGACTGAAAGCTATGAATACAAAGTAGCTAGCCTGCAGATGTTTGTGTTCAGGTTGCTAGGCAACAGTCCAGTTGCGGAACTATTTTTTCTTGACGGAGCCAAAATAAATGATTAAATAAACAAACAAATCATAATCTCTTGTCACTTATTACTGTTAACTAATAAATGGCGCTGGAGAACTGTTGTATAAAAGCAATATCACACTCGAGGTCGTGCCTCGTACCTACGACCGAATCACAGCCGTGCAAACACTCCCTCTCGTCTCGTGTGATATTGCTTATAATTGTGATCTTTATTGTGTGTGACGTCACAATGCGGGTGGGGTAATGCCGATTCACAACAGAGTGGGTGACCGTGACAGTGTCATGGTCACAGACAGGTAAACGGACGGGCCCACGTCACAGACAGGTAAACGGACGGGCCCACGTCACAAACAGGTAAAGGGGCTGGCACACATCTCCAAACAAATTTGGCCACGTCAGTTTTGGAACACCACGCTTCGAAAAAAAAAAAGAGAGAGGGAACTCCTGTAGTATCACTGTCTGGTCAGCAGGGGCAGCAACCAGTCGCTGGTTTGTCGAGACTGCAGTGCTGTGTGTTGACCACCAGGGGCAGCAGTGAGCAAGCAGTAGTCGGTAGTAGAAATCAGAGGTTGTCGAGAGGTCGTCATATTAGTACTGTAAAAGTTGCGAGAAAGTAAACTGTTTTAGGTTAATGTTTCGCACGATGACTAGATAAAGTGGTCTACTTGTTGACGTCAAAAAAACGTCAAAAAACGTGATCACGGCAGCGAAAAGGCCAAGGTAACGTTTACAGTTGGTCGTTCGCTGGTGGGGGGGCTACTTCGATCCAACCCAAAAGTTGTTTACAAGTCGGTGGTTGTCAGCGTCCAGTACTTCTCCACATCGCCCGGGCTTTCCTCCCTTCAACTACATTTCTCTGTAGATCAGAAGTGAAGAACCTGGAAGACACGCTGGATTTAAAACCATTTTAAGCGAGGGGAAAACTTGCAGGATGTCCGACGCCCAAGTTGAATTGGACTCGTCGCGTTTGACAGCGAACTGCGGCGGAGAGAAGCGCCTGGACCAGCCCGACCCGGAGCAGCAGACCCCGGGGGGGCACCAGGACCAGGAGGCTGGGCTGGACGGCCACAGAGCCACGGCGGTCCAGATGGATATGCATGAGAAGTGCAACAATGTTAACGATAAAGAAAACGACCTGGACACGTTGGGCAACAATGTGGACTCGGGTGAAAGTGTGAAGCAGAAGGTAGTTGAAGCCCCCCCGCCTCCAGTGAACCCCTGGACCAAGAGGACCAGCTGTGTGTCCAACAACACCACTAACTCCACTGACGTCTCCCCAGAAAACGGTAAGTTGTGTGTGTGTGTTTGTGTGTATAAGTTGTATCCCCTCCCTGCCCCTACCATGCCCCCAAAAAACACACGTTAGCTGCTTTAGCTTAACTTCTGTTAGCATGCAGTGTTGTGAATACACGTGTGTCTGTGCGGCTCGTTGGCCTGTAGCAGCCCAGTGGATGTGGAGGGAGACGTGTGTCCCTGTGGTGGGCTGTGAGGAACACACGGTGCTTTTGTTGTTTGTTTTATTCGCAAAGTTATTGTAGCTAACGTTAGCTAACTAGCTAGGCAGGCTAGCGCAACGTGGGTCTGGGAGGACAGCTCAGAGCAGAGCAGAGAGGAGAGGTGGGGTTTGGGAGTCCGCGTTTGACTGGCTGACAGCGTCAGTAACATGTTGGCTGCGTTCGTAAAACTCGCTCCGAGAGCGCCGGAGCGCAACACTGGGTTCAACGTCAAGTCATTTGATTGGACAAGAGGCGTTCCACGAGTGCTGATCAGATTTCCAGAGCGTGTTTTACGAACGCAGCCAGCGTCAGTCAACATGTTGAGTTTTCCCAACGAGCAGAGTGTAAAAAGAAAGAAAAAGTGACTATTAATTAGTGTCAAAAATGACGAACGAGCACATTGTCTATTATTACGTCTCACGGGTTAACGCGAGGGTTATTATTAATAGTGTTGGAGTGAACTCATATTTTAGGTGAGACTTCCTGGTCCACACAGCTCTTTACTGGAAGTGGAGTTTTATATCAGTCTTGTCATAACAACAGTAGACAGATTGTGTCCCGCGGTGTAACTTAGAGAAACACAGCCAGTGTCCAGTCTTATGCAGTCATTCTGTCTAAGTTAACCGCGCTGGTCAGCTAGTTGCTGATGGCAGCATATTCCCCCCCTACCATCCCCCAGTATCTGATCGGGTTGCACTGGAACACGTGGAGTGCTGACAACTGCAGCTTTGGCTAACAGCTAGCTACTCAGTACACATGGGGGGGGGGGGGGGGGGGGGGCGTTCGTAAATACGCTCTGGAAGTCTGATCAGCACTCATGGAATGCCTTTTGTCCAATCAAATTACCGGTCGGTCTATGACGGCGAAGGCAGTGTGTGCTCCGGCGCTCTCAGAGCGAATTTTACGAACGCAGCCTACACAGTCTACACGAGCAATGTGTCTGGATGTACCCGGGTCCCGGGCATAAACTATCTCTAAGTTATCTAAGTTAATATGGACAACACTGCCTGATGGTGAAACACGTGTCTCCTAACATGATGTGTCCCCTCCCATACCACAGTTGTATTTACATGTGGTTTGTTAAGTTATTTCTCATTCGTTTTCCTACTTCACCTATTATTAGGTCTCCTAAATTGGCCAAGGTCATCACAATACTCCTTTGTGAAAAAAAAAGTATTCTCCTAATGTTGTAATGGTGTTGTATCAGACCACAGTGTTTAACAGAGTGTGTGAGGTTAGTAAGGTCAGGCATGGTTACACCCCCTGTACCCTGGGCCTTATCAGCAGGCCATTCTCTGGACATGATAAAGACACACAGCACAGACCCTCCCAATGACAGCCTGGCTGCCTGTTTACAATTTGAACACACACACACACACACACACACACACACACACACACACACACACACACACACACACACACCTATAGACACACACACACACACACACACACACACACACACACACACACACACACACACACACACACACACACACAGACAAACACACCTATAGACAAACACACACACATACAGACAAACAAACACACACACACACACACACACACAGACAAACACACTCACAGACAAACAAACAAACAAACACACAGACAGACAGACACACAGACACACACACTCACTCTCTCTCTCTCTCTCTCTCTCTCTCTCTCTCTCTCTCTCTCTCTCTATTAAAACAACTGGAAACAGCTTGTTACCAACAACACAGGGTACTTTAGCCATGTAAAGTAATAACCACTAAACCCAGTCATAATCATGATCTGCATCTAGCCTACATTTACAACTGTCAGCAACTGCGTTTCATTCTACTACCCCCCTGTACTGTTCCCCAGTGTCAAAAAAGATTATTAAAACATTCTTCCATCTTCTAGTACGACGACTGCCAATGGCTCCAGGCCTGAGCATAGATTACTTTCTCCTGCTATGACTGGTGGATACATAGATGATTCACTTACTCGCTTTGGATAAATGCCAAAAAAAATAAATCTAAATGTCATTCGAAAGCGGAATATACAGCGTAAGGGCCACCCCACAAAGTAGAGGTTAAAGATTAGAAATAAAGTCGATGACTTTATTAAAAACCATTGTCATTGACACAAGATTTAGCCTGTAAATAGTTGACAATGTTAGTTCACGAAAGGAAACAGCTGTGTGTATGCCAGGTACAGCATGTGATGATGCTTTCATGTACATGTTGATGGTCCTACGTGAGGCTGTGTGTCATGTACATGTTGATGGTTCTACGTGAGGCTGTGTGTCATGTACATGTTGATGGTTCTACGTGAGGCTGTGTGTCAGTGACTTTCTGTTACTTCATCCACAGAGCAACAGACCCCAGCCAAGGTTGTTCGTGCTGCCAAGCCGAGAGCAAGAAAGTCCAGCAAGGTAAAAAGGCTCTCTGACCTACACGAAAAGTAAAGTAGCCTGTCGATATGTTTATATGTCAACTTGAAGTCTGCTCTCAGAGGCTGAATGCAGACCACTATCCTACGGTCTTAAGAAGGACACTTGATATGCTTGAAATTCAACAAGTTTGACTGATTGGCCTTTCCTTTCTGAGGTGGTCCCCTCACTCAGGTGTAAACTAAATGAATCTCTCTTAACTCTTTCTCTCTTAACTGTTTCTCTCTTAACTGTTTCTTCCATGTGTGTCTGTGTTCTCTGCCTTCCAGTCCAGTGACTTCAGTGACATCACAAACTGGCCCACTCCTGGAGAGTTAGCCAACGAGGTAAGACCTTCTAAGACCTGAGGATCATCTGAGACCTGCGGTCCATCTGAGTGTAAACATGTATCATTTTAGTTGAGATGCTTATGTTGATAATGATAATCACTGCAGTTTATTTCATCCACAACTTTCCATACATCATCAGCTGCCGTGTCTCAGTCTTAACGACCAGACTGCTGCTGCGATCACTTATTCTATTATTGACGCTCTGACGCTACTGTATACAGACAGGCCTGCAGCCATGGTTGATTGTTGTTTATATCCTGCTTATTCTATTATTGATTTTGATTGCCAATGCCTATTTGAACCTGTACACAAGAATTTTACTCCTTGTATCCGGCCACACCCTGTAGGCCACACCCTGTAGTAACAGACCACGCCCCCTAGTACCGGAGACCACGCCCCATAGTAACAGAGACCACGCCCATAGTACCGGAGACCAAGCCCCATAGTAACAGAGACCAAGCCCCCTAGTACCAGAGACCACGCCCCATAGTAACAGAGACCACGCCCCATAGTAACAGTGTGATGCCTATTTGAACCTGTACCCAAGAATTTGACTCATTGTATCCGTACATCGATGTAATACAAGACATTCTGATTCTGACATGTTTTCTCTCCTTCCAGCAGAACCAGAACGTCATTAACGGTCAGGGGAAGAAACAGCCGGCCCCAAAGAGAGAGAGAGAGAGGGAGAGGGAGAGGAAGAGTCAGAGAGGAGAGAAGAGGCTGGACGGCAGCGACGGGAGCGAGAGCAAAGAGAACCAGGCCCAGCAGGACCCCCTGGCTGACCTGACGACCCCCGACCCCCAGGCGGGGGAGGGGGGGGAGGAGGAGGGGGAGGACCCCCAGTCTGCTGCCCTGAGGAAGAGAGGAGGTAAAATGTTCAGACTTATATTTTTGAAAAAAAACGTTGTTGAGAATCACGACACAAACTCGCTAGTCGAGCCAAAATACTGCAACAACGCAATGGATTGGGTGTGTAATCCCCCACTGCTGCCTAGTTAACTAGAACACTACTTTACATTGTTAGCAGGCTCACACAACAAGCTGTGTTAGTCGACTAGGGATGTGTCGTTGATTTTCCACAACGCTGAAATGTATGTAATGCATTTTTCTAAATAAAAGCCCCTTTCATCAGCAGCTGTCACACATGACAAGGTTAGGTCTCAGTGGGAGCACCAGCTAAGACAGAAGTCTCTCTCTGTGAACCATATCAGCAGACCCCTGGGTGTGGCTGTGTTCCATACAGCTTTAACTCTCGTCCTCCGTGTTACCCAGCATGCACCTGTCCCAACCTGAGCTCAAGTGCTGTGTTCGCTATGCTCCACTGCTAGCTAACAAGTGTAAGATGGTGTCACGCCCTGTAGTAACAGACCACGCCCCTAGTAACAGAGACCACGCCCCTAGTAACAGAGACCACGCCCCCTAGCAACACAGACCACACCCTGTAGTAACAGAGACCACGCCCCCTAGTACCGGAGACCACGCCCCATAGTAACAGAGACCACGGCCCATAGTAACAGAGACCACGGCCCATAGTAACAGAGACCACGCCCTATAGTAACAGAGACCAGGCCCCATAGTATCAGAGGCCACGCCCCCTAGTAACAGAGACAACGCCCCATAGTAACAGAGGCCACGCCCCCTAGTACCAGAGACCACGCCCCCTAGTAACAGAGGCCACGCCCCATAGTAACAGAGCGTAGACTATGATATTCAACATGTGGACAGATTGAAAATGTTTTTTATGTTTTAACCCTAACAAAATAATGAATTGAAGGTGCAGTTCTGGTCAGGTGATCAGACGGTATCTGGAGCAGATTTAACACACCTGTAGAGACCCAGGAACAATGGGACACCATCACATACCATCACATGTCATATGGAGGAATATGAACCAATCACATGTGCTTGTCTGGTT
Source organism: Nansenia antarctica (assembly GCF_963989245.1). Lineage (NCBI taxonomy): Eukaryota > Metazoa > Chordata > Actinopteri > Argentiniformes > Microstomatidae > Nansenia > Nansenia antarctica. The sequence goes on along the minus strand of NC_137674.1, from coordinate 22,679,297 downwards.
GACCTTAGCCTGTAACAGCAGGTCCTCTTGTGTTTCTGAGAGCTTCCTGTTTCCTGTCTGATGTGATGGTGTTCCTCTCAGGTTGGAGACGGGAGCCGCGGGAGTTCGTGGAGGATGCTGGGAGCTCACGCAGCGAGGGAGGCGGCGTCCGGGGGGGGCTCAGCGAGGGAGGGGTCCGGGGGGGGCTCAGAGGCCGAGGGAGAGGACGTGGCCGAGGGAGGGGCCGTGGGAGAGGTAACTAACACTCTGTCATGGTGCATCATGGTCTCATGGTTATTAGTCACACACACACACACACACACACACACACACACCACACACACACACCACACACCACACACACACACACACACACACACACACACACACACACACCACACACACACACCACACACACACACACACACACACACACATACTGCATGGCCACTTTTTTCTATTCAAAGTTTAACTTTATTTACACAGCAGATATCATACCCAGTACAGTTGAGTTCATAGGAATAATAAACAGAACCAGATTTAGTTGTTAAGGCAGGGTATCCGCGGTGTCTTGAAAAGTATTAAAAGTTGATAAATCAATTTTGGGAAAATCAAGACCCTTAATAAGTATTAAAAAGTCTTATCACGATTTTATGAGGTCTTGAATTTTGTTGGTATTTTTGGTGAATTTATTAAGATAAACCGGAAATTCTGTTGTATGATAGTGGTCTAGTCTATTGCAAACTAAAACTGTTATGTTGAAGGTGTCACTGATGTAAACGGTTACAGCTCCAAGTGGCGGTGAGGTCTGGAAAAATATTGACAAGGTCTTTAAAAAAGTCTTAGAAAGGTATTGAAATTAACCTCAAGATTCCTGTATATACCCTGTAAGGAACACACAGGGATGACCTGTTCCTGTTGCTAGAAATTAGATTAGATTAGATTAGATTCAACTTTACTGTCATCACAGAGTACAAGTACAATACAACGGAATGCAGTTTAGCATCCAACCAGAAGTGCAAACAGTGATATAAGGGCATGATATAAATAGAACAAGAGGTAGTGATAGGTAACTATGTAGTATCCAGTATGTGTAGAGGTAGTATTGTAAACATCAGTATAGTTTAGAGGTAAATACAGTTATGAGCTATACAGTTATGGAGTATATACAGTTATGAGCTATGTACAGTGAGGTAGTTGATGTACAGTGAAGTAGTTGATGTACAGTGAGGTAGTTGATGTACAGTGAGGTAGTTGATGTACAGTGAGGTAGTTGATGTACAGTGAGGTAGTTGATGTTCATGATGATTCATGGAGAATCCTTCCCTAACAGTTTCTGCCTGTGTGTGTGTGTCCTGTGTCCCCCCCCCCAGGCCGGTTCGACCACGCCCACGGCTACCGGGACGGCTTCTCCTCAGACGGGTCCAAAGGCCCGCCGGCCGAGTTCGGCTCCAACATGGTGTACTATTACCATGACGACGGGAACAGAGTCCAGATGTACACCGTGGACGAGAAGCTGCTGAAGGACTACATCAAACGCCAGATGTGAGACGCTTAACCATAATAATAATAATAATAACTTTTATTTGTATAGCACTTTTCCTGCAAACGTTGCAGCTCAAAGTGCTTTAATGATTATATCATCATCATTTAATCATATAGTCATTTAATTGTGTGTGTGTGTGGGGTATGGTAATTGCCTCCCCTGTCAATGGTAATTAATCCTCATTATCTGGTGTTACTCTCTTTATGTGTGTGTGTGTGTGTGCTTACTGTAGTCTGGTGTGTCTGTAGTCTGGTGTGTCTGTAGTCTGGTGTGTCTGTAGTCTGGTGTGTCTGTAGTCTGGTGTGTCTGTAGTCTGGTGTGTCTGTAGTCTGGTGTGTCTGTAGTGTCTGTAGTCTGGTGTGTCTGTAGTCTGGTGTGTCTGTGGTCTGGTGTGTCTGTAGTCTGGTGTGTCTGTAGTGTCTGTAGTCTGGTGTGTCTGTAGTCTGGTGTGTCTGTAGTCTGGTGTGTCTGTAGTCTGGTGTGTCTGTAGTCTGGTGTGTCTGTACTCTGGTGTGTCTGTACTCTAGTGTGTCTGTAGTCTGGTGTGTCTGTGGTCTGGTGTGTCTGTAGTCTGGTGTGTCTGTAGTGTCTGTAGTCTGGTGTGTCTGTAGTCTGGTGTGTCTGTAATGTCTGTAGTCTGGTGTGTCTGTAGTCTGGTGTGTCTGTAATGTCTGTAGTCTGGTGTGTCTGTAGTCTGGTGTGTCTGTAGTCTGGTGTGTCTGTAGTCTGGTGTGTCTGTAGTCTGGTGTGTCTACTCTGGTGTGTCTGTAGTCTGGTGTGTCTGTAGTCTGGTGTGTCTGTAATGTCTGTAGTCTGGTGTGTCTGTAGTCTGGTGTGTCTGTAGTCTGGTGTGTCTGTAGTCTGGTGTGTCTGTAGTCTGGTGTGTCTACTCTGGTGTGTCTGTAGTCTGGTGTGTCTGTAGTCTGGTGTGTCTGTAATGTCTGTAGTCTGGTGTGTCTGTAGTCGGGTGTGTCTGTGGTCTGGTGTGTCTGTAGTCTGGTGTGTCTGTACTCTAGTGTGTCTGTAGTCTGGTGTGTCTGTAGTCTGGTGTGTCTGTACTCTGGTGTGTCTGTACTCTAGTGTGTCTGTAGTCTGGTATGTGTGTAGTCTGGTGTGTCTGTAGTATGGTGTGTCTGTAGTGTCTGTAGTCTGGTGTGTCTGTAGTCTGGTGTGTCTGTAGTCTGGTGTGTCTGTAGTCTGGTGTGTCTGTAGTCTGGTGTGTCTGTAGTCTGGTGTGTCTGTACTCTGGTGTGTCTGTAGTCTGGTGTGTCTGTAGTCTGGTGTGTCTGTGGTCTGATGTGTCTGTAGTCGGGTGTGTCTGTAGCCTGGTGTGTCTGTAGTCTGGTGTGTCTGTAGTCTGGTATGTGTGTAGTCTGGTGTGTCTGTAGTCTGGTGTGTCTACTCTGGTGTGTCTGTGGTCTGGTGTGTCTGTAGTCTGGTGTGTCTGGAGTCTGGTGTCTGTAGCCTGGTGTGTCTGTAGTCTGGTGTGTCTGTGGTCTGGTGTGTCTGTGGTCTGGTGTGTCTGTAGTCTGGTGTGTCTGTAGTCTGGTGTGTCTGTAGCCTGGTGTGTCTGTAGTCTGGTGTGTCTGTAGTCTGGTGTGTCTGTAGCCTGGTGTGTCTGTAGTCTGGTGTGTCTGTAGTCTGGTGTATGTGTAGTCGGGTGTGTCTGTAGCCTGGTGTGTCTGTAGCCTGGTGTGTCTGTAGTCTGGTGTGTCTGTAGTCTGGTGTATGTGTAGTCTGGTGTGTCTGTGGTCTGGTGTGTCTGTAGTCTGGTGTGTCTGTAGTCTGGTGTGTCTGTAGTCTGGTGTGTCTGTAGTCTGGTATACAGTATTAGGATGAATCCCAATTCACCCCTCCGGCTCCGTTTTCACCCCTTCGGCTCCGTTTTGCGCGTTCACGTGTAGGGGTAGTGGCGTCCCAATTCATTTTACATGGAGTGTTAGGGCTAGGGTTTTCCATGGCTCCATTTGGAGAAAATCTGCACCCACGTTCCATTCGGAGCCATGAGACTCCCTTCCGGCATGCATTGCGAATCATCTACAGAAATTGTATTTTCGCTCTCGTAAATACGGAAGCAAGCCTGAAATGTCATTAACTTTTTCTGTAATTACTTGTAATTAAAGACTTGAAAAATTATGATAACCATCGTATTATCTTAGTTTAATGTCATTTCAATGCATTATAGACCTTTTCTTTATAACAAGCTTAACAAAAAAATCGCTTTTATGTCGAGGTGCTGTGTCTAACGTCACAGGCTGATTTGTGGCCGACAGTCGCGCATATGACATATTTCCATGTCTGATGGCATATGACACCTACTAATGTCATTTCAATGCATTATAGACCTTTTCTTTACAACAAGCATAACAAAAAAATCGCTGTTATGCCGAGGTGCTTAACATAGAAAGTTCCACAGTCCAGCGCGCTCGGGACAGCGGGCAGGACACTGGAGCCAGCAGGACACCGGAGCACTCATATCTGCGTGTTTGTCACAGGCTGACAGTCACCGTGTTCCGCTGCCCCGACGTCAGTCCCATGGAAGTGTCAAGCACAGCCTTCCCCATAGAAATACATCGGTGCGCGATTTACATTTCAGAGATGTACAATCATGTTTCTTTAGAAATAAATTATTACCTGTGGTGTTTGACAGCATGATAGGCGCGAATTTCCCCCCCTTAGTGGTATATAACCAGTTCGGTTCGCGTCAGGTCGGCCCAGTTCAGTTTAGATCAGTTCTGGTTTTCCATTATACACAAACCGACCCGGACTAGTAGGAGGAGTAGACGATAGTAGGCGGAGTTACGCGTCACACGCAGCCTGGCAAAAAGCTTCCGGGTGTACACAGCAACAAGTGATTTTTTTGGAGAGAAAGAGAAAGAGAGAGAGGAAGCTATGTACACATAATAAAGTCATGTTTTTTGAACCCTTAAAACCACTGCCTTCACTTGTCTGCTTTATGAACTGTAGTATCATCATCGGGAAACGCCGACAAGACGCGAATCTACCGGCATTTGACTCCACAGTTAAACGCGAAAATGGCTGGACAGCACAGCAGCAGCGGCCGGGTGAACTCCCGGTTCATCGAGTTTACGGTTAAAAGCATAACTTCTCGGGGTGTCAGCGCGGTGGTTAAGGGCTCAAAATGACCGTAGACAGATGGTGAAGTTAGCAAAGGAGTATTGTGTTTGTACCACCTCCACAGCCGGAGTTATTCACGGGCAAAGACGGTGCATAATAGCGATTTCTGTGTTGTGCTTGTTGTAAATAAAAGTTCGATGATTCATTGAAATGACATTAAACTAAGATAATACGATGGTCAGCATAATTTTTCGAATCTTTATTAATAAGCTATTACAGAAACTGTAGTGACATTTTCCTAGAGTGAATGTGGTATTTCAAGATGGCGGTTAGTGAAGAAATAAATATGGACTTGGGATGACGATTTTCCATTGACCAATCAACGGTGTGCAGCGTCACACGTCACACGCAGCCTGGCAAAGAGACCCGGATATGAAATTGTAGACCCTGGGGTCGATGTGGAGCTAAAGAAGCGAGCTGACCTGGGACCGAACCGACCTGGGACGACTAATGGAAAAGGGGAGCGAAGCGGGCTGACCCGGGTCAGCACCAGGTCAGCACCGTAGTGGAAAAGCCCCATTAGTGTCGTTTAGTTTTTTTTCAACCATCAAAACGCAGTGTGGCTGTGCGTCCTGCAGGGGGCAGTGTTGTGTGCTGCGATTGAGTGGCAGCCTCGGCCTCGTACAGACAGCCAGACAGAGTAGCGGGGGGGGGGGGGGGGGGGGACTGTTAGTGGCTGTGGGAGGGGGGGGGGGAGGACTGTTAGTGGCTGTGGGCGGGGAGGGTTGGTGAGGACTCTTAGTGGGTGTGTGTGGGGGGGGGGGGACTCTTAGTGGGTGTGTGTGGGGGGGTGGGGGTGGTGAGGACTCTTAGTGGGTGGGTGTGGGGTGGGGGGGAGGAGTGTAAAGCGCTTTGGAATATGACGCTATATAAGTGCAGTCCGTTTACCATTCGCTACCATCACTGTGTATCTTACCATGTGTGCTTTTGCAGGAGTGGTATAGGAATTAAATGTTTTCACAGGTTTGATTCTTCTTGATACCTCTAATCAAAGCGCTAATCAAAGCGCTTTACAACGGCCTCTCATTCACCCATTCACACACATTCACACACCAATGGTGGCCAAGCTACCATGCAAGGCGCCGGCCCGCTCATTGGGAGCAATTTGGGGTTCAGTGTTTAACAGCATATTCTTTAGACGCAGTCATACACAAGCACACACACCATGCAGAGTGTTTCATCAACACAGTGCTCACTGTTTCCCATCATGCCTCTGACTGACATGTGTCTGTCCTCCCTCCAGAGAGGTCTACTACAGCCATGCCTCTAACTCTGTCCTCCCTCCAGAGAGTATTACTACAGCCATGCCTCTAATACTGCCCTTCCTCCAGAGAGTATTACTACAGCCATGCCTCTAATACTGTCCCTCCCTCCAGAGAGTATTACTACAGCCATGCCTCTAATACTGTCCCTCCCTCCAGAGAGTATTACTACAGCCATGCCTCTAATACTGTCCCTCCCTCCAGAGAGTATTACTACAGCCATGCCTCTAATACTGTCCTCCCTCCAGAGAGTATTACTACAGCCATGCCTCTAATACTGTCCCTCCCTCCAGAGAGTATTACTACAGCCATGCCTCTAATACTGTCCCTCCCTCCAGAGAGTATTACTACAGCCATGCCTCTAATACTGTCCTCCCTCCAGAGAGTATTACTACAGCCATGCCTCTAATACTGTCCCTCCCTCCAGAGAGTATTATTACAACCATGCCTCTAATACTGTCCCTCCCTCCAGAGAGTATTTTTACAGCCATGCCTCTAATACTGTCCCTCCCTCCAGAGAGCCATGCCTCTAATACTGCCCTTCCTCCAGAGAGGTCTACTACAATCATGCCTCTAATACTGCCCTTCCTCCAGAGAGGTCTACTACAGCCATGCCTCTAATACTGCCCTCCCTCCAGAGAGGTCTACTACAGCCATGCCTCTAATACTGTCCTCCCTCCAGAGAGTACTACTTCAGCCTGCACAACCTGGAGAGAGACTTCTTCCTGCGGAGGAAGATGGACGCCCAGGGTTTCCTCCCGGTCTCTCTCATCGCCGGCTTCCACAGAGTCCAGGCCCTGACCACCGACGTCAGCCTCATAGTGGAGGTGCATCTCTTTACATTTCTTTATTAGGATAAACCCCATGAGATGTGTCATCTTGTTTTAGATTAATTAAAACATTATACATGGATACATTTTACATATTTTTTCTATTGATAGTCAATGTTTTACTGTAGTTAACCAACGGCAACAATTGTGTGTGTGCGTGTGTCTGTGTGTGTGTGTCTGTGTCTCTGTGTATGTCTGTGTCTCTCTGTTTGTCTGTGTCTGTGTCTGTGTCTGTGTGTCTGTGTCTGTCTCTGTCTGTGTCTGTCTCTGTCTGTGTCTCTCTCTGTCTCTCTCTCTGTGTGTGTGTCTCTGTGTGTCTGTGTGTCTGTGTGTGTCTCTGTGTGTGTCTGTGTGTGTGTGTGTCTCTCTGTGTGTGTGTGTGTGTGTGTGTGCGCGCTCTACCAGGCCTTGAAGAACAGCAGTGAGGTGGAGCTGATCGAGGGGAAGGTGAGGTGTAAGGTGGACCCAGAACGCTGGCCCATCTCCCCCCTGACAGACCTCCCCCCCCCCCCCACCGTGGGCTGCCCCAGGACAGACCTCCCCCCCACCCCCATCGTGGGCTCCCCTAGGACGGACTTCTCCCAGCTCATCAACTGTCCTGAGTTCATCCCGGGACGGGCCTTCTCCTGCGTCACCACTGGTTAGTCACTAGAACTTAGAATTCAGAATTTAGAATTTAGAATTTAACAGATGCTTTTACTCCAAAGGGATTTACAATTACAAATTCCAGGGACATTCCCCCTGGAGTAACTGAGGGCTGAGTGTCTTACTCAAGGACACACTAGTGATGGTGTTCCCAGGTCTTACTCAAGGACACACTAGTGGTGGTGTTCCCAGGTCTTACTCAAGGACACACTAGTGGTGGTGTTCCCAGGTCTTACTCAAGGACACACTAGTGGTGGTGTTCCCAGGTCTTACTCAAGGGCACACTAGTGGTGGTGTTCCCAGGTCTTACTCAAGGACACACTAGTTGTGGTGTTCCCAGGTCTTACTCAAGGACACACTAGTGTTGGTGTTTCCAGGTCTTACTCAAGGACACACTAGTGGTGGTGTTCCCAGGTCTTACTCAAGGACACACTAGTGGTGGTGTTCCCAGGTGGGATTTGAACACAACCTTCCGATCACCAGTCCACTAGACCTCACTATCCACTAGACCACCACTACCCCTAGTCACTATGTTCCGATGCTATGCTAGCTCATGATGCTACGCTGGCTCATGGTAAATGTTAATGGTAAAGCCGTTATTTATTTATAATAAAGGCCGTAAGACCATCCCAATAGCACGTACATGTTTCTGTCTGGGAAAATGTCAAAACATTTTATTTTGACAACCCTTGCGAGACTTATCAAAATAAACCTGGATTGTCCTTTAGTGACGTTGATGGAATACCCCCTTGGTCTCTGATCTCTCCCTGTGTTGTTCCCTAGGCTCCTCCCCCTCCCCAGGCTCCTCCCCTGTCAAACAGACGGCTGCTGGCCCCGCCCACCCGGAAGCCCCGCCCCCGGCCCTCCCCTCCCCAGACTCTGACCCGTCTAAAGACTCCTCGTCCCCCGCTGACGTGAAGGGCCCCCCCCCCGCCTTCCCCCCCGACCCCGAGGCCCAGCCCTGGGTCCAGGTGGAGAAACGCCACCGGACCTCCACCGGCAAGACCAAGGTACGTACCCCCCCCCCCCCCCGGTTAGACCAAGGTACGTCCCCCCCCCCCCCCCCCCCCCGGTTAGACCAAGGTAGGTACCCCCCCTGAGAGGTTAGGCCAAGGTACGCCTGAGTGTTTCCCCCCCCCCACTGAGAGTAGGTGGTAAGACCAAGGTACGCCTCACCTCCAGGCCTCACCAGGAGCCTCTCCTATTCACCTCTCCCTCTCCTCCTCACCTCTCCCTCTCCTACTCACCTCTCCCTCTCCTCCTCACCTCTCCCTCTCCTACTCACCTCACCCTCTCCTCCTCACCTCTCCCTCTCCTCCTCACCTCTCCCTCTCCTACTCACCTCTCCCTCTCCTCCTCACCTCTCCCTCTCCTCCTCACCTCTCCCTCTCCTCCTCACCTCTCCCTCTCCTCCTCACCTCACCCTCTCCTCCTCACCTCTCCCTCTCCTCCTCACCTCACCCTCTCCTACTCACCTCTCCCTCTCCTACTCACCTCTCCCTCTCCTACTCACCTCTCCCTCTCCTCCTCACCTCTCCCTCTCCTCCTCACCTCACCCTCTCCTCCTCACCTCACCCTCTCCTACTCACCTCTCCCTCTCCTCCTCACCTCTCCCTCTCCTACTCACCTCTCCCTCTCCTCCTCACCTCTCCCTCTCCTCCTCACCTCACCCTCTCCTCCTCACCTCTCCCTCTCCTCCTCACCTCTCCCTCCTACTCACCTCTCCCTCTCCTCCTCACCTCTCCCTCTCCTCCTCACCTCACCCTCTCCTCCTCACCTCACCCTCTCCTCCTCACCTCTCCCTCTCCTCCTCACCTCTCCCTCTCCTCCTCACCTCCCCCTCTCCTCCTCACCTCTCCCTCTCCTCCTCACCTCTCCCTCTCCTACTCACCTCTCCCTCTCCTACTCACCTCTCCCTCTCCTACTCACCTCTCCCTCTCCTCCTCACCTCTCCCTCTCCTACTCACCTCTCCCTCTCCTACTCACCTCTCCCTCTCCTCCTCACCTCCCCCTCTCCTCCTCACCTCTCCCTCTCCTACTCACCTCTCCCTCTCCTACTCACCTCTCCCTCTCCTCCTCACCTCCCCCTCTCCTCCTCACCTCCCCCTCTCCTCCTCACCTCTCCCTCTCCTCCTCACCTCTCCCTCTCCTCCTCACCTCACCCTCTCCTCCTCACCTCTCCCTCTCCTCCTCACCTCTCCCTCTCCTCCTCACCTCCCCCTCTCCTCCTCACCTCTCCCTCTCCTCCTCACCTCTCCCTCTCCTACTCACCTCTCCCTCTCCTACTCACCTCACCCTCTCACCTCACCCTCTCCTACTCACCTCTCCCTCTCCTCCTCACCTCTCCCTCTCCTCCTCACCTCTCCCTCTCCTACTCACCTCTCCCTCTCCTCCTCACCTCACCCTCTCCTCCTCACCCTCTCCCTCTCCTACTCACCTCTCCCTCTCCTCCTCACCTCACCCTCTCACCTCACCCTCTCCCTCTCCTCCTCACCTCACCCTCTCCTACTCACCTCTCCCTCTCCTCCTCACCTCTCCCTCCTACTCACCTCTCCCTCTCCTCCTCACCTCCCCCTCTCCTACTCACCTCCCCCTCTCCTCCTCACCTCCCCCTCTCCTCCTCACCTCTCCCTCTCCTCCTCACCTCTCCCTCTCCTACTCACCTCTCCCTCTCCTCCTCACCTCCCCCTCTCCTCCTCACCTCTCCCTCTCCTACTCACCTCACCCTCTCCTGCTCACCTCTCCCTCTCCTCCTCACCTCTCCCTCTCCTCCTCACCTCACCCTCTCACCTCTCCCTCTCCTACTCACCTCTCCCTCTCCTCCTCACCTCTCCCTCTCCTACTCACCTCTCCCTCTCCTCACCTCTCCCTCTCCTACTCACCTCACCCTCTCCTGCGCTTCGCCTCACACACCTTTACCCTCATGTTGTCTAAGTGGCTCCAGGGGTGCCGGCTATGACTATGCGCTGACTACCCCTGTCCCTAGTGCAGAAAACACCTGTCTGCTGCTCATCTTCTTTTCTCCTTTCATCTGTGTCTGCTGGTCTCTGCTGGTCTCGCTGCTGGTTTCTCTGCTGGTCGCTGCTGGTCTCTCTGCTGGTCTCTGCTGGTCTCTCCTCTTGGACAGCAGCATGTCAGTGATGATGTGTCCCATGTTAGCGCCTGTCCCCCAGAGCCTCAGCTACCCTGCTGTCCTTCTACAGTTGAGTACCTCTCATCTCTCCTCCTCCTCCTCCTTCAACCTCTCATCTCTCCTCCTCCTCCTTCACTCTCTTTGCTCTTTCCCCCTTTTCCTCTCCACACACATCTCTCACTTCCACTAACAACATGCCAGGATAGTCCAGTGTATCTGACCCTCTCCAGCCTCAGTGTGTCATTGATGTGTATGTCCCGGTGGGTGATGTGTATGTCACGGTGGGTGATTGGCCTATCAGTTGACCACTCCTCTCTCTGTCGTCCAGGAGCCCAGCGACGCCCCCCTCCAGCCCGCCCCCCCCCAGCCCGCGGCCCCCCAGCCAGACCAGGAGGAGCTGGACTTCATGTTCGACGAGGAGATGGAGCAGATGGCCCCGCGCAAGAACACCTTCACCGACTGGTCCGACGACGACTCGGACTACGAGATGGACGACCGCGACGTCAACAAGATCCTGATCGTCACACAGACGCCCCCCCACCTCCGCAAGCACCCCGGGGGGGACCGCACGGGCAGCCACGAGTCCCGCGCACGCATCACCACCGACCTGGCCAAGGCCATCAACGACGGGCTGTACTACTACGAACAGGACCTCTGGTCTGGGGACGACCACCCAGAATGCACCACGGCCAAGGTGAGGGGGGGAGGGAGGGAGGGAGAGGAGAGGCAGGAGACAGGAAATATGGAGCAATATTTGAGGATACATATAAATAAGACATATAGAATATAACAACAAAATATAAGAGGCAACATTTGTAAAAAAAAAAAAAAATGGGATAACATTATTGAATTATATACATTTTAGGCAAGAGAAATATACATCCAGCAGAATTTTGCACAGGAGTTGGACAGCAGCACTATGTGTGTCGAGTTTAGAATCATCTACAGTGTGACTGTCTTATCTGAAGCCTTATCAGTGACCAGCCCACAGACTCTCCACCAGCACATAGACTCTCCACCAGCACATAGACTCTCTACCAGCACATAGACTCTCTACCAGCACATAGCCTCTCTACCAGCACATAGCCTCTCCACCAGCACATAGACTCTCTACCAGCACATAGACTCTCTACCAGCACATAGACTCTCTAACAGCACATAGACTCTCTACCAGCACATAGACTCTCTACCAGCACATAGGCTCTCTACCAGCACACAGACTCTCCACCAGCACATAGACTCTCCACCAGCACATAGACTCTCTACCAGCACATAGACTCTCCACCAGCACATAGACTCTCTACCAGCACATAGACTCTCTACCAGCACACAGACTCTCCTCCAGCACATAGACTCTCCACCAGCACATAGACTCTCCCTCAGCACGGATGTACGGAGCTGCCAACATGTACAACCTCCCAGAATAGCCCCACTATTTGTCGCCCCACTATACCAGCCCCCCGTGACGAGGTGTGTGTGTCCAGGGAGCGTTTGGAGTTAACCCCTTGTGGGCCACAACATCAAACAGTCTGGGTCACACAGCGTAGCTCAATTGTGGCAAATGTTATGTCACATAGGCAATCAGCGAGCATGCTGGGTAGATACTGAATACCACAGACTCCTAGAGAATCACTCTGAATAGATAGACTCCTAGAGAATCACTGAATAGATAGACTCCTAGAGAATCACTGAATAGATAGACTCCTAGAGAATCATTGAATAGATAGACTCCTAGAGAATCACACCATGTAGCTGTTCACCAGTGCTTCTGTCTGCAGACCTGTCTTCCTATCTTCAGCTGTCAGCCTTGTGTGTGTGTGTGTGTGTGTGTGTGTGTGTGTGTGTGTGTGTGTGTTTTGTGCAGCAGGAGGAGTGAGAGCAGGGACAGACAGCCAGGGTCAGAGAGAGAGAGAGGGAGACCCACCTGTTGAGACTTGATAAAGAACAACTGGTTCAGCAGCATGCTAGGCCTCAGAGACTCCCACACTCTGCTACCTCACCCCCCCCCCCCCCGACCAGCCCATGGCTACCTCACCCCCCCCCCCCCCCCCCCCGACCAGCCCATAGCTACCTCACCCCCACCCCCCCCGACCAGCCCATGGCTACCTCACCCCCACCCCCCCCGACCAGCCCATAGCTACCTCACCCCCCCCCCCCCCCTCCCACAACCAACCCTTAACTACCTCAGCCCCCGAAGAAACAAACACACGCATGACAATAAAGCTAGTGAACCGTGAGCATCGGTGTGTTTTCTGCTCATGATTCTTCTGAGATGTTCACCTACACAGATGGTGACAGGCAGTTCATTACTGTATGGATGTTATTGTGTCAATGGTTCTTTGAATGGTCAGGTAAAGTTATTTTATTTTTTATTTTTCAGAGTGGGGCAGTCCCACTCATATGTGTCATTTTATTGGACAGATACAGTGAAGACAGACATGACAGTAAGGAGAAGAAGGGGGAGAGAGAGAGGGCATGTCAGCAGGGCATGGGCCGGATTCTAACCCATGCAGACATGGGCATATGTGTGCACTGTAGACCGCGGTACTAGACCACTGGTCCACCTCAGGCCATGGTGCTAGACCACTGGACCACCCCAGGCCATGGTGCTAGACCACTGGACCACCCCAGGCCATGGTGCTAGACCACTGGACCACCCCAGGCCATGGTGCTAGACCACTGGACCACCCCAGGCCATGGTGCTAGACCACTGGACCACCCCAGGCCATGGTGCTAGACCACTGGACCACCCCAGGCCATGGTGCTAGACCGCTGGACCACCCCAGGCCACAGCAGTTCAAGTCGTGCTCATACTGTAGGTGTTAGGGTTTGGGTCTGGTGGGAAACGCACCAGCTGAGTTGTGACACCAAGGTCACGCCAGGTGGAACAGTTCAAAGTCTCTTCTGGTGATAAAACGTGACACATGCAGAGCATCACATCTGCTCCGGTCACATCAGCATGTTCCCTCAGCTGTCTCCTCAAGGTTCTGTCTCCTCAAGGTTTTGGAAGACAATATTTTTACATATTATTGAAATTTGTATAAAATTTGTTTCTACAACCAAATAAGCAACAACAGTTTCCTGTAACTGCAATCCTTTGTATCATGTTCATGCTCCTCTGTGGCTCGGTTGGTAGAGCGTGGCGCTAACAACGCTTAGGTTGTGGGTTCGATCCCCGCTGGGACCGTATATACTGAAAAATGTATGTATGCACTCACTGCAATGTTAGTCTCTTTGGATAAAAGCGTCAGCTAAATGGTATATATTATTATATTATATTTCGCACAGCTATTTTTACCAGCTCAGTGGCCTTGCAGATAGAGTGTCCACCCTGAGATCGGGAGGTTGTGAGTTCGATCCCCGGCCGAGTCGTACCACCAAAGACTATAAACATGGTACCTGATGCCTCCCTGCTTGGCACTCAGCATTAAGGGTTGGATTGGGGGGGTAAGAGCCTGCAACATACCAGCGTCATGTACTTGTACATCAAGCCGCCTCACGCTACGGAAACAGGAGATAGGCTCCTGCCCCCTAAGGGCCGTTAGGCTCCAGAACCATCGGTTCTCAACGCTACTTACTTTACTTTATATTTCGTACAGATAGCAAGCTGTCTTAAGTAATGAATTGGTTATTAGCATACGCAGTGTAAAGGTGGTCTAGTGTAGTTCTCTGCTGTGTGTGTTCATGTTGGTTCTGATGGCATGTTGCCCCCCCCTCCCCCCAGCAGGAGGTGGAGACCTTCAGGAAGCTGAATGTGATCAGTAAGGATGAGTTTGACACCCTCACCCCCAAAACGCCCGTGGACCCCACCCAGGAGGTGCCCCCTCTTCCACAGACAGGTTCGTTGAGTCAAGTCACTCTGCAGCCCGGCACCCTGATGATTATGGTTGTCATACATTTATTGTGAGCTGTGGTTGCTGCACCTCGTTATTAACAGCCTATAGACAGCCTATACTGCCCTGCAGAAGCTAACTGCAGTAACTACGCAAACAGTGTGAGACTATCCAGCCAAATGCAATACTGCAATTCTTTATATCCCTTTTCTCTAAGATGGAGCGAGATTGAACTCTGAAACTTTGTCACAAGATAAAACAGATATTGAGAAGTTCAATTTCACTTATAACTACATTTTGGGGAAAAATGGTAGTTACTGCAGTTAGATTCTGCAAGGCAGTGTATACAGCCTATAGACAGCCTGTATGCTCAGCTTATAACAGCCTATAGACAGCCTGTAGACAGATAAACAGACTGCCTATAGACAGCCTGTAGACAGATAGACAGCCTATAAACAGCCTATAACAGCCTGTAGACAGATAGACAGCCTGTACGTCCAGCCTGCTGATGTCCTACCCACGGGCGTTTCCAGAGGAGATGCAGGGCGTGTCGGACGGCCTGGCCCAGTCCCTCCCCACCACGGTGCCTGACTCCCCCAGCGACCGCCAGCCCCCCCGGACCCCCAAGACCCCCCGCACCCCCGGAGGGAGGCAGGACCCCAACAAGACCCCCCGCTTCTACCCCGTCCCCATCAAGGAAGGAGGGGACATCGACGGGCAGGTGAGGCGTCCACTGTCGTCTTTTAAGTTTGGTCTGTTTATCCAGAGGTCCAGGGGTCAAAGTTCATCAATGTTTATCATTGTGATGATGACAAGCACTGCAGTGGCTGAAGTTCACCCATAACACATTCTTTTCTGCTGTTGTTGCTAGGTAACTGCTGTTGTTACTAGGTAACTGCTGTCGTTGCTAGGTAACTGCTGTTGTTACTAGGTAACTGCTGTTGTTGCTAGGTAAGTGCTGTTGTTACTAGGGGACTGTTACCAGGTAACTGTTGCTATGAAGCCTCTGACCAGAGAGCCTGGGTCAGTCGTCATTATCAACAGACACATTTTCATGGTCGTTATCTTTTACGATCATCTCATCTTCAGTGTTGACAGGGCCAGTCTGCTAACTTCATGTCATGTGCCTTTATCCATACAGTAGTAGTAATGAGTGGGTGTGTCCTAAATGAAATAACAATAGTTATTCTTAAGCATACTAGTCAAATTGTGCTCCAGATTTAGTGTAATTAACTGTGTTATTGGATTATATTCTTGTGTGTGCCTCTCCCTGCCTGAGGTGGTGTGCGTGCACGCGTGTTTAGTTGTTGTTGTTTTAGGCCATTTCTGCTTTCTAGGGATGGAGACAGTAGAGATTGGCAGGAAAGATAGGTGACAGAGAGGAGGGATGACAGGAAGGATAGGTGAGAGAGAGGAGGGGG
Source organism: Nansenia antarctica (assembly GCF_963989245.1). NCBI lineage: Eukaryota > Metazoa > Chordata > Actinopteri > Argentiniformes > Microstomatidae > Nansenia > Nansenia antarctica. The sequence continues at coordinate 22,663,510 of NC_137674.1, read as the reverse complement.
GATATGCAGGATAGGTGACAGAGAGGAGGGATGACATGAAAGATAGGTGACAGAGAGGAGGGATGACATGAAGGATAGGTGAGAGAGAGGAGGGGGGATATGCAGGATAGGTGAGAGAGAGGAGGGGGGATATGCAGGATAGGTGAGAGAGAGGAGGGGGGATATGCAGGATATGTCGACGGCCAGAATCGGCCCAGGGACCCTGCGATTCCATGGCTGACGTCTTAGTGTGCTATGCCACTAAGCGGCCCGTGTGTGTGAGTTTAACCCTGTGTGTTCCTGTGTGTGTGTGTGAGAGTTTAACCGTGTGTGTGTGTGTGTGTGTGTGTGTGTGTGTGTGTGTTTGTGTTGTGTGTGTGTGTGTGTGTGTGTGTGTGTGTGTGTGTGTGTGTGTGAGAGAGAGAGTTTAACCCCGTGTGTTCCTGTGTGTGTGTGTGTGTGTGTGTGTGTGTGTGTGTGTGTGTGTGTGTGTGTGTGAGAGAGAGAGAGTTTAACCCCGTGTGTTCCTGTCCCAGACACCCAGGAAGAAGAAGACCCGCCACAGCTCCAACCCCCCCCAGGAGTGCCACGTGGGCTGGGTGATGGACAGCAGGGAGCACCGCCCCCGCACCTCCTCCATCAGGTACGATACCCTCCCTCTTCCACCTCCTCTACCTCCTCCCTCCTTCTCTACCTCCTCCTCCTCCTCTACCTCCTCCCTCCTTCTCTACCTCCTCCCTCCTCTACCTCCTCCCTCCTTCTCTCCCTCCTCTACCTCCTCCCTCCTCTACCTCCTCCTCTACCTCCTCCCTCCTTCTCTACCTCCTACCTCCTCCCTCCTTCTCTCCCTCCTCTACCTCCTCCCTCCTCTACCTCCTCCTCTACCTCCTCCTCTACCTCCTCCCTCCTTCTTTCCCTCCTCTACCTCCTCTACCTCCTCCATCAGGTACTATACACTCCCTCCTCCCTCCTCTACCTCCTCCTCCCTCCTTCTCTACCTCCTCCTCTACCTCCTCCTCTACCTCCACCTCCTCCTCCACCTCCTCCTCTACCTCCTCCTCCTCCTCTACCTCCTCCTCTACCTCCTCTACCTCCTCTACCTCCTCCTCCTCCTCTACCTCCACCTCCTTCTCTACCTCCTCTACCTCCTCTACCTCCTCCTCCTCCTCTACCTCCTTCTCTACCTCCTCCTCTACCTCCTCCTCCTCCTCTACCTCCTCCTCCCTCCTCTACCTCCACCTCCTCCTCTACCTCCACCTCCTCCTCTACCTCCTCCTCCTCTACCTCCACCTCCTCCTCTACCTCCTCCTCCTCTACCTCCTCCTCCTCCTCTACCTCCTCCCTCCTTCTCTACCTCCTCCTCCTCTACCTCCTCCCTCCTTCTCTACCTCCTCCCTCCTTCTCTACCTCCTCCATCAGGTACTATACACTCTCTCCTCTCTCCTCTACCTCCTCCCTCCTCTACCTCCTCCCTCCATCTCTACCTCCTCTACCTCCTCCATCAGGTACTGTACACTCCCTCCTCTCTCCTCCACCTCCTCCTCTACCTCCCTCCCTCCTCTCTCCTCTACCTCCTCCCTCCTCTACCTCCTCCCTCCTCTACCTCCCTCCCTCCTTCTCTACCTCCTCCATCAGGTACTGATACCCTCTCTCTCTCCTCTACCTCCTCCCTCCTCTACCTCCTTCCTCCTCTCCCTCTTCATCTGACTCTTCATCATATGGGGTTGTTGATATCCCCCTCCTCCCTGTTTGTCTGCCTCTGTCTCTCCTGTCTGTCCCTCCTGTCTCTCCTGTCCCTCCTGTCTCTCCCGTCTCTCCTGTCTCTCCCGTCTCTCCTGTCTCTCCCGTCTCTCCTGTCCCTCCTGTCTCTCCCGTCTCTCCTGTCTCTCCCGTCCCTCCCGTCTCTCCTGTCTGTCCCTCCTGTCTCTCCTGTCCCTCCTGTCTCTCCTGTCCCTCCTGTCTCTCCCGTCCCTCCTGTCTCTCCTGTCTCTCCTGTCCCTCCTGTCTCTCCCGTCTCTCCCGTCCCTCCTGTCTGTCCCTCCTGTCCCTCCTGTCTCTCCCGTCTCTCCTGTCTGTCCCTCCTGTCTCTCCTGTCTCTCCTGTCTCTCCCGTCTCTCCTGTCTCTCCTGTCTCTCCTGTCCCTCCTGTCTCTCCTGTCTCTCCCGTCTCTCCTGTACCTCCTGTCTCTCCTGTCTCTCCCGTCTCTCCTGTCTCTCCCGTCTCTCCCGTCTCTCCTGTCTCTCCCGTCCCTCCTGTCTCTCCCGTCCCTCCTGTCTCTCCTGTCTCTCCTGTCTCTCCTGTCCCTCCCGTCTCTCCTGTCTGTCCCTCCTGTCTCTCCTGTCTCTCCTGTCCCTCCTGTCTCTCCTGTCTCTCCCGTCTCTCCTGTCTGTCCCTCCTGTCTCTCCTGTCCCTCCTGTCTCTCCCGTCTCTCCCGTCTCTCCTGTCTGTCCCGTCTCTCCCGTCTCTCCTGTCTCTCCCGTCTCTCCCGTCTCTCCTGTCTGTCCCTCCTGTCTCTCCTGTCCCTCCTGTCTCTCCCGTCTCTCCTGTCCCTCCTGTCTCTGCTGTCTCTCCTGTCTCTCCCGTCTCTCCTGTCTCTCCTGTCCCTCCTGTCTCTCCCGTCTCTCCTGTCCCTCCTGTCTCTGCTGTCTCTCCCGTCTCTCCTGTCTCTCCCGTCTCTCCCGTCTCTCCTGTCTGTCCCTCCTGTCTCTCCTGTCCCTCCTGTCTCTCCCGTCTCTCCTGTCCCTTCTGTCTCTGCTGTCTCTCCTGTCTCTCCTGTCCCTCCTGTCTCTGCTGTCTCTCCTGTCTGTCCCTCCTGTCTCTCCTGTCCCTCCTGTCTCTCCCGTCTCTCCTGTCTCTCCTGTCTCTCCCGTCTCACCTGTCTCTCCCGTCTCTCCTGTCTCTCCTGTCTCTCCTGTCCCTCCTGTCTCTCCCGTCCCTCCTGTCCCTCCTGTCTCTCCCGTCTCTCCTGTCTCTCCTGTCTCTCCTGTCCCTCCTGTCTCTCCTGTCTCTCCTGTCTCTCCCGTCTCTCCTGTCTGTCTCTCCTGTCTCTCCTGTCTCTCCCGTCTCACCTGTCTCTCCCGTCTCTCCTGTCTCTCCCGTCCCTCCCGTCTCTCCCGTCTCTCCTGTCTCTCCTGTCTCACCTGTCTCTCCTGTCTCTCCTGTCTCTCCCGTCTCTCCTGTCTCTCCTGTCTCTCCCGTCTCACCTGTCTCTCCCGTCTCTCCCGTCCCTCCCGTCTCTCCCGTCTCTCCCGTCTCTCCTGTCTCACCTGTCTCTCCTGTCTCTCCTGTCTCTCCCGTCTCTCCCGTCTCTCCTGTCTCTCCTGTCTCTCCCGTCTCTCCTGTCTCTCCTGTCTCACCTGTCCCTCCTGTCTCTCCTGTCTCTCCCGTCTCTCCTGTCTCTCCCGTCTCTCCTGTCCCTCCTGTCTCTCCTGTCTCTCCTGTCCCTCCTGTCTCTCCTGTCTCTCCTGTCTCTCCTGTCCCTCCTGTCTCTGCTGTCTCTCCTGTCTCTGCTGTCTCTCCTGTCTCTCCTGTCTCTCCTGTACCTCCTGTCTCTCCCGTCTCTCCTGTCCCTCCTGTCTCTCCTGTCTCTCCTGTCTCTCCTGTACCTCCTGTCTCTCCCGTCTCTCCTGTCCCTCCTGTCTCTGCTGTCTCTCCTGTCTCTCCTGTCCCTCCTGTCTCTCCTGTCCCTCCTGTCTCTGCTGTCTCTCCTGTCTCTCCTGTCCCTCCTGTCTCTCCTGTCTCTCCTGTCTCTCCTGTCTCTCCCGTCTCTCCTGTCCCTCCTGTCTCTCCTGTCCCTCCCGTCTCTCCTGTCCCTCCTGTCTCTCCTGTCTCTCCTGTCCCTCCTGTCTCTCCTGTCTCTCACGGCCCTTTTGGGCTAGAAGTCCCTCTCTACTTTTTTTTCCCACAGTTCCTCTCTCCTCTGTCTACCTCTACTCCTGTTCCCCCCCCCTGCCCCCCCCCCATGTTTAACTAACCCCCCCCACCTCCTCTACCCTGGGTCTCACAGCAGCTCCAACGCGTCCCCGTCCGAGGGTCCCCCCTCCCTGTCCGGCAGTCTGGGCTGCACCCCCCACTCCCTGCCCAAGTTCTGGCACCCGTCCCACGAGCTGCTGCGGGACAACGGCTTCACCCAGCAGGTCTACCACAAGTACCGCCGCCGCTGCCTCAATGGTAAGACGCTAAGAACTACCTCAGAACTACCTAAGAACTACCTCAGAACTACCTCAGGCACGCAGACGCATCTACCTTGTGATGATGATGACAAGCGCTGCAGTGGCAAAAAAGTTCACACATAACATATTCTTTGCTGCTGTTGTTACTAGGTAACTGCTGTTGTTACTAGGTAACTGCTGTTGTTACTAGGTAACTGCTGTTGTTGCTAGGTAACTGCTGTTGTTGCTAGGTAACTGCTGTTGTTACTAGGTAACTGCTGTTGTTACTAGGTAACTGCTGTTGTTGCTAGGTAACTGCTGTTGTTGCTAGGTAACTGTTGTCGTTACACAGCCGCACGCAGCTACCTCAGAACTACCTCAGAACTACCTCAGGCACGCTGGCGCTCACACAAGCACCTCAGTGACATTCACACGACTACCTCAGGCATGCAGATGTTCACACAGGGCAGAGCCGCAGCAATGCAGCGCTGCAGGCAGGCAGAGGGCCGCAGGCCTGCAGACGTTTACAGGGAAACTGAAACTTAAACCTGCTCTGAGAGAGTCTGCTGCTGTGGTGTTGAAATGTCATTTACATTTTTGGCAGTTTTAGCAGACGCCGTTATACAGAGATACTCACTCAGAGATGCCACAGCAGAGCAGGGTGTGGCGGTGATTCACACGTTGGTTCAGACGACAAACAAACAACAAACCAACCAACTCAACGATGCACGTTTCTTACATCCACTGTATGACAGGCAGCTAAGCTAAACTAAGTTAATGTGTGCTATGCTAATACTACACTCATACTATACTATTACTAAGCTGTTCAATTCAATTCAAACTACTTTATTAGTCCCACTAGGGGCAATTAATTGTGTCTCACCACATACAAACAACAACAACACAACACAACAACAACAGCACAACTACAACAACAACAACAACAACAACACAACAACAACAACTACTACAACAACACAACAAAACAACAACAACAACAAGTGCACCAGGAGCTAGGAAGATCATTGGGTATTGTGGGTACCTTGAAATAATACAGTACAATTCAACAATCTATGCTAAGCTAAGCTAAGTTGATGTTTCTATGTCCGTGTTCCCCTGTGCAGAGAGGAATGCTATGCTAAGCTAAGCTAAATTGATGTTTCTGTATGTGTTTCCCTCTGCAGAGAGGAATGCTATGCTATGCTAAGCTAAGCTAAGTTGATGTTTCTGTACGTGTTCCCCTGTGCAGAGAGGAATGCTATGCTATGCTAAGCTAAGCTAAGCTGATGTTTCTATGTACCGTGTTCCCCTGGTCAGAGAGGAAGCGTCTGGGCATCGGGCTGTCCCAGGAGATGAACACGCTGTTCCGGTTCTGGAGCTTCTTCCTGCGGGACAACTTCAACAGACGGATGTACGACGAGTTCAGACAGTGCGCCCTGGAGGACGCCCGGGACAACTACAGGTACACACACACACACACACACACACACCAGGGACAACTACAGGTACACACACACACCAGGGACAACTACAGGTACACACACACACCAGGGACAACTACAGGTACACACACACACCAGGGACAACTACAGGTACACACACACACCAGGGACAACTACAGGTACACACACACACACACACACACACCAGGGACAACTACAGGTACACACACACACCAGGGACAACTACAGGTACACACACACACACACCAGGGACAACTACAGGTACACACACACGCACACACCAGGGTTTCCGTTAGAAAAATTTGCCGTCGGACATCGTGTCCGGGAAGAATTCGATTTACCGGACAAACGTGATATATTCCGGTCATCATATTCAAATATAATATTTTTTTTTTTTTTCAAAATCATATATTTTTTTTCTCCAAATCTAATATAGCTGTTTGTCGCGGTGATTACTGTTGTGTAGCGGCCTATATATGCCATTTAATGTCTATTTCTCATCCGATACGATTAGATGCGAGCTATATAATATATAATAATATAACATGATTTGACGCATGCGCGCTATGCCATGCGTCAAATCCAGCGCTGAACGGGTCCAGCGCTGAACGGGCGCCTCACTGGGAACTGAACAGACAGCATCGATCAATGAACGGACTCCACATTACGTTAACTGAAGTTTGTTAAATTGTTTGGGATTAATGTGAGTTTTCTATTTTCTCTTTACAGTTTTACTTTTTTTTTTATTATCAATAAAACAACGTCATTTCTATAAGTCTCGCTGGTTGGGAAGGCATTTCGTTTAGCTCGGGAGTATGACAATGGGAAGAACATAACTGTTTATTGAGAAACAATTGATAGGCAGTCTGGGATACGTATATAAAGAAATACCACAATGTCTAGATGTATAACATTTTATTGAACAGTAACAGTGCAAGCATGTAGGCTACGGGGAACAGGGATTTTGGTCAGTAGGTCCTTTGTACAGAGGGCGTTTCTCTCCGACAACGCGTTCCCAGGTACCATGGAAGTCATAGGTAGTCCAGCACACTGACAGAGAGACAGAGAGACAGACAGACAGACAGACAGACAGACAGATAGACAGACAGACAGACAGACAGTCAGCTTACTTCTACCCTTTTGAGTGGAATTACTCCTTTAATTAGCTGTTAGCCATCTCAAAGCCCCCTGAGCTGCTCGTCAACACTGAGAATAGACCACATTATAGAAACCAAAACACCGTTTTTTAAATCCACAGGGAATAACCGAGAGTGTAAGGAAAGGCACACCCAGCGCTGTCAGTGGTGGGGAGACTTGAAGTGGCTTTGCTTGATTTCCATCACAGATTCAAGGATTGAAACACTGATGAAAATAGGGAGTAATAGTGATGGGATTATTTTAGATTATTTTAGATTAGATTAGATTAGATTAGGTGAGATTCAACTTTATTGTCATTGCAGAGTACAAGTACCAGACAACAAAATGCAGTTTAGCATCTAACCAGAAGTGCAAATAGTGATATAAAAACAAACACTTAACTTTCGGGGAAACTGCTAAAATAAAATAAATTAAATAAATTAAAAAAGAAAGCGACTATTAGCACCGCCGAATGACAACAAACGTATGAGTAATGAGTAAAACAATGTCACTTTTATAGTATGTTGTTTAACTTGCCGTTCGGTCGCCATGGCTCTGGTGTGTGTAGCAGCTTCAGCTAGCTGGCTGGAAACTTCTAGGGGTGCGTTCGTAAACACGCTCTGAGAGCGCCGGAGCGCACGCTGGCTTCGATGTCACAGAGCGACCGAGTCGTTCGATTGGACGAGAGGCGTTCCGCGAGTGCTGATCGGATTTCCAGAGCGTGTTTACGAACGCACCCAGCCAGCTTTAGCGAATTGTATTCAAAGGGAATTATTTTCACCGGACAATATGTCCGACGACTTTTCAATTTGTCGGACTTCACCAAATTTTACCGGACAAAGACCGGTAATTGCCGGTTAACGGAAACCCAGGCACACACACACCAGGGACGACTACAGGTACACACACACACCAGGGACAACTACAGGTACACACACACACACACACACACCAGGGACGACTACAGGTACACACACACCAGGGACAACTACAGGTACAGACACACACACACCAGGGACGACTACAGGTACACACACCTGTACCTGCTGGGTGGGGGGGGGGGGGGCAGAGAGACAACTACAGGTACACACACCTGTACCTGCTGGGTGGGGGGGGGGGGGGCAGAGAGACGACTACAGGTACACACACCTGTACCTGCTGGGTGGGGGGGGGGGGGGGGGGGGCAGAGAGACGACTACAGGTACACACACCTGTACCTGCTTGGGGGGGGGCAGAGAGACAACTACAGGTACACACACCTGTACCTGCTGGGTGGGGGGGGGGGGGCAGAGAGACAACTACAGGTACACACACACCTCAGAACCAGGACTGCTTTTATTCCATCAACGTACGGATACAAGGAGTAACATCCTTGGGTACAGGTTCAATTAGGCATTGGCATTGCCGAAAAAAAAATCTATAATAGAATAAGCAGGATATAAACAATAATCAGGATATAGACAACAACAGCTGTATACTGTAACAATAGCTGTACAGACAACAGCCTCAGAGCGTCAATACCAGAATAGGTGATGGCAGCAGAATGTGAGTCAGCATATCGACATTCTTAATGTAAACTAAATACTTGTGCAAAAAAGGTTTGCAGGTTGTAGTGTGATGTGACACACTGTCATACACTTGTTAGTGTAACTGCTAGTGTATATATACACTCACTGAACACTTTATTAGGAACACTATACTAATACTGGGTAGGGCCTCCCTTCGCTCTCACAACAGCCTCCATTCTTTGTGGCGTTGATTCCACAAGATGTTGGCTGTGATTGGTTGGTGTTAACAAGCCTAACATGCGCCAAGACAACATTCCCTCCACCGTTGGAGACTGGTACGCAAGGGTACACTAAACAAGTTGGCGTTGGTTCCTCAACACTGGCATTGCAACATTCAGATACCAAATCACAATAATAATAGTAAAGTAAATATGGAATTCTTTACTTTACACTACCTGCATGAATGAGAAGGTGTTCCTAATAAAGTGTCCAGTGAGTGTATATATCCACAGACTCCACAGGTATGTGTTAGGCTATTAGAGAGGCTTAATAGTGGGTAGTGGTGGTCTAGTAGTGGATAGTGAGTTGGACTGGTGATCAGAAGGTTGTGAGTTCACATCCCACCTGGGAACACCACCACTAGTGTGTCCTTGAGTAAGACCTGGGAACACCACCACTAGTGTGTCCTTGAGTAAGACCTGGGAACACCACCACTAGTGTGTCCTTGAGTAAGACCTGGGAACACCACCACTAGTGTGTCCTTGAGTAAGACCTGGGAACATCACCACTAGTGTGTCCTTGAGTAAGACCTGGGAACATCACCACTAGTGTGTCCTTGAGTAAGACCTGGGAACATCACCACTAGTGTGTCCTTGAGTAAGACCTGGGAACACCACCACTAGTGTGTCCTTGAGTAAGACCTGGGAACACCACCACTAGTGTGTCCTGGAGTAAGGTCCTCAGCTCCTGTGTTACTCCAGGGAGACTGTCCCACTGTAATCTCTTCTAATTGTCGCTTTGGATAAAAGCGTCTGCTAAAACGGTTGAGAATGTGTTGGGGTAGGGAGGCGGTCTTAGAAGGACATTGTTGTGGTTCTGCCAGTAGCACACAGAGCCACCTGCCAAGCCAACATTCCTGTCTCAGTGTCTCAGAGTCTCAGTGTCTCAGAGTCTCAGTCTCAGAGTCTCAGTGTCTCAGTGTCTCAGTGTGTCAGTGTGTCAGTGTCTCAGTGTCTCAGTGTGTCAGTGTGTCAGTGTGTCAGTGTCTCAGTGTCTCAGTGTCTCAGTGTGTCAGTGTCTCAGTGTGTCAGTGTGTCAGTGTGTCAGTGTCTCAGTGTCTCAGTGTGTCAGTGTCTCAGTGTCTCAGTGTGTCAGTGTGTCAGTGTCTCAGTGTGTCAGTGTCTCAGTGTGTCAGTGTCTCAGTGTCTCAGTGTGTCAGTGTCTCAGTGTGTCAGTGTCTCAGTGTCTCAGTGTGTCATTGTCTCAGTGTCTCAGTGTCTCAGTGTCTCAGTGTGTCAGTGTCTCAGTGTCTCAGAGTCTCAGTGTCTCAGTGTCTCAGTGTGTCAGTGTCTCAGTGTGTCAGTGTCTCAGTGTGTCAGTGTCTCAGTGTCTCAGTGTCTCAGTGTCTCAGTGTGTCAGTGTCTCAGTGTGTCAGTGTCTCAGTGTCTCAGTGTGTCAGTGTCTCAGTGTGTCAGTGTCTCAGTGTGTCAGTGTCTCAGTGTCTCAGAGTGTGTCAGTGTCTCAGTGTGTCAGTGTGTCAGTGTCTCAGAGTCTCAGTGTCTGAAGGCCAATGCACACGGCGTGCGATTTTTGTTGCCGGACAAAATTCGATTTTGAAGTTTGAATGGAAGTCTATGAGAAAATGTCATCCCAATGCACATGGCCCCGATTCTAATCGCACCGCGAAAATTCGATTCCATTCGTTTTGAATGGGACAAAGCACACGGCGTGCGAGTTTTGTCGCACTGTCAAATTTAGCAAATTTTGTAAAAGTTTGTGGTGCGACGGATTATTGCATCACAATGGGACAATTGGGAAAACTTCAACTGGTCTATCTAAATTAATTGAGTCACTCATAACAGGGAGAGACTGGAGCATACCTTTTTATATAGTTATAGTTTAGCAAAAAAGCTTGCTATCATTACATAAAAGCATATCAACGTTAACGTTGCTACTCACCCATTTTCGTTTGTCTCCTTTCGTTGATGACTGTCTCCGTCCTCCGAATCTATGTCTGCCTGATCATCGCCCATAATAATAAAGTGGCTTTTATAATACACCTTTCTGGCTGTGTGTTTTGTGCGCTCACTCTCCTGACATTTTACCAATACCCCTAAATCAGGGGACCCACATATTTTATCACAATATAATTAATAATAATAATTAATTTTGCCATTTAGCAGACGCTTTTATCCAAAGCGACTTACAATTACGAATTACAGGGACATTCCCCCTGGAGTAACTGAGGGCTAAGTGCCTTACCCAAGGGCACACTAGTAGTGGTGTGGCTTCAGGCGGGATTTGAACTCACAACCTTCCGATCCCAAGTCCAACTCACTATCCACTAGACCACCACTACCCAGTGGTGTCCAGTTGTATCTTGTAGAAATTGTGGAAGCAAGGCAAGCAATATTGGTAGAGCCTATTGTAATCAGCCTGCCTGGTCCGACTACGTAACAATAAAGTAACAATTGTGAATGGAACGTTGTGGTGCAACAAAATCTCGCACGCCGTGTGCATTGGGATGAGATTTTTTATGATTTTCTCATAGACTTCAATGGTGTGAGTTGAAAATGGAATTTTGCGGTGCAACAAAATCGCATTGCACGCCGTGTGCATTGCAATCGAATGTTGTCCGGCAACAAAAATTGCACGCCGTGTGCATTGGCCTTCAGAGTCTCAGTGTTGTCTCAGTGTCTCAGTGTGTCAGTGTGTTGGTAGTAAGGGGAAGAGGCAGGGTGTGTCATGGAAGCACAAGACAGTGAGGAGACGACGTGAAGCATGGGCAGATCTGGTCTGTCTTGTTCCTGTTTTATAGTCAACGGCACAGAGGAACGTTTGTTACAGAGAGGAACGTTTGTTAAATGCCAACACTCAAATCAATCCCAGGTACACTTGCTATGTAGGTCAAATTCATGTGTACACACACACACACACACTTATCCAAAGCATATTCATACGCTGGCATTGGACCAGCTGCTTATTGTGGAGTTCATGTTGAGCCTTTTAAATCACTCCTCCACTGTCACTCAACTGCAGCTGTGTGTGTGTGTGTGTGTGTGTGTGTGTGTGTGTGTGTGTGTGTGTCTGTCTCTGTCTCTGTCTCTGTCTCTGTCTCTCTGTGTGTGTGTGCAGGTATGGTCTGGAGTGTTTGTTCAGGTACTACAGCTACGGTCTGGAGCGGAGGTTCAGGGCCGACCTGTTCCAGGACTTCCAGGAGGAAACCCTGAGGGACTTTGAGACGGGTAACTCCCTCCCTCCCTCACACACACTCCTGCTGTCATATCTCCTGCTGTCATATCTCCTGCTGTCAGCATGTCTGTCAGAACCTGGGGGGTACTCCATCAACGGCGCTAAAGGAAAATCTAGGCTTATTTTTGATGTCTCACAAGATTTATAACATTTCCGAAATAAGCCTAGATTTTCCTTTAGCGAACGTTGATGGGATACCCCCCAGGACAAACTTGTCAGATGGTAAACCTTAAAAACATAAAAGCAAAAAAAATAAAATAATTAACAAAACATAAAAGTTAACTGCAGCTTAACAAGGCTTGAGTTGGACTAAGGCTGTGTGTGTGTGTGTGTGTGTGTGTGTGTGTGTGTGTGTGTGCGCGTGTGTGTGTGTGTGTTGTGTGGGTCCAGGCCAGCTGTACGGGCTGGAGAAGTTCTGGGCGTTCCTGAAGTACTCTAAGATGAAGAACCAGCCCATCGACCCCCAGCTGCAGCAGCACCTGGACACCTTCAAACACCTGGAGGACTTCAGGGTGGTGGTGAGTGTCTGGGTCTGGGTCAGAGGGGTGGTGGTGAGTGTCTGGGTCTGGGTCAGAGGGGTGGTGAGTGTCTGGGTCAGGGTCAGGGTGGTGGTGAGTGTCTGGGTCAGGATCAGGGTGGTGGTGAGTGTCTGGGTCTGGGTCAGAGGGGTGGTGAGTGTCTGGGTCAGGGTCAGGGTGGTGGTGAGTGTCTGGGTCAGGATCAGGGTGGTGGTGAGTGTCTGGGTCAGGATCAGGGTGGTGGTGAGTGTCTGGGTCAGGGTCAGAGGGGTGGTGAGTGTCTGGGTCAGGATCAGGGTGGTGGTGAGTGTCTGGGTCAGGATCAGGGTGGTGGTGAGTGTCTGGGTCAGGGTGGTGGTGAGTGTCTGGGTCTGGGTCAGAGGGGTGGTGAGTGTCTGGGTCTGGGTCAGAGGGGGGGTGGTGAGTGTCTGGGTCAGGGTCAGAGGGGTGGTGAGTGTCTGGGTCTGGGTCAGGGTGGTGGTGAGTGTCTGGGTCTGGGTCAGAGGGGTGGTGAGTGTCTGGGTCTGGGTCAGAGGGGTGGTGAGTGTCTGGGTCTGGGTCAGAGGGGTGGTGAGTGTCTGTGTGTGTGTGTGTGAAGGGGAGAGGGAGACAGAGGCAGGGGTGGTGAGTGTGTGTGTGTGTGTGAAGGGGAGAGGGAGACAGAGACAGGGGTGGTGAGTGTGTATGTGTGTGTGAAGGGGAGAGGGAGACAGAGACAGGGGGGGTGAGTGTGTGTGAATGTTTGATGATGGATGTGGGAGTAGCGTGGCATTTTGTTGTGCTCATTGCGGAGGGCCTAACCTGTGTGTGTGTGTGTGTGTGTGTGTGTGTGTGTGTGTGTGTGTGTGTGTGTGTTGCAGCCTCCCTCGGGCGAGGACAGCAGCAGGAGGAGGCGCCACTCCTCCTCAGCAGGAGACGAAGGGAGGCGCAGGAGACACAACTCCACCTCCTCCTCCACCGCCGCCAAGCCCTCAGCTGTCTATCAGGCTGCTGGCCCCGCCCCCAAGCCCTCAGCTGTCAATCAGCCTGCTGGCCCCGCCCCTAAGCCCTCAGCTGTCAATCAGCCTGCTGGCCCCGCCTCCAAGCCCTCAGCTGTCAATCAGCCTTCTGCCTCAGCCTCTACGGCCTCTACCACCACCAAGGCCTCTCCCACCACCACCAAGGCCTCTACCACCACCAAGGCTTCTCCCACCACCACCAAGGCTTCTACTGCCTCTACCACCACCAAGGCTTCTACTGCCTCTACCACCACCAAGGCTTCTCCTCCCACCACCAAGGCCTCTACCACCACCAAGGCTTCTCCCACCACCACCAAGGCTTCTACTGCCTCTACCACCACCAAGGCCTCTACCACCACCAAGGCCTCTACCACCACCACCAAGGCCTCTACCACCACCAAGGCCTTTACCACCACCAAGGCCTCTACCACCACCAAGGCTTCTCCCACCACCACCAAGGCTTCTACTGCCTCTACCACCACCAAGGCTTCTCCTACCACCACCAAGGCCTCTCCCACCACCACCAAGGCCTCTACTACCACCACCAAGGCCTCCACCACCACCACCAAGGCCTCTACCACCAATCAGCCACCTGCCTCTGGCTCTAAGGTTTCTGCCTCTACCACCACCAAGGGCTCTACCACCACCACCACCAAGGCCTCTGCTGCTACCAAGGCCCCTCCAGCCACCAAGGCCTCCACTGCAGCGGTCCAGAACGCGCCCAAAGAGCCCACCAAGAGAGCCCCAGCATCTGAGGGGAGGAGGGCTGAGCCTGGCACCAAGACGGACGCTACCGCTAACGCTAACTAATGATCATGATGTTGTTGTGATGGAGGGATGTGATGGAGGGATGTCATCTCACAGGGGGACAGGAGGAGAGAGAAACAGTCAGAAACAAACAGCCTCTCTGTCTGTTCAGAGGAGGTGTTGTTGTGTTGTTGTTGTCAGACTGTTTAGGATGATTGATTTGATTGTTGTCATTTGATTTTTAAAGCATCACAGTAGGCAGGTAGAGAGTGAAGTTATCAAGGCGCTCGACAGCTCAAACGTTTACAGAATAATGCATTCCTGCATTGAATTAGTCAAGTGTTGAATTCTTTTGGGATGCCTTACATTTACATTTCAATAAGTGTCTTGACTTTTTTTATTTTTTTGACCCACTTTTTTAATTTTATTTTATTTTTACAGCTAATCTGGTGCTTTTTAGTCGTCTCTGGTGCAAGGTCCTAGCGAGTACAGTATGTTTTGGCAATGGTGCATACCGTAAGCATAGCATCAGATAGATTTACATTTCTCAAGGTATTTTGAATTCATTGGTTTGGGTCATAGGGGTCATGACCCTTACTGAGCTCATGGAGAATGGCAGCTTTCGATTAGTGTTCAAAACATTTTTATTTTAGTTTTATTATTATTAAATGGAGATGCAAGTTTTTTTCCCCCCTGGATTCCAACACATGTTCAGATGGGAAGGACGTCTTTTACCTCAACTGTTTGGGGTGAAAGTTTTGAAATTGACACCATTGCATCTATATTTCTATATTTTAAACAAAATGCCTTTGCAGACCTACTTCTGGAGTTCCTAGACAGTCAGGAGTCAGGCGTTTTGGTGGAAGTATTGGTCTTGTGCTGGATGGCCCATGTATTCTCCTATGACAGATATGCTTGTCTTCTCCTATGACAGATATGCTATTTTTATTGTGTGCTGCTTCTGGCTCCCTCAAGCAAACTTAAAGGGGGGTGGGGGCGGGAGGAGGTGGGGGTGGGGTGGGGGGGCGGGTTGGGGTGATTTTTTGAATCAGGAAGTATCTATCAACTTAATTACTTAGATGTTTTAAACTAGATGTCTTTCTAAAGTTATTTCTATAAAGTTAGAAATCTATCGGAGGTATGGTAATTTATTGTTGTTTATTGGATTTGACGGAATAGATAATTATTAGGTGTTTTTTGCTTTGACGCTTCATATTAAAACCATGAGGAAATGTGAATGACTGTGACAACTATAATTATGTATGAGCCAACATTCTTCAGATTCAAGAGGCTTTTTTTTAACTACATATCATTACGTGCTCACAGAGTAACATTATACAGCAGTTTACCCAAGACATCAAGAGAGATCTGAGTTGTGAAAGTGTTGGTTTTGAAAAATGTACATATTATACAAATCATTTGCAATTGATATTTCTTATTTTTTTTTCTGTTTGATTTTATTTTATTAATTCATTTATCGGACATTTGTTGCATCATTTGTGTGTTTGTGTGTGTGTGTGTTTAGTTAGCTATGCATGTTAATGCCAGACTTTCTTTTAATGAATTGTAAAATGTGAAAAGATATAAAGTAGGCCTACAGAATTGATTGAAAAACATCTGTTTGTGGTCTGTCATGTCCTTGTTTCACTTAATCAGTCATTATTACATTATCCTCTGGTGTCAGCCAGCCAGCCAGATGTTCCCTCTAACATGTGAGTAACAGAAGTGGCAGTGTTGAGGTCTGGACAGCGGTAATGTGTTCAGTGTCAGGGCGCTCCACATACTCCTCAAACACCTCCTCTGCCAACCCTGGGTGTGTCAGCCTCCTCACATGACGACACTACCTCCATGCTTGGCAGGGCTTCGGGTCCTAATCAAATAATGAAAAATGGAAGTACAAGAGTGCATGCATACTATAATTCTCTGGAGTATACTAGTATCAGGTCTGATACTCGGGACGTGTTGTCTTAAGGCTAGTACACTCAGGCCTGTGGAAGGCAGCTGTACTGTAATTATAATAAACACAGGTCTGGAGAGAGTTGTCACATAGAAGACAGAGCAGACCTGCTGTAGCTGTCAGGCAACATTGCAGTTGCAGCTGCAGAGTGGTAAGAAGCTGTTCTATATCGGCTGCAATACCAACCCCATGTTGGCGTCCTATAGAGATTAATATTTGTCCTATGTAACAGGTTGACCCATATTTGATGATACCTCAGTACTGGGTATGACATTCTGCACAAGCTCACTATAAACTGGCCTGTTGTTTGATTTCACAAGACAAGTCCATTTTATGAGAAATTAGATTAGGTTAGATCAGATTAGATTAGATTCAACTTTATTATCATCGCAGAGTACAAGTACAATACAACGAAATGCAGTTTAGCATCCAACCAGAAGTGCAAATATATAAGGGCATGATATAAATAGAAAATAGCTTTGTAATATTGCTGCCTATATTCAAAATATTCAATTTCCATCACTCGTGCATCAATAGCCCATTGTCCTGCCCGTGTCTTTGCTGGTGGCACCGTGAGTCAAGGAAACATAAAACTACTGCCGAGACTGAAGTACCAAGTTATTGACGCAGTCCAATCATATGAGACTACCAGCTGAGGGTGCGTTCGTAAACACGCTCTGGAAATCTGACCAGCACTCGTGGAACACCTCTTGTCCAATCAAATTACTTGGTCCCTTTGTGACGTTGAACTCAGTGTGGCACTCCGGCGCTCTCACAGGGAACTTACGAACGCGCCGTGAAGTGGGAGGGTTAGGGTTAGGGCTACCAGCAGGATGGCGGACGATGGAGACACTTCGAGTGGACCAGTCGACACCAGCGGCGGGCAGGGGACAGCAGAGGAGGCGGACAGCGGGCTCGGTCTGGGATACGGGATGTTGTTGAACGTCAGTGTGTTAGTGGTCGTGGCCGCGGTCTGCTACGCGGTGTACCGGCGCTGGGGCCGCAGGGTCGGGGCTGGCGCGGCCCGGGGAGGCGGGGAGGCCTCGGCTCTGCCCAAGATGAGGAGACGGGACTTCACTCTGGAGCAGCTGGGCGAGTACGACGGACTTCAAAACCCGCGGATCATGATGGCGGTTAACATGAAAGTCTTCGATGTGACCACCGGGAAAACGTTTTATGGGCGAGGTAACGTATGACCGTGTTCCGGACCGGGTCTGAAGTTGTACATCCATCGTCACCTGGCGAGTTAGTTAGCGTGCTAAGCTACAGCCCAGCTGCCTGCTCCGGCTGTCTGGGCGCGATAAGCTGCTACGCTAAGCTAAGCTAACCCTAAGCAGCCAGCTAGTAGCAATGCTATGCTAAGCTATGCTAACCCCTATCTCAGCCAGCTGGCTTCACGCATAATAACCCACGTCTGGTACAACTTGGTTGAGTGCGTTTGGTTTTAGATAGCGAGCTTTTTGGGCTATTTTGACACATGAAGGCAGCTTTTATTCAAAAACAATGTTGAAGAATATTTATGACTGAACGTTAGCTAACTTCTGTCAGGGCTAGCCTAGCGTGCTAACAGCAGCAGGTTGGTGTGTTGACGTGCAGAGCCAGGCTGGCTGGGCGCTGCAGGAGCACATTTTAAGAGACTGCTGTTGTGGAAAATATTACTTCTCTGTGTGTGAGAACAAAACCATGTTATGATCAACCCCAATAGTTTACTAATAAAACGCTTCAAGCTATTTGATCCAGGAGATCGATCTCCTTGGCTTGTGTTTAATATTCAATATTAACTGAGAGGAAAGCAGAAGAAGTATTATTATCCTCAACAACACTGGTAGTTCAACACAGTTGTTTGCAGTCTGGGACCAAGACAAAATATGACCCAACTCATAACAATATGATATCTGACTGCAGTCATTTCGAAAAGTCTGAACTTTGCGCCCGCGGAGCTTCCTGGACCACGTCAGCTAGTTAGACGCAACACTCAGCCCAGCTGGTGGAGGTTAGTAAGCAGGATCAGCTATTTTATATATATATTTATTTATTATAGCCTACAGTAGCTTCCAGTCTTAGGTTGGAGACCCTAATTAAGACGCTTTAAATATGAGATGCACCAGCTGCATTTCCTGGGTAGGATGTTATTTGTATTTAGAAGAAGATGATCCTATTAAAGACAGAGAGAGCAGATAACATTTCCTTAACATTGTCAACCTGACCGTCAACCCCCTGTTACATAAACATGCCCATAAAACACCTCACAGCTTGCACTCAGCAGTGCTGCTGGACAGACAGTCTAGCCTGGTATCAGTCATTGTTAAAAGCTATCAGGCTATTTTGAGTTGCTGACGTAGTAATATCCAGTTTTGTCATGCATAAGAGAAATCCGGCACAGCAAACATCAGATTTTCCCGTTCTGATCTGTTGGTTAACAGTGGCTTTTAAAATGTAAAGAAACGTTTGTGTTGAGCTTCTCACAGAGATGCTAATGTGACTCAAAGAGCTTGAGGGCTGAAGTACTATTGGTTTCTATTGCACAACACAGTAAATAGGGCCTAACCTTAATGCCTAGAGCTAAGGTCTCACATGGGGATCAGATGATGTCTGTTTGTAACTGAGAATCTGTTCTCAATTGATTATATCTGGTAGAATAAAAAAACAACACTGTGACAATTCTCTATGAAGTCAACACTTACCCTCATCCTCTCTTTAGAAGTACCAACGCACTAAATGAAATGTTCTGTTTCTGTTCACGTTCTTGTATCACTGTTTGCACTTCTTCTGGTTAGATGATAAACCACGTTTGCTTGTCTAGTACTTCTTGTACTCTGCCGTGACAGTTAAGTGATTAATCCTGATCTAACCTCTGGTGTGTGTGTGTGTGTGTGTGTGTGTGTGTGTGTGTGTGTGTCTGTAGACGGGCCTTATGGCATCTTTGCGGGGCGTGACGCGTCGCGGGGCCTGGCCACCTTCTGTCTGGAGAGGGACGCGCTCAGGGACGAGTACGACGACCTGTCTGACCTCAACGCCGTCCAGATGGAGAGCGTCAGAGAGTGGGAGATGCAGTTCATGGGTGAGGATGTTCACGCCTGCGCTGTGGTGGTCTCCCTAAAGACCCCTGGTCTCCCTACTGGTCTCCCTAAAGACCCCTGGACTCCCTAAAGACCCCATGTCTCCCTAAAGACCCCTAGTCTCCCTACAGACCCCCGGTCTCCCTAAAGACCCCCGGTCTCCCTACAGACCCCCGGTCTCCCTACAGACCCCCGGTCTCCCTAAAGACCCCCGGTCTCCCTACAGACCCCCGGTCTCCCTAAAGACCCCCGGTCTCCCTAAAGTCTCCCTAAAGACCCCCGGTCTCCCTAAAGACCCCCGGTCTCCCTAAAGTCTCCCTAAAGACCCCCGGTCTCCCTAAAGACCCCTGGTCTCCCTAAAGACCCCTGGTCTCCCTAAAGACCCCTAGTCTCCCTAAAGACCCCTGGTCTCCCTAAAGACCCCTGGTCTCCCTAAAGACCCCTAGTCTCCCTAAAGACCCCTAGTCTCCCTAAAGACCCCTGGTCTCCCTAAAGACCCCTGGTCTCCCTAAAGACCCCTGGTCTCCCTAAAGACCCCTAGTCTCCCTAAAGACCCCTGGTCTCCCTAAAGACCCCTGGTCTCCCTAAAGACCCCTAGTCTCCCTAAAGACCCCATGTCTCCCTAAAGACCCCTAGTCTCCCTACAGACCCCCGGTCTCCCTAAAGACCCCCGGTTTCCCTAAAGACCCCCGGTCTCCCTAAAGACCCCTAGTCTCCCTAAAGACCCCTGGTCTCCCTACAGACCCCCGGTCTCCCTAAAGACCCCCGGTCTCCCTAAAGACCCCTGGTCTCCCTAAAGACCCCTGGTCTCCCTAAAGACCCCTAGTCTCCCTAAAGACCCCATGTCTCCCTAAAGACCCCCGGTCTCCCTAAAGACCCCTAGTCTCCCTAAAGACCCCTGGTCTCCCTAAAGACCCCCGGTCTCCCTAAAGACCCCATGTCTCCCTAAAGACCCCCGGTCTCCCTAAAGACCCCCGGTCTCCCTAAAGACCCCCGGTCTCCCTAAAGACCCCCGGTCTCCCTAAAGACCCCCGGTCTCCCTAAAGACCCCCGGTCTCCCTAAAGTCTCCCTAAAGACCCCCGGTCTCCCTAAAGACCCCTGGTCTCCCTAAAGCTGGGGAAGACGACAGTTGATGTGTTATTGGTTGAGAATTCACAGATGATCATTACAGACAGAGTATTGGTTTATAATCTGCCGTTAGCCTCGTAGCGTAATTGCCTAAGTCGTGCTTCACTTGTGGTCAGCCGAGCCATCTTTGTATGTAGTGTCAAACATGCCTATGTCAAAGAGATGACTTGGGGCAGATGGTAATTTTGGAATGTAACAACAAGCTTTCTGATGGGCTGATGTCATAGAGGCAATAATGCACCGTGATTCAGCAGTGTTAGGAGAGTAGAGAGACAGATATCTCAATTTGGCCAAAATATGACTTAGATAATTATGCTATGAGGCTAATATGACTTAGATAATTATTCTATGAGGCTAATATGACTTAGATAATTATGCTATGAGGCTAACGACATGTCCCCTTTGCCCCCCAACAGAGAAGTATGATTATGTGGGCCGGCTGCTGAAGCCGGGAGACGAGCCGTCAGAGTACACAGACGAGGAGGACGTCAAGGACCACCTGAAACACGACTGAACTGTTACCCAGCGACCAAAGCCAGGACCCCTACAGCTGGACCCCCCCCCCCCTTTAGACCTGTTATTCTACCTGACCTCCCTCCCCCCCTTTAGACCTGTTATTCTACCTGACCTACCTTCCCCTCCTCCCCCCTTTAGACCTGTTATTCTACCTGACCTACCTTCCCCCCCTCCCCCCTAAACCTGTTATTTAAACCCTAATCTATTCTCACCTTACCTGCTCCTTACCTCTCCCTCACCTGTCCTGTCCTGACCCTTACCTGACCTTATCTGACCCTTACTTGACCCTTACCTGACCTTTACCTCTTCCTCACCTGACCTTACCTGTCCTGTCCTGACCCTTACCTGACCTCACCTGACATTACCTGACCCTTACCTGAACTTACCTGTCCTTACCTGACCTGACCTCACCTGTCCCTCACCTGTCCCTCACCTGTCCCTCACCTGTCCTTACCTGACCTGACCTCACCTGTCCCTCACCTGTCCGGCCTGCAGCTGTTGTGGACGAACGGGGACTCAGAGTCTCAACTTCCTGGCTCTGAGCTCCTCCCACTTCCTCCTACTGGTTTTCCACCAACAGAAACAAATTATGACAAACTGTTTATGGGGGATTTTAATGACATAAACATAAACATGGGTTTGTGCTATTAGTATAACTGAGAAAGGAAACGAAAAAGCAAAACATTTTACTCAATTTCTCCTTGGGGATGTCATTGTTGCATTAATGTGAAGAAGAAAAAAAACAAGCATTGTGGTTGTCACAGAGTGCTGGGTGGAGGCTGTGCAGAGAGCTGGATAGAGGCTGTACAGAGTAGTGGGTGGAGGCTGTGCTGGGTAGAGGCTGTACAGAGTAGAGGGTAGAGGCTGTATGGAGTAGAGGGTGGAGGCTGTACAGAGTAGAGGGTGGAGGCTGTGCTGGGTAGAGGCTGTACGGAGTAGAGGGTGGAGGCTGTGCAGAGAGTCTTGATAGTCAGAATGGTCAAAGGAGTCTGGGGGCGGCTGGGAACGTCTGTTTGGTTTGTGTTTCGTTCTTTCTGTCCCACTTCACTCCTGAACTGCTTTAGCATTCGATTCGTACGCTTATCAATCAATTAATCGATTGCCTGTGGGACTTTTTTGTTTAAGAAAAAAGAGTGCCCCACCCCCCCCGCCACCATCATCATCATCATCATCATCACCACCACCGTCACCACCACCACCATTACCATCATCACCACCACCACCATTGAAAGGCAGTGCTGTGGCCTAACCAAAGGCAGAGGAGAGGGGAGGAGTTGTATTTTTCCTGTTGTTTGTAGTGTATGCACTACTAGTTTATCTTTGTTTGTCACCATGTGATTGTATTTGTGGGGTAGCGTAGTGGGGGAGTGCAGGGATGGGGTGGGGGTGGGGGAGGGGGGGCGGGGCGTTAGTGGTCCTTGCCACAAAAAAAATGTTTTGAATCACTTCAGACGGAATCGTTGATTGGGAGTACAAAGGGAAGGTCACATGACAGGTCACATGACAGTTCTAATCAACCGACTGTTTGTGTTTACACGCCATCCATGTCAGCTGTACGTCTGTAGAATCCCCCCAGAATGGTCAAAGTATTAATTGTGCCTTATTTTGTTTGTTCTATACAACTAAAATTCTGACCAGTCACAAAAGAAGAAGGAGAAGAAGAAGGGGGCGGGGCTGTAAAAACCTATTCTTCACATGACGCTTTCTGTTGGAAGTGTTTAGAAAAGAGCGGTTTGTTAGGTTAGGTTTCTCCAGACTAGAAAGGCATGCTCTGGTAGTCCACGCACAGACTGGAATACTTCCCCACATCACAACCTTGTACATAGACCTTACAAATTACTCAGTGTTACTGCCATATTTATGTAGTTGACGAACTCCATATATTGCTGTGTTGTATTGGCCAAAAGCCCCATGGTTTGTGTTTTTTCTTTTTTTCTTTTCTTTGTTTCTTTTGCTGAAGTTCTTTTTAAACGTGGGTGAATTTCTAAAAGGAAAACGTTTAAAGTGTTGTGGGATCGGGGATGGGGGGGGGGGTAAATTCATCTTTGGGAGAAATGTCGCTTATCTTGTAAATATAGCTATCATTTTATTAAAGCATGTCAGCGATGGTGAGCTACGCTGGAGTCCCGCCATGTCATGTATTTAAATGTTGGGTGTGTGTCTGCGTGCGCGAGATAGAGGAAGGGATTTGTTCATGCATAATAAACTGATTTGGTTAATAACTTATGAAGTTATGTGTGATATTTACAAACCTTGAAGTATACTATTCATCAGGTCTTCTGACGCTGGTTTTCTCTTAGGGCGTTCACACCGGCAAAGAACCGTACCCTGGAACCGGCCGGCGCTTGGAGCCTGAAAATAAATAAATAGTGGTTCTCAAGCTCGTCAGTGGGTGTGTCATATTCTAGGCTGCAGAGACCAGCAAGGAGGAAGTAGACAAAATGTAATCTAATCTAAATCTAATCATTAGTGATCAAAAACAATATCAAAAGTTTCATTATTCTCTCTATCTTACTCACATGCTCAGCAAACGCACACGCGGACATGCGCGAACTATTCCAGTAAAGGAGCAGCTGATTAGTAAGAGAACGCATGTAGAAAGTGTCTTTTGTTTTGTTTAATAGAAAATTGTGTTTATTTCAGATACTGTAGTGGAAGATATTATCCTCTTTTCCAGTGAAGTAGCTGCCGTCTAGTTGTGAAAATGTTGTTTATCCCGCCCCTTCATCACCCATCGTTGATGACGCGGATGGTTCAGGATACTGGTATGAACGCGGGCTGGTTCTCCAGACAGCACCAAGGTTCGCGAACGCGAACCGGCACGGTTCTTTGCCGGTGTGAAAGCCCTATCTGTGTACCACATGTACAAAAGAAGAGATTTGGTGAGGCTGCATTCTCATGTTCTGCTCCAGATTGTGTCTCACTGCCAGTTTACATTAGGGATGCAACCTCAGCACATATGTTCAAGTCAAGACTAAAAACCCATCTTTTTAATTTGCCTTTAAATGACTAAATAATTAATTTGATTGGAGCACTTTGAGCTGCAATGTTTGCAGGAAAAGTGCTATACTAATAAAAGTTATTATTATTATTATCCTACAGTTTTCACGTTAGTTTCCTCATGGTCCATTTTCATCGTGGTTGCTCAGGTTGAAGTTCACAGGTTATATCAGTGCCTGCTCATTACATAACGGCTCATTTTTGCCTTTATATTTTACATTGATACAAATGTTACACTGCGGTTCTTCCAGATCAGATCAAATGATGGCGATGCACTCCCGAACTGATGCATAGCTACTTGTTAATTTACAAATGACAAAAATGCTGAAAATGTCCTGGAGTCTGGACCCTTGAGCCCAGCTGCTCGGCTGCAGTAGTGGAGTCGGCCGGAGGGTGTGATCGCCCCCTGGTGGCCAGGACCGAGAGGGCAGGACGGAACATCCCTCGGACTCATCGACACAGAAGTGTTTGTTTCATCTCTGAAGCTTCATTCACAAGGTTTGGTCGTCCGGTCCTCGGCTGGATCTACACAGCGACTGCTTGTCAATAATAACGCCAGTAAAGATCTAAAGAGGTAGGTCTAAACCCGGTCTAAAGTTAAACCCGGTCTAAACAACACAGCTCGCAGACAGCTTACATAACAGCCCAGAGGAATGTCTCTAGATATTGAAGTGTGCTTAGGCGATAACATCAGACTATCAGTTTGGCAGTTTGAACTTGGCAGGTTTTAAATCTTTAAAGGGTTTTAATGTGGACAGAGACGTCATGGGTCAGAGGAGCCCGGCGCCTCGTCGCGCTTATCTCGTCTAATATTTGTTTTGCAATGAAACTGTAAGAAGGTCAACAACACCACTTTAATTAAATGTCTGTTTTTACCACTATATTAACCATGGTGATATTCTATTAAAAGCGTGTCACACTTTTAGATTAAATTCAACTTTACTGTCGTCGCACAGAAGTACTTAGACAACCAGATGTAGTTTCTAACCAGACAGTGCAGAATACATGATCATTACACAGTGCATGGTGTTAATACAGTATAAGGAATAACGGTATAAAGACATGAATATAATACGTGAATATATATGAGATATATATCAATATGATATAGTTATGATATATATGTATAGTATGATATCTACAGAACAAGGGCAATAGGTCTTGAGGTATGTACCATGTAAGATGTATAATTAGAGACCAATATAATACATATGTAATGTGGTAAACAAGCAGTAGTAAGTCCTGAGTGTGCAGCCGGTAGAGGTATGAACACCGGTGATGTGGTTTTCTCCACTCGCTGCAGAGCCTCACTGATGCAGTTAGTCAGGATGCTCTCGAGTAGAAGTTGACCAGGATCCTAGGAGACAGCTGGGTTCTTCAGTCTCCTCAGGAAGTATAGACACTGCTGTGTCATTTTGACCAGGGTGGGGAGGAGATGAGGGTCCAAGACAAGAGAGGTCCTCAGAGATGTGGACCCCCAGGAACTTGAAGCTGGGAACACGCTCCACCTCCATCTCGTTGATGTAGATGGAGGAGTGTACGCAGCCCCCAGTTTTTCTGAAGTCCACAATGATCTCCTTGGTCTTCTTGGTGTTGAGAGCCAGGTTGTTGTCAGGAAGTCCAGGGTCCAGTTGCAGAAGGAGGTGGTCTTTAAAGTGAGCCAGGACCAACCTCTCGAAGCACTTCATGGTGATTTTCTGCAACCAAGTTCATGAGGTAGTGACATGAGGTAGTTTAATCTCTCGAATTCCTTGCTGCCAAATTCTGATACGCAACAGCAGCTACAGTGTGTAGGATATGAGGCTGAGGCAGCTACAGTGTGTAGGATATGAGGCTGCTACAGTGTGTAGGATATGAGGCGGCTACAGTGTGTAAGATATGAGGCAGCTACAGTGTGTAGGATATGAGGCAGATACAGTGTGTAGGATATGAGGCAGCTACAGTGTGTAAGATATGAGGCAGCTACAGTGTGTAGGATATGAGGCAGCTACAGTGTGTAGGATATGAGGCGGCTACAGTGTGTAGGATATGAGGCAGCTACAGTGTGTAGGATATGAGGCAGCTACAGTGTGTAGGATATGAGGCGGCTACAGTGTGTAAGATATGAGGCAGCTACAGTGTGTAAGATATGAGGCAGCTACAGTGTGTAAGATATGAGGCAGCTACAGTGTGTAGGATATGAGGCAGCTACAGTGTGTAGGATATGAGGCGGCTACAGTGTGTAAGATATGAGGCAGCTACAGTGTGTAAGATATGAGGCAGCTACAGTGTGTAGGATATGAGGCAGCTACAGTGTGTAGGATATGAGGCGGCTACAGTGTGTAAGATATGAGGCAGCTACAGTGTGTAAGATATGAGGCAGCTACAGTGTGTAAGATATGAGGCAGCTACAGTGTGTAGGATATGGGGCAGCTACAGTGTGTAAGATATGAGGCAGCTACAGTGTGTAAGATATGAGGCAGCTACAGTGTGTAGGATATGAGGCGGCTACAGTGTGTAGGATATGAGGCGGCTACAGTGTGTAGGATATGAGGCAGCTACAGTGTGTAGGATATGAGGCTGCTACAGTGTGTAGGATATGGGGCCCATGTTGAGGCAGCTACACTTGGTAACACTTATCCCTGCAGGCTAGTTAACAACATGGATGTAAACACAATCAGAAGCTTTCCCTCCGGATCACAGTTAGTACATAATATGTTACGGTACATGTGGGAAAACTAGGGTTAGGGTTATATACATGTACCGTAACACATACATATGTACTGTATCACACCGCAGTGATCTCATCTCTAGGCTAATAATACTATGCAACAATTACAAAGTAATTGCTTAATGACGACATGCATGTTAAAACCCAAAATAATAATATAATTATTATTGCTTTAACATGGCAGTTCCATAATACAACTTTATTGTATTGATTGATTATCCTAACTGTTTCTCTTTGATCTGGAAATGAACCGTTTTTAAAAAAAAAAAGTAATTTCTTCTGAGTGGGGCAGTCCCACTAATTTTTTTTATTGGACAGATACAGTGAAGACAGACAGGAAAGTAGGAGAAGAAGGGAGAGAGAGGGAGGGCATGTCAGCAGGGCATGGGCCGGATTCTAACCCATGCCGACATGGGCATATGTGTGCACTGTTAGACCGCGGACTGGACCACCCCAGGCCACGAACCGTTAAGTCTTACATAATCACTCCTCATTGCCTCTCACCGTTATCCCCCTGCAGGGCTTCATGTCATGGCAGAACACCTCTCCCAGAGCGAGCTGGACTACCCTTTCAAACTACTGGAGTATTTCAACGGCTTCAGAGTCTCAAAGGTTTTTACATTTGTATTTTTGTTATTGTAAACATGATTTACTGACAAGTCATTTGGCCTTCTTCCTTCTCTATTGTGCCGATCATGTGAAGACCAAACAAATATGTCAGACTGCCTGACTTCTCTATCACCACTAACCTCCCTCCTCCCAACAGGTGATATTCTCAGCGTGTGAGTTGGGGGTGTTCGACCTGCTGCTCCAGTCCCAGAAGCCCCTGGGGGCGGGGCAGGTGGCGGAAGCGCTGGGGGCCAGCCAGGACGGAATGGAGAGGCTGCTGGACGTCCTGGTGGGCATCGAGATCCTGGAGGTGGAGGTGGTGGAGGGGACAGGTGAGGCTGGCACACCTGGTGAGGCTGACACACCTGTATGGGACACGGTCCGGTCAGATGGGCCGCAAGTCGGCAACCAATCAAAATGTTCCGACTTTTATTTGAAGTTTGAAACACGGAATGTCTACGTTTTCTCTTGTAAATATGCCTTTCAGTCAGAATCGTCTGTTTAGCTTCAACAGGAACTCACAGGAGCTTCTCTCTCTGTGTCAGTTTGCTACAGCAGCACAGACGTGGCCAACCTCTACCTTGCCAAAAGCAGCGCAAAGTCCCTCCACGACATGATCATCTACCAGTCCCAGACCATCTATCCTCTCTGGAACAACATGGTGGACGCTGTCAGGTGGGTAGACAACATGGTGGACTGTTAGGTGATTAAACAACATGGTGGACGATGTCAGGTGGGCCAAGAAATGGCACGAGAACTAAATTGAACCAGAAAATGTAGAAATGGAAAGTGACACACTCATTAGTGACACACTCATTAGTGACACACTCATTAGTGACACACTCATTAGTGACAGAGTCGTTAGTGACACACTCATTAGTGACAGACTCGTTTGTGACACACTCATTAGTGACAGAGTCGTTAGTGACACACTCGTTAGTGACACACTCATTAGTGACAGCGTCGTTAGTGACAGAGTCGTTAGTGACAGACTCGTTAGTGACCTTCATATCAAGCGTGGTTGATTGTCACATCTCCTACAGGGAAGGGAAGAACCAGAATGAGAAAACCTTTGGCCTCTCAGCTGAAGACATCTTCCAGACCATCTACAGGTACTGTGGCTCTACCTTACCTCACATCATACTGTCATTTACTTTTTTAAGTTATCTTTTCTGAGTGGGGCAGTCCCACTCATATTTTTCTTTTTATTGATAGAGACAGTAGAGATTTTGACAGGAAGGATGGGTGAGAGAGAGAGAGAGGAGGATAGAGACAGTAGAGATTTGACAGGAAGGATGGGTGAGAGAGAGAGAGAGGAGGATAGAGACAGTAGAGATTGACAGGAAGGATGGGTGAGAGGGAGAGAGGAGGGATGACATGCAGGATATGTCCGTGGCCGGAATCGAACCGGGAACCCTGCGGTTACATGGTCGACACCGCCTAAGCTCCCCAGTACCGTCACTTACTGAAATGAGAAGTAGATGTAGATGTAGCGCAGGAAGACATTCACTGATGGAATGAACCTGAATAAAAAAGTAATGAAAATGTGTATGTAGTAATAAAATATTGATACGGTTTCTCCCCGACTCCTTCTTGTGTTGCATTGTTCTGTGTTCCTGTAGAGTCTTTGTACAGGGATGTGTTAACAAAGAGACCTCTAAGAGCTCAGCACACAGAGAGAAATCTCAATTGAAAAGACAGACAGATATAAAATTGCTCCACTATCTCTGCTAGAACACACTCGAATGGGTCTGACCCAGTGGCGACTGCGTGAGTCTGACCCACTGCTGTCTGCAGAGAGACAGTTCATTATTTATTTCTTTGTGCTCCGGTTCAGCTGACGCTGCGTTGAACAATTTGCCTCAAGGGATTTTTGTGTCTTTGGCTGGCTTGACATAGATCTAACAATGCAACACAGCGCTCGAATACAGTTGCAGTAATAACACTTGTATCTATATCTTTCTATTCCTTGGCTTATTATGTTGTTAAATGTTTCTCTATTTCTTTTCTCTCTATATATATGTATCTATTCTTGCCATTTTTATTATAATTTTTTTCTCTTACTATCCTTCTTTGTCCTGTATTTTTTAATACTGTATGTAAAGCACTTTGAATTGCCCCCGTTGTATGAAATGTGCTACACAAATAAACTTGCCTTGGCTTGCCTTAGGGCAAATAGTGCCAATTCCAAGTCATTATATTCTTCTACCAGATCGAAAACACAAATTATTTCGCTAATTTGATGTCTCAACTAAAATGTGTTTTTATCAGTGATCCATGTAGAAAGTGTATGTTGTTGTTGTTGTGTGTTTGGTTCTGTGTGTTGGTCCATCTGAGCGTGTGTGTCTGTTCCAGGTCAGATGAGGAGATGCTGAAGTTCATGGGTCTGATGAACTCCACCTGGGTGATCGACGGCCCGGACGTCGTCACAGCGTTCGACCTGTCCTGTTTCAACACCATGGTTGACCTCGGAGGTAACCATGGTTACAGCAGCAGTGTCAACTCAAAAACAGCATCCACACACTCAAACACTGTGCAAAAAACGTTGTTTAATGTGCAAGCTTTCGGGTCATAGACCTTCATTCTTCAGGCATTCTTCTTGCAGATAAGCTATAGAATCAAAGGCCAATGACTGAAAGTTAAACAACATTAAACTACATGTTTATCACCGTTTTGAGTGTGTGGATGCAGTTTTTTTGCACTCTATTGATACTCTTCAGTTCCAGCACCTCAGCTAAGTCTGATAACGGATGAGCGGTGGTATTTTCTATATTTTGTGGTGGTGAAGTGAAATTAACAAATGCAGGAAGTGTAATTCAAGTTGTAATTCAAACCTAAATTGTGAGGATAATTCGGTTCGGAACATGCAGATGTAAAGGTCAGTCAGCCTATCGTCCTGGTGATACGGCCTTGGTTATCCTGTTGGTTTGGCAACGTTCTCCAGGTTGTTCTGGTGCTCTTGGTCGTGAGTTGGTGAAGGCCTACCCCGCTTCCACGGTTACTGTGTTCGACCTTCCTAAAGTCATCCAGAACGCCAAGAAGCATTTTGCTGAAGAAGACGACACTCTTGTCTTCCAGGAGGGTGAGTGTTATCAGACGTCATCAAACTTACTTACACAGTAACAGTCAGATGATTCTATAGCTTATCTATATCTTTTTATTCATTGTCATTTATTATGTTGTTAAATGTTTATCTATTCATTTTCTCTATATATGTATCTATTCTTGCCATTTTTATTTCTATTTCTATTCTTTATTTTTTTATTTTTTTACTATCCTTTTCTTCTTTTTCTGTATTTCTTTTAATGCTGTAGTAGTGTATGTAACGCACTTTGAATTGCCCCTGTTGTATGAAATGTGCTATAGAGATAAACTTGCCTTGCCTACACCCCAGACATGCTGTTGCATCATTACTGAGAGGTTCTGCTCTGTTCTGCTCTGTTCTGCTCTGTGTGCAGGAGACTTCTTTGACGGGGACGTCCCTCCTGCGGACCTGTACGTCCTGGCCAGGATCATCCACGACTGGAAGGAGGACAAGTGTGTCCAGCTGCTGAAGAAGCTGTATGCGTGCTGTCAGCCAGGTGTGTGTTAGGGTCAGGGTGCTGTCAGCCAGGTGTGTGTGTTAAGGTCAGGGTGCTGTCAGCCAGGTGTGTGTGTTAAGGTCAGGGTGCTGTCAGCCAGGTGTGTGTTAGGGTTAGGGTGCTGTCAGCCAGGTGTGTGTGTTAGGGTCAGGGCTACTCAGCCAGGTGTGTGTTAGGGTTAGGGTTACTCAGCCAGGTGTGTGTTAGAGTCAGGGTTACTCAGCCAGGTGTGTGTTAGAGTCAGGGTGCTGTCAGCCAGGTGTGTGTTAGGGTGCTGTCAGCCAGGTGTGTGTGTTAGGGTCAGGGTGCTGTCAGCCAGGTGTGTGTTAGGGTCAGGGTGCTGTCAGCCAGGTGTGTGTTAGAGTCAGGGTGCTGTCAGCCAGGTGTGTGTGTTAGGGTCAGGGTTACTCAGCCAGGTGTGTGTTAGAGTCAGGGTTACTCAGCCAGGTGTGTGTTAGAGTCAGGGTTACTCAGTCAGGTGTGTGTTAGGGTCAGGGTGCTGTCAGCCAGGTGTGTGTTAGGGTCAGGGTGCTGTCAGCCAGGTGTGTGTTAGGGTCAGGGTGCTGTCAGCCAGGTGTGTGTTAGGGTCAGGGTGCTGTCAGCCAGGTGTGTGTTAGGGTCAGGGTGCTGTCAGCCAGGTGTGTGTTAGGGTTAGGGTGCTGTCAGCCAGGTGTGTGTTAGGGTCAGGGTGCTGTCAGCCAGGTGTGTGTTAGGGTTAGGGTTACTCAGTCAGGTGTGTGTTAGGGTCAGGGTGCTGTCAGCCAGGTGTGTGTTAGGGTCAGGGTGCTGTCAGCCAGGTGTGTGTGTTAGGGTCAGGGTGCTGTCAGCCAGGTGTGTGTGTTAGGGTCAGGGTGCTGTCAGCCAGGTGTGTGTTAGGGTCAGGGTGCTGTCAGCCAGGTGTGTGTTAGGGTCAGGGTGCTGTCAGCCAGGTGTGTGTGTTAGGGTCAGGGTGCTGTCAGCCAGGTGTGTGTGTTAGGGTCAGGGTGCTGTCAGCCAGGTGTGTGTTAGGGTTAGGGTGCTGTCAGCCAGGTGTGTGTTAGGGTCAGGGTGCTGTCAGCCAGGTGTGTGTTAGGGTCAGGGTGCTGTCAGCCAGGTGTGTGTTAGGGTTAGGGTTACTCAACCAGGTGTGTGTGTTAGGGTTAGGTATATGCATGCTGTCAGCCAGGTGTGTGTGTGTGTGTTAGGGTTAGGTATATGCATGCTGTCAGCCAGGTGTGTGTGTGTGTTAGGGTTAGGTATATGCATGCTGTCAGCCAGGTGTGTGTGTGTGTTAGGGAGTAGTAGCATCCATCCAGCCTGTCTTAGCCCTACGGTACATAACACTGTGTCCACATCTCTGTTCCTCCTCCTCCTCCTCCTCCTCTTAGTCTCTAACAGTGTGTCCACATCTCTGTCTCCTCCACCTCCTCCTCCTCCTCCTAGTCTCTAACACTGTGTCCACATCTCTGTTCCTCCTCCTCCTCCTCCTCCTCCTCCTCCTAGTCTCTAACACTATGTCCACATCTCTGTTCCTCCTCCCTCCTCTAGGGGGCGGTGTGCTCCTAGTGGAGTCTCTGCTGTTTGAGAACAGGCGAGGTCCGGTCATGGCCCAGATCTTCTCCCTGAACATGCTGGTCCAGACGGAGGGGAAGGAGCACCCCCCCTCCCGGTACCACAGCATGCTCTCCGCCGCGGGCTTCCACAACATCCAGGTGTGCCGGACCGGGAAGTCCTACGACGCCGTGCTGGCCGTCAAATGACCCCTGACCCCTGACCCCCGGCAGGGTTAGCTTCTGACTGGACATCGCTGAAGGAGTTAACACTAGAACAGCCGTGGGTGGGGTCATTAACACTAGAACAGCCGTGGGTGGGGTCATTAACAATAGAACAGCCGTGGGTGGTGTCATTAACACTAGAACAGCCGTGGGTGGGGTCATTAACACTAGAACAGCCGTGGGTGGGGTCATTATCACTAGAACAGTCGTGGGTGGGGTCATTAACACTAGAACAGCCGCGGGTGGGGTCATTAACACTAGAACTGTCATGGGTGGGGTCATTAACACTAGAACAGCCGCGGGTGGGGTCATTAACACTAGAACAGCCGTGGGTGGGGTCATTAACACTAGAACAGCTGTGGGTGGGGTCATTAACACTCGAACAGCCATGGGTGGGGTCATTAACACTAGAACAGCTGTATACTGTACCTACTATAAGAGCCGCCTCGGGGGTCAAATGACCATAGTCTTTACAATGGGAAGCTGCTACTTAAATTAGCCTGCCTCCTACACAGAAAAACTGCAAAATAGCTTTATACTAGCTTATCCTGATGTGATTCACAAAATGTAAGGATACTGGGTGGTAGAACGCACATATCTAGGAAAAGTCATGAAAGGAGGGTCCTGAAATTTGATTGAGTGCAAAGGTATAACACTTTGATAAATGACCCCACCCATGGCTGTTCTAGTGTTAAAAGTCTGCTGAAGGAAGTTAAGCTCTGCCAAGGCATTTCTGTGAAATTACTTTAGTTAGGTGTCTGGTGGTCTGCATGACCCTACCCTCTGTCCCAGGGCTGTGGGACTAGTTAGTTAGTTAGTCACCAGGTTGTTCCAGGGGGGGCTGTGGGACTAGTTAGTTAGTTAGTACCAGGTTGTTCCAGGGGGGTTGGCTTCTCCTAGGTAGTGTAGCTGAGCTAGCAGCAGGTTGGGGTTTGGAAAGCCTCAACTTCCTGTCAGATTCTTCCCTTATTGATCTGGATTTGTGTTATTGGCACCAGATTCACCAACTGTCACCATGTTAGTTAGCCAGAGAAGCACACTTAGTTAGTAGTTTACTAGTAATAGCACTGCATTATGCTATATAGTCGTAGAATTAGTTCTTAGTGTCGACTTGACTATGTGTGTCACCATGAAGAGAAGGTTAAGATGTGCCATATCAAGGTGAGGTTTAAAGATCTAAAACCTCTTGGCACATATGAGAGACACGATAGTTATCAGAGTCTTGTGCCATGATCCTACAAAGTCGTTTTCTCCTAATTGATCGGTTGTACTACAGCATGCATCTGAACCATACCCCCTAACAGGATACCAACCTTTCCTGCCTGGCGCTTACATCTGTTGGAGAACCAAATATCACTGAAAGTCTTCCAGATGTCATTCCTTCATATCTCCCAAGTATTGTAATTGTAGAAACACAGGCACTGTGCATAGCCTACACAACGGTCTGCATTTTTTCAAAGGCAGCATTTTTATGGTTGTATTTTATTTTATGTATTTTTGTTGTAATCCACATGTGAATTTGTGGGCCTAATTTCCTATTAAAATATTTACCTCATCAATAAGTGAGTAAAGACAATATTATTTCTAAAACAGTACGTTGTTACTTTGCTGTTTCCTCTACTACTCCATCTAGCGGTACATGTGTGCATTACACTGAACTTAATGAGCTCGTATTCACTGAAAATATACTTTTAAAAAGCGATCTTGTCTTAACATTGAGTGGAGTGCATTACAGAGAGTACATGAAAAAAACACAGTAAATTTAAATTGTACAGAAATTGTTGAAATGTGATCTTGTACTATTAATGAAGCAATTATACTGGACTGTATTTATTTGCACATATATAATAAATATGAGAGAAAACAACAAGAAAAACAAAACATACAAATTATAATAACACTTAGCACACAGACATGGATTTATCATCTTCTCCCAGCAAATACATTACACTAAATGATATTTTTCTGATATTTGATCATGATGAAACGTCCACCAGCGCACAAACAGGCCATGAACAGCACAAACACAAGTTGAAAACCAAAAAGATAAATCGATCCGATCCATGTAGTAACATGATCACATCGGAAAACATAATTAAGTATTACGGTTATTTAGCACACACAAACATGTCTAAATATCTTCAATGAAAGTGCCCCATCTAGTGGCCATACACAGTGACTACACCCACCTCTAGTGGCGGTAGACAGTAACTACAGCCCCCTCTAGTGGCGGTACATAGTAAGGACACCCAGAGCAGAGCAGACGTCAGTCAAGGGGAACGTTATAGTCAACCCGGCCCAGTCCAACTCGCTGCTGCACTGGACTCTTCCACTTCCACATAGAACCACCTCGTCGGCCAGACGCACTGTGTGTAGGTACTGCCCAATTTCTTATTGACTAAACATGGAATTAAATCAAGGGCATTTCTCCTCTAGGGTTAGGGGTAGGTGTTGTGGTGATGTCGCTCAGAAACAAACAGTTATCTACGTCATTTAAAATGGCGCCAAAGACTGAGTTCATAGGGCTCGAGTAAATAAATAACATCATAATCACTACAATGTCCTGTCCACATGACATTATAATCAATATCTGTTTATCTATATCATGTAAGGGTCGCCCTTAACTACTATTGTGTAGCGGTACTATTTTTAAACTCCCAACTCGTTGTGTGTTTTTAAAACCCAGATAACCAGCAATGTGCTTAGCTACGTGGCTAAACAGCCAGAACCTGGTTGCGTTCGTAAATTCGCTCTGGGAATCTGATCAGCACTCGTGGAATGCCTCTTGTCCAATCAAATTACTCGGTCCCTTTGTGACGTTGAACCCAGTGTGCGCTCACAGAGCGAATGTACGAACGCACCCTGACTCGTACAGGCTTGTGTTGTGTTGTTCCAGCGTTAGCATGTTAGCCAGCTAGCGGTCCTCTGCCAGCCACAGCGGCCGTGTTGTCAGGCAGCGCAGCAGCCAAGCAGCACATGTCTGAACAGTGTGAGTTAAAACTGTCTTTACATGAGAACGTTTGTACTGAAATAACACGTTTTGGCAGCTGTAACGTCAGCAGGTTAGTAGGTTTCTGTTTGTTGCTTTTTGCCAAACCGTTTTCTAGCTTGTTTTGTTATCGACTGTTGTAGACAGATGGGTTCTGTCTGATCGCCTGACACGTTGTTCAACAAACACTAAGCCAAGTCCTCCTTGTTTGTAAATCCTGATTGTTCTGTTGGGTAGTGATAGTTTCTCCTGACACGAGGTTATTCTGGGCAGTCGGGTGGCAGTAATGACATCAGGTCAGACAGCAACAAGTCTGACCGCTAGGTTAGGTACCGTAACCCGGGTCTGGTCTAGGTTAGGTACCGTAACCCGGGTCTGGTCTAGGTTAGGTAACCCGGGTCTGGTCTAGGTTAGGTAACCCGGGTCTGGTCTAGGTTAGGTAACCCGGGTCTGGTCTAGGTTAGGTGACCCGTGTCTGGTCTAGGTTAGGTAACCCGGGTCTGGTCTAGGTTAGGTAACCCGGGTCTGGTCTAGGTTAGATAACCAGGGTCTGGTCTAGGTTAGATAACCCGGGTCTGGTCTAGGTTAGATAACCCGGGTCTAGTCCAGTACAACTGGCCAGTGAGGTCGGTCTGAATCTGAGACATTGGGCTGGATGATTCGCCATCTTTGTGTGACATGGATGTGTTCCTACCTAGATGTTTTGGGAAGTGTAGAAGTGATTTATTTAAATAAAAGAATCTGCGGCTGCGCAGTACGTTGGCAGAGCTGATGCTCGGGAACAAGCCCCTCCCCTTGAGGTCATTATGACGTTCTGTTTCTTTTGTGCACGTTTTTGTTGTTGTTGCTTGAATAGTCAGAAGTTAGGAGCAGGGGAGGACATAGATATATAGGAGGAGGAGAGGAGATGGATATCTATGGAGGAGGACCCAGCCATCTGACGGGTGATCTGCCCTCATTGTGATGGAGGACAGCAGTAGTGACCAGTTTATAACCAATCAGTGAGATTAATAATAGTTGTGGTGTGATTTTGTTTATCCTAAGATTAAGTTTGTCCTACAACTTGATTGAAATTATATTGAGCATTGTTATAGTGTGTTATAGTGTCATAGTAATTATCATCAGTCTGTGTAAACGGCAGGCTTAGTTGGAGCCAATACAGATTATTTGAAGTTAAAAGTTGTACAAAATGTACAAAAGAAGAGATTTGGTGAGAATTATTATTATTATTATTATTTGGATACTCTTAAACAACTCAGCAATATGACATCATCAGAGCAAGGGATGACTAACTGGATGTTGTGTATTGTTTCATAATTGATCAATTTCAGATTAACAAAGTACAAGCACCATGAAGAGAACTAATCTCAGCAGCAGTGAGGACTCTGACAATGGCAGTAAGTATCCCCCCTCTATTACCCCCTCTATTACCCCCTCTATTACCCCCTCTATTACCCCCTCTATTACCCCCTCTATTACCCCTCTATTACCCCCTCTATTACCCCCTCTATTACCCCCTCTATTACCCCCTCTATTACCCCTCTATTACCTCTCTATCCCCCCTCTATTACCCCAGTGTTTCCTCTACATGCATTTCATCGTGGCGGACCGCCACGATGGAATTTCCGCCGCCACCATTCAGATTTCTCAACCCAAAAAAAAAAAAAAGATTTAGGCCGCTTTTCAGACCTTCACAGAGCTAGACACACCCACAAGCGCTGAAACTGGACCAGTCCGTGTGTGTCGCGAGTATTGAACTTGAGGCTGCGTTCGTAAATTCGCTCTGAGAGCCCCGGAGCGCACACTGGGTTCAACGTCATAAAGGGACCAAGTCATTTGATTGGACAAGAGGCATTCCGTGAGTGCTGATCAGATTTCCAGAGCGTATTTACGAACGCGCCCTGGCTGTCACCCGAACACCGCGAGCTAGCGTAGTGTAGTGTAGTATAGGATGTGTAGTGTAGTGTAGGATGGAGAGAGAGAGGAGAAGCCTCTCTATGTGTTACCTATGTCCAGTGTACTAGAACCACTCTAACAGGAGTGTTTGTCCGTGAATAACACCGGCTATGCCCGGGGTAGAAACACAAGACTATAGCTGGATAAGGTCTACACGGTCATTTTAAGCCGTCGACCAGCCCTCTACGACCACGGGAAGTCATGTTAAAAGTGAAGATACTTCTGTTAAACTAAGCTAAGCTAAACATCGCTAATCGCTAACTCCCTCCTGGGCTTAAAGTGACAAGTAATAACGTTGTGAAAAAAAACGTCAGATCAGTGTTTTTGTTTTTATTGACAACGGAATTACATGCTGGAAAAACATGCAGACACAGACAATAAGAGACACACGGGAGAAGTACAGGAAAACATTTTATTTTTTTGGGCCATCCTTGAGTTTTGGCTGAAATTACGTCGTTGTTTTGAGCGCGCGTGCGCGTTTCATGCTGTGCGCGCGCGGTCAGCACTACCCGCCACCATTGTAAAAATTCCTGGAGGAAACACTGTACCCCCTCTATTACCCCCTCTATTACCCCCTCTATTACCCCTCTATTACCTCTCTATTACCTCTCTATCCCCCCTCTATTACCCCCTCTATTACCCCCTCTATTACCCCCTCTATTACCCCCTCTATTACCCCCTCTATTACCTCTCTATTACCTCTCTATCCCCCCTCTATTACCCCCTCTATTACCTCTCTATTACCCCCTCTATTACCCCCTCTATTACCCCTCTATTACCCCCTCTATTACCTCTCTATTACCCCCTCTATTACCCCCTCTATTACCCCTCTATTACCCCCTCTATTACCTCTCTATTACCCCCTCTATTACCCCCTCTATTACCCCTCTATTACCTCTCTATTACCTCTCTATCCCCCCTCTATTACCCCCTCTATTACCCCCTCTATTACCCCCTCTATTACCCCCTCTATTACCCCTCTATTACCCCTCTATTACCTCTCTATTACCTCTCTATCCCCCCTCTATTACCCCCTCTATTACCTCTCTATTACCCCCTCTATTACCCCCTCTATTACCCCCTCTATCCCCCCTCTATTACCCCCTCTATTACCTCTCTATTACCCCCTCTATTACCCCCTCTATTACCCCCTCTATTACCCCCTCTATTACCCCCTCTATTACCTCTCTATTACCCCCTCTATTACCCCCTCTATTACCCCCTCTATTACCCCCTCTATTACCTCTCTATTACCCCCTCTATTACCCCCTCTATTACCCCCTCTATTACCCCCTCTATTACCCCCTCTATTACCCCCTCTATTACCCCCTCTATTACCCCTCTATTACCCCCTCCATTAGACCAACTATTAACCCTCTGTGTGCCATTCATTCACTGGTTGACTGACCCATGTTCTGTCAAGGATGGACATTCACGTGCCTTTTTAGATATTGCAGATAGATATAGCAGATTCATATAGATATAGATATAGCAGATTCATATAGATATAGCAGATACATAGCAGAATGTAATATTTAGATGAACAGAATTAATGGGTAAGCTGATGGCTGATACACTTAAAATGTTTGAAAAACTAAAACTCTCTTTGGAAATCGCCACAAAACGAGTCTGAAAGAACAAAGGATGCAGAGACTTGGGTTGCAGTGAGAACTGTGTCAGTTTTAATCTGAGTTCAGCAGAAGCTGATGTTAGTTTAGCTAGGGTTAGCCCTAACCCTAACCCTTAACACGTCCGTCGATTACATCCTGTGTGAAACTCCCAGACGTTGATGGATTGATTTTATTAGACAATTTTAAAATACAAAAATAACATCTGAGCATCTGAAGCAGCTACATACATACAGTTGAGGCCAAAATTATTATCCCCCCTTGTGAAATCAGACAAAACCCATGATTTCTCCATGGAAATGACCATTAACAACAAGTGTTTATAGTGTATTTGTTTCCAAAATAATAAAGACAAAATGTCCACTAAGTTTGATTAGGATATTTTATTGATGCACTGAGTTGAAACAAGAAACGGCAAAAATGACACGTCCAAAATTATTAGCCCCCTGGCCATTAATAGTCAATAGTGTACCCAAAAACCTTTTAGAGTAGTTCTTTACTAGGTTGGCACAGGTCTCTCGAGGGATTTTGGATCATTCTTCCATTGCAAATGGTTCCAGCTGGTCCAAACTGCGTCGGTTTCCGAGCATGGACATTCACTTTGAGCACCCGCCACAGATTCTCAATAGGATTGAGATCTGGGCTCTGTGCGGGCCACTCCAGGACCTTGGTTTTGGTGTCCTTTAGGAACTGTTGGACCAATGTATTGATGTATGCTTTGGGTCATTGTCTTGTTGGAAGACCCAGTGACGACCTAAGCCTAGACTAAGAGCAGATTTCTTCATATTATCCCTCAAAATGTCAACATAGTTTTCTTTTTTCATGATGCCATGCACCTGAACAAGGCTCCCTGTGCCTGAGGCTGCAAAACAGCCCCACAGCATGATGCTCCCACCACCATGTTTAACTGTGGGAACTGTGTTCTTAGGGTT
This sequence comes from Nansenia antarctica, assembly GCF_963989245.1. Classification (NCBI taxonomy): domain Eukaryota; kingdom Metazoa; phylum Chordata; class Actinopteri; order Argentiniformes; family Microstomatidae; genus Nansenia; species Nansenia antarctica. The sequence goes on along the minus strand of NC_137674.1, from coordinate 22,623,718 downwards.
GAAGGCCTCTCCCTTTCTTCGCCAGACATAAGCAACATCCATGTGCCCAAACAGTTCCAGTTTAGTCTCATCAGACCAAAGCACAGATTTCCAAAACTCATCTTTACCTTTCAAATGTTCACGGGCAAACCTCAGTCTGGCTCTGATGTGCCACTCTTTGAGTAAAGGGGTTCTTCTGGGATGATGGCCCTGAAGCACACCACGATGAAGAGCCCTCACAACTGTATTCCTTGAAACATCAACTCCACAAGAGGCCAGGTCAGCAACAATCATCTTGGCAGATGTCCTTGGTGTCTTGCTGACATCTCTGACTATTTTCCTCTCCAGAGTTCTTGAAATCTTGAGCTTTCGACCACGCCCCAGGTTTGTTTCTTACAGAAGTTGTCTCCTTGTACTTAGCAATGATGCAACGTACAGCGGTTCTAGACACTGAGACGCTTGGAAATGGCAGTGTAGCCTTCCGCCTTATCATGAGCCATTTTTGGCATTTAGCAGACGCCTTATTCCAAAGCGACTTACAATCAATACATTTGAATACCAAGCATGTGAATCAGCAATCCACCATTCGTTGCAGGAGGAGTAATCTAGCTCGGGCCCGGGGACACTGATAGAAGGAAAAACCTTGACATGCGAGTATTTGGGGAGGTTGAATACCAGCCGGGCAGCAGCATTCTGGATGAGCTGCAGAGGTCTAATGGCTGAAGCGGGGAGCCTCCACTATATTCTTTCTGAGCTCAAGACTGATTTCCTTTGTCTTTGGCATGGTAAGTAAGAGTAGTAGTATAGTCCCTCTCAATAATGTGTTCAAGTGCCCTGTTTCTTGGAGTCCTTTTATGCTAATTGAATGCCCAGGTGTTGTTAGGAAGCCAATTGACTGTACAGGTGTGGTTTGAAATCTGATTGGTTGCTTAGGTGTGTTTTTAAAGCAAATATTCACATGGGGGCTAATATTTTTGACCACCCCATTTTTCACTATATTTGATATAAAGCAAGCCTAAAAACTTATTTTATATTCCAAAATGTACCAAAAGCTAATAAATAGCACTGGTGAATGTTTGATTATATAACGTTTTATCCATGATGCAAACATTGGGAAGAATTTTAGGAAAATGGTCCATAATTCCTGGGGGGCTAATAATTTTGGCCTCAACTGTATTGGGGCTTTTCCACTACGGTGCTGACCCGGGTCAGCCCGCTTCGGTCTGCTTCTTTTCCCCTTTTCCATTAGTCGTCCCAGGTCGGTTCGGTTCGCTTCGGCTCGCTTCTTTAGCTCCACATCGACCCCAGGGTCCCTCCCCAAGCCCCATTTCATATCCGGATCTTTTTGCCAGGCTGCGTGTGACATGTGACGCTGCACACCGTTGATTGGTCAATGGAAAATCGTCATCCCAAGTCCATATATTTCTTCACTAACCGCCATCTTGAAATACCACATTCGCTCTAGGAAAATGTCACTACAGTTTCTGTAATAGCTTATTAATAAAGATTCGAAAAATTATGCTGACCATCGTATTATCTTAGTTTAATGTCATTTCAATGAATCCTAGAACTTTTATTTACAACAAGCACAACACAAAAATCGCTATTATGCACCGTCTTTGCCCGTGAATAACACCGGCTGTGGAGGTGGTACAAACACAATACTCCTTTGCTAACTTCACCATCTGTCTACGGTCATTTTTAGCCCTTAACCACCGCGCTGACACCCCGAGAAGTTATGCTTTTAACCGTAAACTCGATGAACCGGGAGGTCACCCGCTGCCGTCCAGCCATTTTCGCCGTTCACTCATGAGTCAAATGCCGGTTTTAACAGGGAATTCGCTCCGCGCTGTGTCCACGGTGATAGGAGTGGAGGATCGACTCCATTCAAAAACTTTTGGATTCCCTGCCTTCTCCTCTTTCCGGACACGTTTGAATTGTTATCCTAACCCCCGGTAAACCGAAGTTATTAACCCGCAAACGGCACCGTGTTTGTCTGTGAATAACACCGGCTGTGGAGGTGGTACAAACACAATACTCCTTTGCTAACTTCACCATCTGTCTACGGTCATTTTGAGCCCTTAACCACCGCGCTGACACCCCGAGAAGTTATGCTTTTAACCGTAAACTCGATGAACCGGGAGGTCACCCGCTGCCGTCCAGCCATTTTCGCCGTTCACTCATGAGTCAAATGCCGGTTTTAACAGGGAATTCGCTCCGCGCTGTGTCCACGGTGATAGGAGAGTAGGATCGACTCCATTCGAATGGTTTTGGAATCCATGTCTTCTCCCCTATCCGGACACGTTTGAATTGTTATCCTAACCCACGGTAAACCGAAGTTATTAACCCACAAAGGGCACCGTGTTTGTCCGCACACAATGATACTACAGTTCATAAAGCAGACAAGTGAAGGCAGTGGTTTTAAGGGTTCAAAAAACATGACTTTATTATGTGTAGAACAACATATGTGCACAACAAAATCCAAGAAAATCCAGGAGGGATTCAGGGAGGGTCAGGTCACTCACCCATGTCTCTGAACTCCAGAAATGATTCAAACATGCAGACAATCAGGCAGTAGCCATCTTGCGCTGTTATGACGCGTAACTCCGCCTACTATCGTCTACTCCTCCTACTAGTCCGGGTTGGTTTGTGTATAATGGAAAACCAGAACAGATCAAAAGTGACCCGACCTGACCCGAACCGATCCGAACTGCACTGACCCGGGCTGCTGATGGAAAAGCACCATATGTCATTTCAGTTCTTAAACTATCAAGGACTAAACTAGCACCACACAGCTGAACTGCTTATTTCCATTGTGGTCCTTGTTGGAGAAGGACTGGCCAGTTGAGTCACACGTGTGACTCAGCCTTAAAGGGCCCTCGCCCAACTCCTGCCATACAAATATGGCACTCTGGTGCTTTAGTACACTGGTACTCTGGTGCTTTAGTACACTGGTACTCTGGTGCTTTAGTACACTGGTACTCTGGTGCTTTCTTTAGTACACTGGTACTCTGGTGCAGGGAATTTCTGGTTTGGACCCGGAAATTGCTAAACGTCACATTTGACGTCAGACTTAATAATAATATAACAACTTTGTATCGACAAAAAACGTTGCTATTTTAGAAAACCCTGGTTCATAGTGTAACAGTAAACCGGCCAACCCTAACCCAGTACTGGTAATTAGCTCAGATATCCCCGTCATTTCTCTTACCATCATCTAAATTAGCCGTAATTTGTGGTTACGGCTATTTACCAAGTGTGCAATTGTGCGTCTTGTTTTGTGAACGTGCGTTCCAGGGAAGGCCAGCGTCTACCTGGGTCAGAGCAGCAGGGAGGCAGGAGGTGTCAAGAGGAGGAGAGGGAGTAGAGACAGGACGCGCTACTGGACCTTTAAAGATGTCCTGCCAGGTCAGGGGCAGATACAGGGGCAGGGGCAGATACAGATACAGATGCAGATGCAGATGCAGAGACAGATACAGGGGCAGGGGCAGATACAGATACAGGGGCAGATACAGATACAGGGGCAGATACAGATACAGATACAGATACAGGGGCAGATACAGATACAGGGGCAGATACAGATACAGATACAGGGGCAGATACAGGGGCAGATACAGATACAGGGGCAGAGACAGAGACAGAGACAGAGACAGAGACAGGGGCAGATACAGAGACAGAGACAGAGACAGAGACAGAGGCAGAGACAGAGACAGGGGCAGATACAGATACAGATACAGATGCAGATGCAGAGACAGAGACAGAGACAGATACAGATACAGGGGCAGATACAGATACAGGGGCAGATACAGAGACAGAGACAGATACAGATACAGGGGCAGATACAGATACAGATACAGATACAGGGGCAGATACGGGGTAGTTTTTTATTTTTTATTATCATCTCAGAACAGAACGAGGTTTACTAAAATTGATTAGACAGTTAAAGTCTGAAGCTGCTGCTTTGTCTCCTAGGTAACTCTACTTCCTGGTCCCAACACTCCACCTCCCAGCCCAGGAGGGGGCGGGGCCAGAAGCCCTCAGAGGTACAGAACACTACCCCAACCCTCTACCCCTAACACTCAACACTCAACACTCAGAGGAACCGTACACTAACCCTCCACAGTACATTACAGTACAGAACATTAAGCCTCAACACTCACACTCACAATCCCACAGTAGGGTAGATCTATCTATCTATCTATTCATCTATCCATCTCTCTATCCATCTATCTATCTATCCATCTATCCATCTATCCATCCATCTATCCATCTATCCATCCATCCATCCATCCATCCATCCATCCATCCATCCATCCATCCATCCATCCATCCATCTATCCATCTATCCATCTATCTATCTATCTGTGTGTGACCCTATGTGTCTGCTGGCTGTGTGATCCTACGTGTGTGTGTGTGTGTGTGTGACCCTCTCTGTGTGTGTGTGTGTGTGTGTGTGTGTGTGTGACCCTCTGTGTGTGTGTGTGTGTGTGTGTCCGTGTGTCCCCGTGTGTCCCAGGTGTTCAGGACAGACCTGATCACGGCCATGAAGCTGCCTGACACGTTCCAGCTGAGCCCGGAGGACTTCTACGTGCTGGCGGACCCCTGGAGGCAGGACTGGGAGAAGGGGGTGCAGGTCCCCGTCAGCCCCCAGTCCATCCCCCAGCCTGTGGCCCGGTAGGAGACCCACACCCCCCTGAACCCCCCTGAACCCCCGTCATACACACACACACCTTTACATCTAACTCCCTCTCTCTCCTGTCTCCCTCCCTCCTCTCCTCTCTCTCCTGTCTCTTTCTCTCTCCTGTCTCTTTCTCTCATCTCCTCTCCTCTCTCTTCTCCCTCTCCTCTCTCTCTCCTCTCCTTCATCTTCCCTCTCTCCTCCTCCTCTCTCTCTCTCCTTCCTCTCTCTCCGGTCTCTTTCTCTCTCCTCTCTCCTCTCCTCTCTCTTCTCCCTCTCCTCTCTCTCTCTCTCTCTCCTCTTCTCTCTCTCTCCCTCCTGTCTCTTTCTCTCATCTCTCTCTCCTGTCTCTTTCTCTCCCTCCTCTCCCTCGCTCTCTCTCATGTCTCTTTCTCTCTCCTCTCCCTCTCTCTCCTTCCTCTCCCTCTCTCTCCTTCCTCCCTCTCTCTCCTCTCCACTAACACCGGTGTGTGTGTCCCCCCCCCTGTAGGGTGACAGCAGAGCGGGGGGGGGAGGTGATGTTCTCCAAGCCTAAGAAGCTGATTCGTGCGTCGGGCAGCGAGGCTCATGGGTACGTGGACGTGGTCACGCTGGCGGAGGACGCCTGCCGCTACGACCTGAACGAGCAGGACGTGGCCTGGCTGGGCCTCGCCAACCTGGAGTTCAGAGACATGGGTGAGTGACCTGACCCTCCCTGACCCCTCCTGACCCCCACCTGACCCTCCTGACCCCCCCTGGCTGGGCCTCACCAACCTGGAGGTCAGGGACATGGGTGAGTGTCCTGACCTCCCCCCCGACCCCCCCTGGCTGGGCCTCGCCAACCTGTAGTTCAGGGACATGGGTGAGTGTCCAGACCCCCCCCCCCCGACCCCTCCCTGACCCCCCCACCTCACCAACCTGGAGGTCAGGGACATGGGTGAGTTCCTGACCCCCCCCGACCCCTCCCTGACCCCCTCACCTCGCCAACCTGGAGGTCAGGGACATGGGTGAGTGACCTGACCCCTCCTGACCCCCCCCCTGACCCCTCCTGAAATAAATAGATAAACATGTAACAACATAATAAGACAATGAATAAAAAAGATACAGATAAAAGTGTTACTACAACTGTATTCAAGCGCTGCTCTGCCTGATACGGCGTGAGAGATCACAAATGCTGGTCTGTGTTTAGCTGCTATCTTGCGGAGATACACTGTGTGAGATCGCAGTGTAAAATGACACGTGTGACGGTTGTGTCTGTGTGTCGCCCCCTGCTGGTGGGTAACAGGGATGCCGGCGCTGGACGAGGCCACCATGGAGCGGGTCCTGGAGGAGTTTGAGCGGCGCTGCTACGAGGCCATGCACCACGCCATGCAGACGCAGGAGGGCCTGGGCATCGAGTATGATGACGACGTGACCTGTGACGTGTGTCTGTCCCCCGATGGAGAGGAGAACAACGAGATGGTCTTCTGTGACAAGTGCAACATCTGTGTTCACCAGGTGAGACTAGTTAAACTAGTTAACCTCTAGTTATCATCTGTGTTCACCAGGTGAGATAATAATAATATCTTTTATATAGCGCCTTTCACAAACCCAAGGGACGCTTTACAGAATTTACAGACAGAAAGTCAGACAGACGGAACAGAAAACAGAGACAGCGACAAAACTAAACTAGGGGCCAAAGGCCTTGGTGAACAGATGGGTTTAGAGGGCTGAGTTGAAGGTGTCCAGGGTAGGGGGAGGGGGGTGTTGCGGATCACTGTGGGGAGAGATTTCCAGAGGGTGGGGGCTGCCACACTGAATGGTGAGACGGTTTAATGATCCTTGCTGGCGCAGGTAGAATGACCTACTTAAACAGGGCCGCTACCTCAGGTATGAGACAGACAGACAGACAGACAGACAGACACACCCAGGAATGTTGCCTAGCTGTTGTGGTTAGTGTGTATTGGTGCTCAGCAGGGTGTGTACTTAGGGCGTGTACTCAAGGTGTGTGTGTCTGTCTGTGTCTGTGCGTGTGTTTGTGTGTCTGTACTCTGTGTGTGCGTGTGTGTGTCTGTACTCTGTGTGTGTCTGTACTCTCTCTCTCTGTGTGTGTGTGTGTGTGTACTCTGTGTGTGTGTGTGTACTCTGTGTACTCTGTGTGTGTGTGTGTGTGTACTCTGTGTGTGTGTGTGTGTATGTTGTGTGCGTGTGTGTGTGTGTGTGTGTCTGTACTCTGTGTGTGTCTGTACTCTGTGTGTGTCTGTACTCTGTGTGTGTGTGTGTGTGTGTGTGTGTACTCTGTGTGTGTGTGTGTACTCTGTGTGTGTGTGTACTCTGTGTGTACTCTGTGTGTGTGTGTGTACTCTGTGTGTGTGTGTGTGTGTGTGTGTGTGTACTCTGTGTGTGTGTGTGTGTTGTGTGCGTGTGTGTGTGTGTGTGTGTGTCTGTACTCTGTGTGTGTGTGTGTGTCTGTACTCTGTGTGTGTGTGTGTGTGTGTGTGTGTGTGTGTGTGTGTGTGTGTGTAGGCGTGCTACGGCATCCTGAAGGTGCCGGAGGGCAGCTGGCTGTGCCGGCCCTGCGCCCTGGGCATCCTGCCTCGCTGCCAGCTCTGCCCCAAGAAGGGCGGGGCCATGAAGCCCACCAGGAGCGGCACCAAGTGGGCCCACGTCAGCTGTGCCCTGTGGATCCCCGAGGTGACTTCCTGTCTGACTACACACTTCCTGTCTGAATGCATGTGCTGATTAGGGGTGTGTGTGTGCTCAAGCCTTATCTAGTACACCTGTCTCACTCCTGGTATCTTTCATGCGGGTCGTTTCAAATGTTACGAGTGTAAGCACAGGTATCAGATGTGGGTCATTTAAAAAAGTAGGTGTAAGCAGGCGTTAAAAGAAATCTCATATAGGCACTAAATTGGAACTAGGCGTTACGCCCTGCGGTGTAAATGCAGCCTAACAGTCTTGTCTACCTGTCTGTAGGTGAGATCTAACAGTCTTGTCTACCTGTGTGTAGGTGAGCATCGGGAACCCAGAGAAGATGGAGCCCATCACCAACGTGTCCCACATCCCCAGTAACAGGTGGGCTCTGGTCTGCTGCCTCTGCAAGGAGAAGACTGGAGCCTGCATACAGGTAGAGTCACCAGGCACCTGGCTAGACACTCATTAGAGTGTACACATATCCAATGCCGGGACTAAAGCCCCTTTCACACACAGTTCCCTGTAAAGCTGGGAGGAGATGGTGTGGGGGCTCACTGGTCCGTAATGCGTCTGTATCACAAAATGTACATTTGTTAAGTAAGTAATCTAGCTAACTATAACTAGCTAACTAACTATGATTGGAAATGAAGTAGTGTCCAGTTGTGGAATTATATTTATCACTACTTTGGCTGATGTGATGTGGGTTAACTAGCCAACTCCCTAACATCAGCCGAGTGAACCAAAAGTACCAAGTGAGAAACTCCTCGCTGTGATTGGTTAACTTGTTCCATGTGAAAACATCAGACATATGTAACCCTTTGCGTGCCGGACCAGGGAATGTTCAGGCTTCTGTTCACACATAAGCCGACACGGTAAATTCCATGGAATTGTACATGGTCCTGACCAGGGAAAATGGCTGGTCGAATATCCCTGGTCAGTCGTGTTCACACATACACCGTACCAGGTAAATTCCATGGAATGTACTGGGAAGGCTTGTATGTGTGAAAGGGGTTAAAGTTATGCGTTTAATGACACGTGTCAGAGTTACATAATTAGTTTCTTTCTTCCACCCCACCATCCTCCCTCCTCAGTGCTCGGCCAAAAACTGTCGTACGGCGTTCCACGTGACGTGCGCCCTGCACTGCGGCTCGGACATGAAGACCATCCTGACTGAGGCCGACGAGGTCAAGTTCAAGTCCTACTGCCCCAAGCACTCTGGAGGGGGTCTGGAGGGGGGGGGCGGGGGGCAGGAGGACTCAGGAGAGGAGGAGAGGGAGGAGAGGAAGGAGGAGAGGGAAGGAGGGGCCAGAGACAAGAGGGGGAGGAGGAAAGGGAGAGTCCAAGACCGAGGGGGGGAGGAGGCCGCCTCCTCCTCCTCTACCCCCACCCCCACCCCCGCCCCCCCCCTCAGCAGCCGCCAGCAGGAGGAGAAGCGCGTCAACCTCCGCACATTCATGCTGCAGCAGCTGGAGGAGAACTTCTGCCAGTTCGTGGACGTGGGGGAGGTGGCGGGCCGGCTGAAGCTTCCCCGCGAGGCCGCAGACTTCCTGTTCCACTACTGGAGACTGAAGCGGCGCGCCAACTACAACCAGCCACTGCTCACGCCCCGGGAGGACGAGGAGGAGAGCCTGGCCCGGCGGGAGCAAGATGTCCTGCTGAGGAGGCTGCAGCTGTTCACACACCTCCGGCAGGACCTGGAGAGGGTAGGTCCCTCCCCCTCCCTCCCCCCTTATCTGACCTTGCCCCCCTGGGTTGCACAGGGCGTCGCTAGCCCACTCCTCCCCAGACACATGCGCAGGAGCAGAGGCTGGGTGCTGGCTGCAGCGGCAGGGAGGAGGGAGTAGGAGGAGGAGTCTGGGGGTGTGAGGAGCAGACAGCGAGGGCAGGGAGGAGGAGGATGAGGGCCCTGAAAAAAAGAACTGTTAATAAATACAGAGTTACCCGGCTGCTATCTTAATGCTTGTCTGGTGTGTTTGTAGGATAGGATACGGTAGAATGAACAGAAATCTTACTTATACTTGAGGTTCATCGTTGTGTACCTTATACAAACCTTATACTATTTTCTTTTAGCTGTGATTGAAATAAAGGTGGTGTCAGTGAGAAAACAATATGGAGGAGCGCTGTGAAACTAGAAACACACACAGAAACTAGCTGTGCCAGACCCAGACCGTAGATGGGAGGCAGGTTTTAGATGTATACACACTAGAGGTTAAGGATAAAGACCCCTAACTTGGGTCTGAAGGAGTCACCACCACCACACAGCAGTGCTCACTGATGACCTTTGACCTGTCAGTAGTGTGTGAAGCTGTGGGAACGAGTCAGGGCTAGTAGCTAGCCTAACACTGTAACTCCAGCGTGGTAAACTACTTCACTGGTTAAAACTGCTAAGCAGTATACTTTTCTATTATATTCCTCCAATACACATACGTTTTCAGCAGAAGAAAAGGCAGTTTATCTCTCCTATCTTCTGCCGCTAGGTGTGTAGCTGGGTGTAGCTAGGTGTAGCTAGGTGTAGCTAGGTGTAGCTAGGTGTAGCTGTTTCGAACGCCATGTTTTTTTTTCCGAAGTGTCTTATTTTACCTAGAATGCATCTATAGATGATCTACAGGCTATCTAAGTCAGTCTTACTTTAGTCACTCATAGGCTAGCTTTATGCAACAGGAACATTTTAGAGTCTATAGCAAAACTTAAAGTGAGATCTAAGTCTAAGACTGGGTCTACCTTTATGTAACGGCCCCTGGACCTGGACACGTCTGCCTGTGTTCCTGGTACACGTGGCCCAGTAACCTCCATGGGAAGCATTATTATTTAAAAACAACAAACACATATTTACACATTCTGGCCCAGTGTTTCCTCTATATGCATTTATTGGTGGCGGGCCGCCACGAATGAATTTGCTCCGCCACCAAATGATTCAGACAATCCACTTTGATTCAGGCTGCGCAGAAAGGCAGCGAGTTATTATGACCGGAGAACTGAAAAAAAGCATGTGTCCCTGAACGCTCCGCCAATCACTGTGAGTAAACTCTGAGAATGTCCTCACGTCACATTTTACCGTAATACCCTATATGTTGGTTGAAGTGCAACATCTCAGCTTTCAGGGACAGTTGGATTTTTTTCGATAGCACAAACCGTTTAGAAATTACGGTAATTACAATGTCGGATGCGGATGTGCGGTACATTCGGCGCAGAAGTGGTATCTATACCAGATAAATAATAACCATTTGCTTACGTAATTTTTCGTTTGTTTACATAGTCTGAAACTACAGATGGTAAGCTTTCAAATGATGCGTCAGACATTGAAATCGAAAAAAAAATCAAGATGACACGAGTATTTGAATGTTTGTTTGTATCATGTTTTGCTCAAGAATGGTGACTGCTAAAAACCCTGCTAGCGGCTAACGTTTCGTTCTAAAACGAAAGTACTGTAACGTCCCCACTTGGACAGTGGTTGAAATAATGACAGATAGCTTCTCTCATGTAATCTGTGCGTTTAATTGTAAACTATCTCATACACAACTTTCTTAGTTCACCCGAGCTCTCTCTCCCAACGGTCTCAATAACACACACAGCATCACAGGGGTGCACAGTAACAGTGCGAACATGAACATGAACTCAAGCATTAATGAACATTAATGAACAGGGTTGTTCTATCTAATTTATTATGTTTGTGTTATGCTAATAAATGTAGATCCACACAGGTATACAAACTGAGATCCGTTGCCAAGTGCCATTCATTCTGACAACACACACACAGTCGTAAAGCTCTAACAGAACGTGACGTCGTAAAGTGCAACAAAGTGCTGCAATGACATACTGTCGTACATAACAATATTGGTATTTGAACACCTTCTATATAAAATCACCTGCTCGGCTTTAATGACTTAACCGCTATTTAAGAAATTATATTTGTTTTCGCGTGCACGCGTTTTATGCGCATGCACGCGTTTTATGCGCATGCGCGCGACAAAAATGACCAGCCCGCCACCAATGTGAAAAATCCTGGAGGAAACACTGTTCTGGCCTTTTTACAATTCCTCTCGTTATTCCTTCCTCCTCATATAGTACAATATACGTTACAGTGAGGTGCAAAACATTTGGGCACCCCTGGTTTAAATATCTGTTACAATGAATCTCCAAGTGATTGAAAGCAAACCTGAACACTAAATGCTGCAAAGTTAAACATGACAGTTTTTAAATGAAGTTTGGGAACCCTTTTGGATTATTCTTTGTCAACTTTTGAGAAGATGATTACTAAGGTCCAGACCAAGGTGATTAACTCGTTAGGGCTTCAATGAGTCAGGTGAGTATAACTCCAGGGTTGTGTTGGGTGTCCTCCTCCCCCTCCTCCTCACCCTCCTCCCCCTGGTCTCTCCCTCCTCACCCTTCTCCCCCTCCTCCCCCCCTGGTCTCCCTCCCCCTCCTCCTCCCCCTTCTCCCCCCCCGGTCTCCAGGTGCGTAACCTGACCTACATGGTGACGCGGAGGGAGAAGATGAAGCGTTCGTTGTGGCGCGTCCAGGAGCAGATCCTGCAGCACCAGGTCAGGCTGCTGGACCAGGAGACAGGTAAGGCTCTGCTCGGCTCTGATTGGCTAAAAATATGTAGATATTGAATAAGAGAGAGAGAGAGAGAGAGAGAGAGAGAGAGAGAGAGAGAGAGAGAGAGGAGAGAGAGAGAGAGAGAGAGAGAGAGAGAGAGAGAGAGAGAGAGAGAGAGAGAGAGAGAGAGAGAGAGAGAGAGAAGAGAGAGAGAGAGAGAGAGAGAGAGAGAGAGAGAGAGAGAGAGAGAGAGAGAGAGAGAGAGAGAGAGAGAGAGAGAGAGAGAGAGAGAGAGAGAGAGAGAGAGAGAGAGAAAAAGAGAGAGAGAGAGAGAGAGAGATGACAGGAAGGATAGTCTATGTTTTGTCGTCTCATCCCTCCGTCTGCAGGGATTAAAGTTCTCCGTCGCTACGACGGATTTCCGTCAATTTATTCCAAATTGCGACGGATTTATTCCAAGTTGTGACGGATTTTACCTGGTGTAATATGATTTGTAGAGGCATACAATCTATTTTTACTGACGCTGCACCCCTCATAGTGATAAGTAGGTGGACATGGCGTGTGCTGCTGAAATAGCCGACATGCGGTGCTTGGTTTGAAAAAAGTAACGCCAGCTCAGTAAATCATTCAAACTTAATGTTTACTTATAGGCTATGTGAATGTGACTGCACCACACATGTGAACAGTAACAAAGCAAATGCAGTTTAATTTTTATGAAAAACATTGACAACAAAATCGGCAAAAAAAAAAAAAAGCTGAATCCGCTTAGCCTATATATGCTCCTGAAACGACAGAGCAAACACGCTACATTACTAGGGCTAATAATTACTAGGGATAATAATTACAATCAGCCAATAGAAAAAATAATATTAGGCTATTTAAATCTCACTTAATGAGAAAACTGGCATCTCTCATCGGTCACTATTTGTTGGCTATCTGGTGATATGGACCGGACGTCTTTGAGTGTCTAAAAAAGCGCTATACATCTAATGTATTATTATTATCTATTATTATTATGGACGTCACTTTAATCCGGCAGTTCTCAAGGTTTTTATGCACCAATCGATTCCTCTAGTGCGTCTTTATCGCATTCATTGACGAAAAGGACGACTCGCATGTATAGGTGGAAGGGAACATTCATTGTGAGCACGGAAAATGTGAGTCGCTTTGCATTGATGAAACCAGGTAGGATGAACGTATAGTTCGCTGTCCATTCCTCTTTAAATGCCCTGTTTTCACCGTCAACTTTCCTCTTTAGACCTTTGGAGAGTGACATTATATGCTAGCTAGCAGGTTAAATGTTTAGCTAACTTCACCCGGCACGCAAACAACCAATCCAATAATAATGTGACCTTGTAAGTCTGGGAGGAGGGGGGAATAATTATCAGAATAAAGTATGTTAAATAATTATTAGAATAAGTTAGGCTGCGCTACATCGTCAGTCCACACATTTATTATTCAAAACTATGGAAAAGGTGAAACTACGTTTCAACGTTGTTGAGAATCACAACACAAACTCGCTAGTCAAGCCAAAATACTGCAGCGAAATGGATTGCACTGCTACCTAGTTAACTAGAACACTTCTTTACATTGTTAGCAGGCTCACAAAACAAGCCGTGTTAGTTGACTAGCGATGTGTCATTGATTTTATACAACGCGGAAATGTGTTCACATTTTTCGAAAGAAAAGTCAAAGCATTAGAACGTAGGAACGGAAAATCGCACGCGCGCTTTGCGCACGGAAAAGCCACCGGCCCCGATTTGGCCTGATTTTTTTTTTCCCTTCAGGAGATTTTTTTTTTGCTTTAATCCCTGCGTCTGTACTAACCCTCTGTTGTTGTTGTTCCTGCAGAGCCGTCAGCTGCGTGTCTGGAGGACATCCTGTCCAGTCTGGTGACGCCGACAAAGAAGCCAGACGCCCCCTCCCTGTGGGACTGCACCGGCCTGAAGGCCCTGGGGAGGGACAGGGGGGCAGGAGACCCCCAGGGCCCCCGGAGAGGAGGAGGAGGAGCGCTCCCCGACTCCCCAGCCAGTCTGAGTGAGGGGGGGGGGGACAGCCTCAGCGGCCTCCCCAGGACCGAGGACAGCGACGGGGCCAACCCTAACCACACCAGACTACACAAGCCTGCAGGCAGGAGAGGGCTGAGGAGAGAGGCCCCAGAGCCTGCCATGTCCCACCCTGACCACCAGGGGGCTAGGAGAGGCCTTAGAGAGGCCCCAGAGCCTGCCATGTCCCACCCTGACCACCAGGGGGGCTAGGAGAGGCCTCAGAGAGGCCCCAGAGCCTGCCATGACCCACCCTGACCACCAGGGGGCTAGGAAGAGGCCTCAGAGAGGCCCCAGAGCCTGCCATGTCCCACCATGACCACCAGGGGGCTAGGAGAGGCCTTAGAGAGGCCCCAGAACCTGCCATGACCCACCCTGACCACCAGGGGGCTAGGAGAGGCCTCAGAGAGGCCCCAGAGCCTGCATGTCCCACCCTGACCACCAGGGGGCTAGGAGAGGCCTTAGAGAGGCCCCAGAGCCTGCCAGTGTGCTGCAGAGCAGGCGGGGAGG
>NC_137674.1:22558785-22609115 GCF_963989245.1 Nansenia antarctica | reverse complement strand
CACCTCTGGGGGAGTGGGTGGGGGGTGATACAATAATGACCAACTAATTGTAGTTTTCAACACTTACTTGTGTAACTGAAATGTCACAAGATGTGGTTTCCATCATGTGCCTATCTTCATGTTTTATTTTAAGCATTTGCACTTAGAGAGGCTGGCACAGTTCTGTGAGGTTCTGAGGAAATTATTTTTACACTGAAAAACATTTTTGTACTTTTTGGCTGCTGCTGTACTCAAGTTATGCAAAAGAATTTAGTTTTGTCATGTGTTGAAATAAAATTCTGCAGGATTCAAAAGGTCACTTGTTGTCTCTGGTTACTGTCAGTATTTCCTCACCTTTAACCTTAACCCCAACAGATGTCACAGGGGCAGGGATTAAAGTTCTCCATCGCGACGACGGATTTCTGTACAGTATTTCTGTTTATATGTTTGTTTTTATTCTTGCCGGGGCCCCTTGGCCAGATCGCCATTGAAAATGAGAATTTGTTCTCAACTTATTTATCTGGTTAAATAAAGGTCAAATAAAAATAAATAAATGAATAAACATTTCCGTCAGTTTGATTCAAATTGCCTACCTGGGGCCTCATTTATAGAAAGTACTCTGATCAAATTTTCTTACCCTATCTTACCCGTGTCGTACGTAGAAAACCACGTCAACGTAATGATTTATACAATTTCAACGTGAGTCAATTTGACCGTGGAAACGATCGTAGCTCTACGTCGAGTAGACCTTGCGTACGCACATTACCTACTGGTTATGCGGAGTTATTACAGGCATGTGAGCCGCACTGCCTAAACTGTAATTCATGCAAGTGGCTCGTAATAAAATTAACGATGTTGTTATCAGCCGAGAAAATGAGTTTAATTCAAGATTTAAAAGGAACTGATGTTTATGATTGTATTTCAGTCTTTCTTTATATTCCTACGGAGCTGTCAAGGCAACGCCATCTCCCCTTCAACATGCCTAATGCGCTAAATTATACTGGATTTTTCTCCGGTGTCTCCGGTGTCTGGGAGTGAGCAGCCATATGTTCAATGTCACCTGATAAGAATAAGACCATTATATTATTACAGTATTGTGGTGACTAGACACCCACTGAGTGATCAGGGCGAATTCACTACATTACCCAGGTGCCTTAGCAGGGTGATGAGGTGTATTTAAGGCGACCAGGAAGTGTGAATGAGGAAGTGAATGCAGAGTGTGCAATAAACACAGCTCTTGTTTACACATTAACCATGTGCTCCTAGTCCTTCTTCATATCCCTCAAACCAACAACTACATTGGTGACCCTGACGTGATTACCGGCGGCTTAATGATGCCACTACGCCTGACCGGTATCCAGTTCCCTACATTCAGGATTTCTCAGCCCACCTGGCAGGAGCAGTTATTTTTTCAAAGGTGGATCTCATTCGAGGATATCACCAAGTGCCAGTCCATCCTCAAGACATCACCAAAACGGCAGTCATCACACCGTTTGGCCTCTTTGAATATTTACGAATGCCTTTCGGCCTGAAGAATGCCGCCCAAACCTTTCAGCGGTTGATGGACTCAGTGTTGCGTGATCTGCCTTTTCTTTTTGTTTACCTTGATGATATCCCGGTGGCCAGTACATCCAAGGCAGAACACATGTCACACCTCCGCCTCCTTTTTGCTCAATTGCAGCAGCACGGCTTGATTGTCAATCCAGCAAAATGCCAGTTTGGGGTGCCCTCCATTGATTTTCTCGGCCATCACATCACTTCTGCCGGTGCAACCCCACTGCCCTTAAAGGTGAAGGCGGTGCTGCAGTTCCCACGCCCCACAACAGTGAAGGCCCTACAGGAGTTCCTGGGTATGGTGAATTTTTATCATCGCTTTATTCCACAAGCAGCCTGCCTCATGCGACCCCTGTATGGGGCCCTCAAGGGCAAGCCTCCCAAGCACATTGTTGACTGGTCCAGTGAAATGTCAGGATCATTCTCTGCCACCAAGGAAGCTCTTGCAAATGCAACCATGCTAGCACATCCAGTGCCAGATGCCCCCATTGCCTTGACATCTGATGCCTCAGACCGCGCAGTTGGTGCTGTTTTAGAGCAGCAGATTGACGGGGTTTGGCAGCCTCTCGCTTTTTTTAGCCGGCAGAAATACAGCACGTTCGACCGTGAGCTACTAGCCCTTTACCTGGCAGTCAGACATTTCCGTTTCCTCCTAGAGGCTCGACCATTCACTGCTTTTGTAGACCACAAGCCTTTAACTTTTGTCATGTCTAAACTGTCGGAGCCATGGTCAGCCAGGCAACAGCGTCATCTCTCCTACGTTTCTGAATTTACTACAGACATACAACATGTAGCAGGAAAGCAGAACGTCGTGGCTGACTGCCTTTCTCGCACCTTCACAAGCACCGTCCACCTCGGCATCGATTATGCCCGCATGGCTGTGGACCAAGATGCAGACCCTGACATTCAGGCCTTTCGGACGGCGACTACAGGGCTTCGGTTGGTGGATGTCCCTTTTGACGATAAGGGTATGACACTGCTATGCGATGTCTCTACTGGCCAGCCCCGTCCTCTGGCACCCAAGATGTGGAGACGGAAGGTTTTCGATGTCATACATGGCTTGTCACACCCAGGCCGGAAGCCATCTGTCTGGTGACAGAAAAATTTGTCTGGCATGGCATGAAGAAGGACATTCGCGACTGGGTCAAAACATGCATCGCATGCCAGCTCACAAAAGTCCATCGACATGTGAAGGCACCATTGGAGCAGTTCACAGTCCCAGAAAGGCGCTTTGACCACATCAACGTGGATTTAGTTGGACCTCTTCCTCCTTCTGGAGGGTTCACCCATCTCTTGACAATGGTGGACAGAACGACACGGTGGCCAGAGGTGGTTCCACTGTCGGGAACAACGACAGCTGAGGTGGCCCGCGGATTCATTGGTACTTGGATCGCCCGGTTCGGGGTTCCCTCTGACCTCTCCTCAGACCGGGGACCACAATTCACCTCACAATTGTGGACCTCTATCACCCAACAGTTGGGTATTTCACTCCATCGGACTGCAGCATATCATCCCCAGGCCAATGGCCTGTGTGAGCGATTTCACCGTTCCATGAAAGCAGCCCTGAAAGTGGACCTCCAGGGCAATAGCTGGATCGACAGGCTACCCTGGGTGATGCTGGGACTTCGTACTGTACCTAAGGAGGACCTCCTCTCTTCTTCGGCAGAGCTTGTTTATGGCCAGGCCCTTAGAGTACCGGGTGATTTTTTCCCCTCTGTTAACGTTCCCTGGTCTGCACCAGAACAACTTCGTAATCTATGGGACAAGGCAAGTGCCTTTATGCCGACCCCTACTTCAAATCACAGCCTGCCACGTATCCATGTCCCTCTGGATCTCCAATCAGCAAGATATGTGTTCATCCGCCACGACGCACATAGGAACCCTCTACAGCCGCCTTACGATGGCCCCTACAGTGTTGTGGAGACAGGCGACAAGACCTTTATCATTGACATAGGGGGAAGTATGGAGCATATCTCAGTGGACCGCCTGAAGACAGCTCATCTAGATGGAGAACGGGCTGTGGAGGTGGCCCGTCCACCACGTCGTGGCCGCCCTCCTACAAGCACAACAAAAAAACCTCCCAGTGGTTCCGGGCCAGGCTGTCAGCAGCCAAGAGATTTCCGTCCAGCCCAAGTTCCGGAGTCCCGTAATCGCTTTGGACGAGTCCTCCGAGCTCCGGCACGTTATGGGAAGTCAGTGTTTGTGAATTCTGGGGGGGACCTGTGTGGTGACTAGACACCCACTGAGTGATCAGGGCGAATTCACTACATTACCCAGGTGCCTTAGCAGGGTGATGAGGTGTATTTAAGGCGACCAGGAAGTGTGAATGAGGAAGTGAATGCAGAGTGTGCAATAAACACAGCTCTTGTTTACACATTAACCATGTGCTCCTAGTCCTTCTTCATATCCCTCAAACCAACAACTACAGTATAAGCATTTGCTGGTTAGTTGTCATCAGCACTCCAGTTGAGGGGGGATGGCATCCCCCCTGAAATAAAAACGGTCAAAGTCATCCCCCTTCTAAAACTGCCATCCCCCCTTTCCATCCATTATGTCATTTGATCAATGTACCTGGTATTACTGCTATTTCAACATTTAGTTGTGCGCATATTGAGTAAAATACTGTGGGCGAGGGGGGGGGGGGCACGCACTGACATTTTTACCAAGTCACTGACACTGAAGTCACTGACGGTGTGGGGATGTTAAAATTGTCCCCATATGATAAACTCCACCACCTCCCCTGATTTTCTTTTACAACTTGAGTACTGGTTGTCATGATCAAACGTTACAAATGCAACTTACCGAGAAGCCACCCTTCTCTGCCCTCTCCCGCTCACTTGGCTTAATTCAGCCGCTATCACAGGGCGTAAATACAAAGCTCATTCTTAAGTATATTTGGTATTTATAGACTTTAGTACATACGCAATTTCAAACAAGCTCAGCCCGTTTTATAAATAATGCTTACGTCCGTTTAGAAAAATGTGCTTACGTGCAAGTCAAAGATGACGTTCAAGTACTTTATTTTATAAATGAGGCCCCTTTTCTAAAATAAGAAAACAGTATTGCTTTTTAGATATTAGGATCTCAAATACGATGACCAGTCTGGCAAACAATTATATAGTGTTGTTGCCGATCAATGATCGACGTTGTTATATAGAAAACCTACTGGATGGTTGATTATTTGTATGACAAAGTCAGAGTCAAGTCAACCCTTGCAAAAAGTATCGGTTTTATTTCATGAATTGAAAACAGCATTGATATTACGTAAAATCAAACTGGCAATAGAAAAGCTGTTCAAAAGAATCTTCCCTTAAAACGCAAATGCTATTAAATACAAATATATAGTGGAGGTTAAAATAAGAATATGACTTGGCCTGGAGATTTTTATGCTTTAATCCCTGCAGGGGCAGTCACATTAGAATCCTGCAGATACAACCAGAGGTTTGGGTACAAATACTCCTTGCCTGAATGATCCAGAAGGAATACATCAATCATAGAATTAAGAGAATGTGGGCGTGAGCATCTGGTGGTTTAACACTTTTATTGCAGCATGATTCAATAGTTTCCTGCTCAGAAAGGGTAAGAACAGAACAACAGACCAGCTCTGCATCAACAAACATACACTCTTCGACATCGTATGGTATTTACATCACTAGTCCCTCAAAGATTATGTACATATTAGTCTCTGGTTGCTATGACGACAGTAGTAGTTACAATACTAATAATCACACGTATGCTTCAGGTCTACAGTACATAACTGGCTCATCTACGGCACGTTCATCATAATCACTGAGGATGGAGGACCACACAGCGCGTTGCAGACGCTCGGTACAGCTGGTGAAACATCGCAAACAACAAAAATACAGAACTTTTTTAAATTTCTCAACTGTGTAAATTAGGAGACACCTGCGCCAGGTGTGTGAACATGCACCTACTCGGCTGGAAATCAGTCCAGACAAAATAAAAATAAAAATCATGATTTGGTCTGAACACTTAAAAACATCAAGAAAGGTTTAGGCCCATATATTCAACATAATAAACGGAGGTGTATTAATTTCAACATCCTCCTTATAACTATAAAGGCGCGTTGACATCGATGCTCACTATGTGTGTGTGGGGTCATGATGGAGTAAAAGCCAACAACGTTTGAGCTCCACGCTTTTAAACCCTTTGTCTCTGAACAGGTACGATAACAAGTCATTCTTGTACTAGCATTCATCAAATTAACGAAAATAAACAAATAAAAACATAAAAGTATGTACTTTACTTACTGTACGTCTCTAGTTAAAATGTAACTATGTCTACAACAGGAGGGCAGCTCAGGCCAGCCCATAGTGTCTTGTGTTGAAAGATATTACTGATCATATATTTAAAAAAACACAGATTCAGTTTGGCGACCAGGGGGGTGTTTCATCAATGTCGCTAAAGGACAATCCAGTCTCGCAAAGATTTATCAAAATAAACCTGATGGAACACCGCCCTGGTACTAACATTATTCCAGTATTATTATAATTTTGGTCTTTCATGATATACACACACACACACACATATATATATATATAAAACTCTACTGTTCAAGATATCTATGAGGGGGGGGGGGGGCAGGAGGGTGTAAAATGGAGTTGAGATTCAAGTTTGCAAACTGTAATGCTGTAAAAGATGAGGTGTCCTGTGTTCTGATGTGCTTTACCACAGATGCCTTTTTTATATCTCAGTGCAGATGAGTTAAAACAAACAAAAAAACAAAAATAAGACAAAAAAAAGAAAAGAGGCGAGTATAACTGGACCTGATTGGAGGAGATTCCCTGGAGCTAAAAACAGGAGTTCCCTGATGACGACGAGACATACAGTGCTTTAGCTGGTGATCATGGAGACGTTATATACAGGGACATTATAGATCCTGTTTGTGAGGGGGCTGGAGGGGGGAGGCTGGAGGACTAGAGGCTGGAGGAGGGAGGACTAGAGGTTGGAGGAGACAGGAGGGAGGCTGGGACAGTTCAGGTGGGTTTCCTGGAGCCTTTTGGGGGACGGGGAGGTTCAGGGGGGGGGGGTGCGGGGGCCTCCAGGTCCTCGTGCTCCTGGCAGCACAGCTGTCCCGTGGGGGCCCAGAGGCGCAGCGCCCCCTCCTGGTGGGCCGTGCAGAAGGAGTTGGGGCACAGCTGGCAGAAGGACGAGGAGTTCTTCCCGCAGACGTCACAGTGGTGCCAGGGGCAGTCCCAGCGCCCTGGGGGTCAGAGGGCAGGGGTTAGACAGAGGTCAGGGGTCAGACAGTCAGTCAAGCAGCCGCAGAGCCACTCCATCCCTCATCAACACACCACTGTTACAACATCCCTCCCTGACTCTCTCGTGTTCAGACTTGACCTGCTAACGTTGTAGGGCTCTTACATGTACATGTTAGACCTCTAGCAGACAGATAGGGTTAGGTATCTGCCATCTCTCACGCCGTAACGAGAAGAGCTCTGCTTGAATACAGTTGTAGTAACAACACTTTTATCACCCGGTCCAGGCAGGACAGGTGATACGTACCAAAGGGGGGCTTGGTGCGGTCCAGACAGGACAGGTGGAAGGCCTTGGTGCAGCTCTTCCTGGTGCAGAGGACCAGCTGGCCTCCGTCTCCGCAGCGGAAACACTCGTCCTCCGACTGCTTCTTCCCCTCGCTGCGCCGCCTCTTCACCTTCTTCTTCAGCTTCTTCCCTTTGGGCTCCGAGGCCTGGCCGCTGGAGGTCTGCAGGGAGCAGCATGGCAGGAGGACGTTGAGGTTAGAGACATTGGAAATTATCCTTAAGTTTCCCAAACTTAACAGGAATGTTGCAAAGTTTCCATATGGGTTTCCGATTTCACAGACCAGGGGGGTAATCCATCAACATCGCTAAAGGAAAAGGCTTATTTTGATGAAGTCTCGCCAGATTGATCAAAATAAGCCTGGGTTCTTTTAGAAGTCTCGCGAGACTCGAAATAAGCCTAGATTTTCCTTTAGCGACGTTGATGGAATACCCCCCAGGCTTACACCTGTAAGTCCTAGACTAAAAAGCATCTTGAAGCCTCGTCATTGAAACCGGCCCCTTATGGACCACCCTAGTGTTGTCCTGCTCCTTCACAGATCATACGTGCGTCATGAGAACTTCATCGGGGATGAAGACCCAGAGATGTTGGAATGAACATGGAGAGTTTGCAACTACAGGAAGCAGCTACTCACCTTAGGACGGTCTCCAAGGAAACCGCTACAGTTGGGCGCCCCGCAGCGACACACCGTCTTCTCGTTGCCAAGGCAATCGAGGTTGTAGTTAAAGGTGAGCTCCGTCCCTGGAAACCAAGATAACCCCCCCACCATGTCAGGAGGACAGGCCACACTCCAACCAGACGGTCTAACCCCAACCCTCCGTAGCTCAGCTGGAAGAGCGTGGGGCTAACAACGCTCAGGTTGTGGGTTTGATTCCTGCTTGGACCATATATACTGAAAGCGCTCACTGCAACGCAAGTCACTCTGGATAAAAGCCTCAGCAAAATGGCACACATATAATACTTCAACAGCACATACTCTCTGAAAAACAAACAAATAGCATCATCATCCTCATCAGCCACCAGAGCAGCCTCACCTGCAGGGATGTCACACATAGCGAACAGTCCCACACGCGTGTCTCCGTTCACCGTCCACTTCTGCGTGTCACAGTTGGGCTGGCAGCTGTGGTTCATGAAGCGAGAGTAGTTCCCTTTGGGACCGGCGTCAATGATCCGGTCCTGACAACACAACAACCAGGCATGAGGCAGGTAGACAGATAGACAGGCAGAGAGGTAGACAGGTAGACAGGCAGTCAGACAAGCATTCACCTTCACATTTTTGGTTAGAAACACTGTAAGCGTCTGAAGTGATCCAGTGCTGAGTGTTGTGTTGACTACTGTAACGTCACAGAGGACTAGAGAGTGACATTCCCAAAGCAACACGGTTCCTCTCGCTCCCACAGTCACGGGTGCTGCCACGTTAGACAGCACCTCTGTACCGCGGAGCATCAACACCTTCCATGTATCACAAACAAATAAGCATACAAAGCTTTACCCTGTATCTGGACGCTGCAACGGCAATGTTGAGGAACCAAATCCAAAGAGTTTTACTCGTGTACTTCAGACTGAGGCCCTTAGTGGGGTTAGGGTTAATGGAGTTAGGGGTACTGACCTATCCCAGGGCTAGGGTTAGGGTTAGTGGGACTGACCTATCCCAGGGTTATGGTTATGGTTAGGGTTAGGGGTACTGACCTATCCCAGGGCTAGGGTTAGTGGGTTAGGGGTACTGACCTATCCCAGGGTTAAGGTTAGGGTTAGGGTACTGACCTATCCCAGGGTTAAGGTTAGGGTTAGTGGGGTTAGGGGTACTGAGGTTAGGGTAAGTGGCTTAGGGGTCCTGACCTTGTCGATGGTGAGCATGTAGAAGTGGGAGATGTCGTTCTCCTGGGCGTACTTGATCCTGGCGCGACACTCCTCCTCGTCGACCAGCTCCCCCACGTACTCGTTCACAAACTCCCCCTGGGAGAGAACCAGACCAGATTATTAACCAGACCACCAGATTATTAACCAGACCAGCAGATTATTAACCAGACCAGCAGATTATTAACCAGATTATTAACCAGACCAGCAGATTATTAACCAGATCACCACACGTTAACCAGATCACCAGACATCAACCAGATCACCACATGTTAACCAGATCACCACATGTTAATGGACAGCTTTGGATGAACGAATGGTTCTACTGAGGTTTTAAACTGCACACTCTAGATGGTATGGCTCCGCTGGTAGAGCTTGGCAGCCCCAGCCCTCTGCCCCCCCCCCCCCCCCCCCTCACCTTCTTGATGTCCCTGAGGGCCAACAGGCCCCAGCCCTTGCCGGCGGTCCTGATGATCTTGGTCTCTGGGTAGAGTCTCTTGGTGAAGTCCTGATTGCAGCAGCGGTCCCCGTTGGGACACACCTGCGGGTGGCACTCGTACATCAGCATGCGGTTCAGACACTCGCTCTCGAACCCGCACGGCTTCTCGTCTGTGGGCTTGCAGTTGCACTTGGGGATCTCACACACGTCCGCCGTGTACAGCTGCACCCTGCCGCAGGGCTTGTTGATCTGCAGGGAGGACAGGGAGGCATGTGTCATTATTAAACCCCCGGCTGTGATGCTGTTGTATGTAAACCACGATCCAGCTTATAGACAAGGGGGATGCATCTGCAGTGGGAGGGTGACTGGTTAGCAGTGGAAGGGTTAGTGGTTACTGGTTACTGGTTACTGGTTAGCAGTGGAAGGGTTACTGGTTACTGGTTAGCAGTGGAAGGGTTACTGGTTACTGGTTAGCAGTGGGAGGGTTACTGGTTACTGGTTAGCAGTGGGAGGGTTACTGGTTACTGGTTAGCAGTGGAAGGGTTACTGGTTACTGGTTAGCAGTGGGAGGGTTACTGGTTAGCAGTGGGGGGGTGACTGGTTACTGGTTAGCAGTGGGAGGGTTAGTGGTTACTGGTTAGCAGTGGGAGGGTGACTGGTTACTGGTTAGCAGTGGGAGGGTTAGTGGTTACTGGTTAGCAGTGGGAGGGTTAGTGGTTACTGGTTAGCAGTGGGGGGGTTACTGGTTAGCAGTGGGAGGGTTAGTGGTTAGCAGGACAAACCTTGATGTATTTATAAGGAGGAGGTTTTCTGTTGTTCTCCTGCGCCTCCTTGGCCTCCCGCTCCATCTTCACCTCCTTGAATCGAGCTTCAGCGTCCAAAATAGCTGCAAAAGATAGTCGTGGACATTAGAGTCTGATGTTGAACATCAGTAAGAGTAGAAGTTGACGAGAGTGCTCTCCTCCTGTATTCAGATGATTCCCTTACTTAGACAAATGTATTTGTTGTAAGTCGCTTTTGATAAAGGCGTCTGGTAAATGGCAAAAATGTTAATGTAATGGAAAATAATTTCGGAGGTGCCTGGAGGTGACCTCACCGTTCTTAAAGACTTTCCCTGGCCTCACCGTTCTTAAAGACTTTCCCTGGCCTCACCGTTCTTAAAGACTTTCCCTGGCCTCACCGTTCTTAAAGACTTTCCCTGGCCTCACCGTTCTTAAAGACTTTCCCTGGCCTCACCGTTCTTAAAGACTTTCCCTGGCCTCACCGTTCTTAAAGACTTTCCCTGGCCTCACCGTTCTTAAAGACTTTCCCTGGCCTCACCGTTCTTAAAGACTTTCCCTGGCCTCACCGTTCTTAAAGACTTTCCCTGACCTCACCGTTCTTAAAGACTTTCCCTGACCTCACCGTTCTTAAAGACTTTCCCTGACCTCACCGTTCTTAAAGACTTTCCCTGGCCTCACCGTTCTTAAAGACTTTCCCGATGCCCTGGCCCTTCTTCTGGTACTTGCTGCCCCGGTCTCCCTCCATGTAGGGGAACACGCGGCCCTGGTGCGTCCAGAAGTAGTCCTTGGAGCCGAAGAAGAAGACGGGGAACTCTCCGATCTCGTGGCGCAAGTGCTGGATGTTGGTGGGGATGCCCCTGGGGTGCTGGATCTGTGCTGGCCACCACCTGGAGGGAGGGGGGAAGGGAGGGGGAAGGGGAGGGGAGAGGGGGGGACACAGGAGGAGAGAGAGGAGTGTTAATATCAGTGTTAATCACACAGCACTCTTGCTCAGTGGTTCTCAAACCTCTCCTCGGGGACCCCCAGCCACTCCACATATTTGATCTGTTCCCCCACCAGCACACATGATTCAGTACAAAGCAATTATGATTTGTAGTTGATTAGTTGCTGGTGGTGGAACAGACCAGATATGTGGAGCGGCTGGGGGTCCCCGAGGAGAGGTTTGAGAACCACTGCTCTAGCTAACACAATGCCTCATTTCACTCTTTTTTATTTTTTTACATTCAGGGCCAGTTTCACAGACAAAGGCTTAAGGCCTAGTCCTGGACTAAATCACACTTTCAATGTACAATCTCCATTGAAGATGCTTTTTAGTCTAGGATCTGTGAAACTGACCCCAAAAGGTGTACAAACTCATCCTGGTATTGGAGAATGAAGAACTGTGACAGATAGGTTTCTGTGGAGTGGTATGTAGTCATAGAGGAGTGACGTGTGTGTTGGACTCTGACCTGTAGTTGTTTCTGTGGAGTGGTATGTTGTCATAGAGGAGTGAGGTGTGTGTTGGACTCTGACCTGTAGTTGTTTCTGTGGAGTGGTATGTAGTCATAGAGGAGTGAGGTGTGTGTTGGACTCTGACCTGTAGTTGTTTCTGTGGAGTGGTATGTAGTCATAGAGGAGTGAGGTGTGTGTTGGACTCTGACCTGTAGTTGTTTCTGTGGAGTGGTATGTTGTCATAGAGGAGTGACGTGTGTGTTGGACTCTGACCTGTAGTTGTTTCTGTGGAGTGGTATGTTGTCATAGAGGAGTGAGGTGTGTGTTGGACTCTGACCTGTAGTTGTTTCTGTGGAGTGGTATGTTGTCATAGAGGAGTGACGTGTGTGTTGGACTCTGACCTGTAGTTGTTTCTGTGGAGTGGTATGTAGTCATAGAGGAGTGAGGTGTGTGTTGGACTCTGAGCTGTAGTTAAAGGAGTGAGGTGTGTGTTGGACTCTGACCTGTAGTTGCCCAGCTTGACCCAGATAACGTCTTTGTACTTGGGCTTCTTCCCGGCCCGGCAGTCGTTGCAGAACCAGCTGCCCTCCGGCATGGCCATGTTCAGGCAGTCAGGGTGGAAGGCTGCAGGGCACGACTCACAGCACAGCAGCCGGCCCCCTGCAGGACACACACACACACACACACACACACACACACACACACAAATGTCATATAATTTACCGGTAGGCCTAGTATCTATCGACACATTTAACCCCAGTTTTATTCCTCCTTTTTTTAATGATGCAGGGTTCATGATGAAGCGTCTCACGTTCATTACAGGCGACCGCTTTCTGACAGAAAGTGTTGCAAACTAGGGCTGGGTTAAAAAAAATCTCGTGGCCAGATCTCACGCTACAAGAATTTATCATATCTCACGCTACGAGAGGTCTCAACACTGTAAAATCTAAAAACATGGCGATGGCAGGGACACTCAAGTCACCACCAGGCTTAAAGGGTGCATTTCGCATGTACAAATTATGACGATAGAGATGAGCAGGACAAAAGCAAAGCCATATGCAAGCTGTGCGCAGTGGAGGTTACATTTTGTGGAAACATCACAAATCTACGGAACCACTTATTGAGGCATCACCCTGACGTGAAACATGGAAAAGCGGATCCGAAACAAGCCTCGCTGATAAAGACGTTTGGTTGCAAATTCCAATCAAATTCTCCGCGTGCCCAACAAATTACTGAGGCTGTAGCAAATTGTATTTGCAAGGATATACGCCCGTACAGTGTTGTCGAAAATGCTGGCTTTCGAAGCCTCGTCAGTGTACTAGAACCACGCTACGTGTTACCGACACGCAAACAGTTGAGTGAAGTGATAGTCCCAGACATGTCCGCGCAGGTGAAACGTGACATCGCAATTTCACTTCAGCCAGCAGAGAGTTGCCATAACGTGTGACAGCTGGACATCCAGAGCAACGGACTCGTACCTGACAATCACTTGCCACTTTATCAGCGAGGCTTGTTTCGGATCCGCTTTTCCATGTTTCACGTCAGGGTGATGCCTCAATAAGTGGTTCCGTAGATTTGTGATGTTTCCACGAACTTATTGTTACTGTATACTACAGTATTTTAATAATCATTGATTTTCCAATTATGTTTATTCCTGAATAAAATCTTCCAATCTCCAAAAAGTGAGAAAGCAGTAATGAGGGGCTTTAGTTTCATGGACATTATGGTTTACAATGTGTTTTTTTGTTCCCCAAAATACCCTCATCCAGTGTTTCCTCTACATGCATTTCATCGTGGCGGGCCGCCACGATGGAATTTCCTCCGCCACCATTCAGATTTCTCAAAAAAAAAAAAAAAAAAGTTCTCGAAAAAAAAAAAAAAAAAAAAAACACATTTTAGCTGATTAAAATATATCTGATCCTAGATCAGCGCTATAATGGATGTTGACTAAAAGTGCACCTAAATCCACGCCCATCTCTCTCTAACCACTGATCCAAAATCAGATTAATGACATTCAGTTGACGACGTGACACAAGGGCTCCTGATTGGTCTAAATGTGAACTGTGGTATTATTGTTATTGTGTACAGGCCACCGTAGTGACATCCGGGGGGTATTCCATCAACATCGCTAAAGGGAAAATCCAGGTTTAGTCTGATAAATCTCGCGAGAGTTCTTACAAATATCCAGGCATGCTTGAGTGTGTTGTTGACAATCGTTCATGTCCTTCATTAAACGTTTAGCTTTGTCATTTGATACGCCGCCTACGACTACCATCTCTCTGCACTACAGTAAACAGTTAATCAGTAACGTTAGCCGCTTTTGTGCTCATGTAGGCCTACTTCGTATTATATGATCTTTGTGTGTGTATGTGACTGTCAGTCACAAGTTTATATTCTGTATATTCATTATTTATTTTTTTGGGCCATCCTCTAGTTTTGGCTGTGATTAAAAAAAAAAAAAATAAAAAAAAAAAAATTGTTTTGAGCGCGCGTGCGCGTTTCATGCGCGTGCACGCGAAAAAATCGCGCGCGCTATGCGCGCGGTCACGGCCACCCGCCACCATTGTAAAAATTCCTGGAGGAAACACTGCTCATCTATTGCACATTTTCGTTTGAGTTTTGCACATTTTTATTTTGTATATAACATATACCGTATTTTCCGCACTATAAGGCGCACCGGATTATAAGGCGCACCTTCAACGAATGGCCTATTTCAGAATTTTTTTCATACACAAGGCGCACCGGATTATAAGGCGCACCGGATTATAAGGCGCATAGAATAGATACTGCAGTCAAACGTTTGACTGGGGTTGCGTTACGCCCAAGCTCCACCTACTGCGTTGCGTCACCTCTCCATCGGTGTTGTGTCAACTTCCCGTTGTCCAAGCTCCACCTGAGCGTTGTCACCATCAACGTTCTACCTGCTCCACTGTCAAAAATATATATTTTTCCACCTCAAGTATCAGCCGTTCGTCATCCATTTTTGCAACAAGCGTCAAGGACCTGCGGTGATTCACAGCTGACTCGCGTGAATAGCAATTCGCAATAGCTGCAACCACGAGATATAGAGTAGTTAGCTACAAGCATTTTCAATCTGCTATTATCTCTATTAGTGGATTAACCGCTGTGGTGATTTAACAGCTGATAAAAATACATCAAGTAGACTACAAACAGAGCAAAACAACACCAGAAAACAACCAATAGGCTATACAATTATAACCAACAACCAATATGTGACAGCTCCTGGTGAAATGTGCAACGTACTTTTTCAGTTTTTACACATGCTTAAACTACAGATTGTAAGCTTTCAAATGATGTGTCATACATTCAAATCAGAGAAAGATTGAACACGACAGGCGTATTTGAATGTTGGTTCATCTCAAACACTGAATGGGAGAAAAGTGAATCTGACCAAACCACAACAAACGCTGCTAGCGGCTAACAGCTAACAAAACACATCGCTACGAAGGTCTAAATTGTATTTTAATAACATGACAACATACTGGGAGAACATCGACATGCTAAAAACACATAACTACACATAACTAGATGAACACACAGTTCTTGCTTTTGAACACGAGCTAAAACGAAAGTATGTTTACAAATCAACCCTCCCTTACCGGTAGCCTCCGGCAAACGAGAATAATGAATCCAATACACAAATTATAAGTGTTTAGTGATCGTTAAACTGTTGTTTATTATATCGAGTGGGTACTTTAAAACTTCAAGTTGAAAGCACCAAGAATCTCACTTTGTTCCCTCGGAAACTCTGTTTAGTCTTCTTTACTTGGGGTCTTGTGGTGTGGGACTGTGAGTAAGCACAACACCGGTGTTTACTGATTACCGTAATGCTGCAAGCGGTGTGAGTGTCCGAATTGAACAGTTGGGTGAGTACGGCATCCATTCAGAGCACATGATAGAATAACAATAGCATTCGCGGAGATTCCAAGATGGCGGCCGTCGTTTACTGATTACCGTAATGCTGCAAGCGGTGCGGCTTTGTAGTTTACCAGTCGTACTGAAACATTTTATTATTATAAAAAAAAAAATATTGGTCATGTAATTTTTACATTTTGATCCATATATAAGGCGCACCGGATTATAAGGCGCACTGTCGTTTTTTTTTTTTTTTTGGACTTTTAAGTGCGCCTTATAGTGCGGAAAATACGGTATATATTATGCAAATAAGCTATTTGAGACAGTCCTGAGGGATATGTGATGTCTTGTTTACCGATAGGCTATGTTTGTAGCCCCTTTATTTACACTGGCTGCAGTAAAGCACGTTAAAAAGCACTTTTTGTAGTGTCTGATTTAGCAAAATGTTGGTCAATGATGTTCATTTATGTTCAAATAAGAAGTACATTCATGTAACTGCTTTGGAGTCAATTCTTAATGTAAACATTGATATGTTTAACAATGCTACATGTTATAGGGTTCCTTGAACCATTTATAGCATTAGTTCTGAGAATCTCTTCATATTCAAGGAAAATTGATATTGTAACTAAATCGAATCGGAATCGAATAGAATCGAAAGCTGTGAATCGGAATCGAATCGTTTTGGGAAATCAGTGGCGATACCCAGCCCTATTGCACACCCACGAGCCACAGCCGTCAAGTGCTGTAAATTCATCACTCACTCAGCTCAGAGAGAAGTAACAAACTCAGATGATTTAAGCGTCCTTGAGTTTGAGAAAGGCGCTATATAAATCTACGATATTATTATTATTATTATTATGTACTTTTTAGCTGCACAACATTTACGTTTTGTAGTCATTACGGATTTTGCTGCACTTTAAAATAAAAGGAGAGTAAGCATGAGCTTGTCAAATGCCTTGGCAGGCCAATACAAAGGGAGCGTGGGCCAAATTCCCAGTACAACGTGGATTCTTTTACAGGATAATCGGTGACATTTAATCCATTCTCCAGGTTTTCCATGACTGGAAATCTAGTCTCTGAATTTCCAGGTTTTTCAGGACAGTGGGAACCCTGACAGCTGTGAGAACTCTCTTAACTCATTTAGAGCCCCAGGGTGAATAAGGTCACGCAGACTGTCAACACTCTAGAGTTGCCAACAGTGACTTCATTCACTCAAAAATGCATAAATTATGTACGCTTGATTTTGTAGCCAGTATCATTACAAGGTTAATACCTCATTAAAAACACGACACAGGCTGTGAGTGTTGTGGAATGCTTTGACAGTTGGTGAGTTAACATGCTTGGGTTTCAGGAAACGGGTCTCATATGAATCAATATCTGGGTTAATCTAACTGCCTTCCATGTTAATATGTGACAGTCTGATCATTGCATGTCAGCAACCAATCAAAATGTTCAGACTTTTCTTTCTGAAACACAGAACTACGTTTCAACATTGTTGAGAACACAAACTCGCTAGTCAAGCCAAAATACTGCAACAACGCAACGGATTGGGTGAGTAATCCCCACTGCTACCTAGTTAACTAGAACACTACTTTACATTGTTACCTAGTTAACTAGAACACTACTTTACATTGTTAGCAGGCTCACAAAACAAACTGTGTTAGTTGGCTAGAGCGATGTGTTGTTGATTTTCAACAACACGGAAATGTATTAAAATGTTTCGAAAGAAAAGTCTGATTATTACATCAGATCCCAACATGAGGACCAAAGCTTCAGAACGTGACACATATGTCTGATGTGCAGCAAAGAGGTGAAGTCGTACCCACCTTTGGAGCAGACGAAGCACCAGCTGACGTTGACGTGTGAGTGGTGGCTGTAGCCCTTCTTGGCAGAGAAGTGGTTAGTGCAGATGATGGTGGTGGGGGTGAGCATCTCGCTGCCGGCCGCCACGCACATGTCCCCGGCGTGGTACGCTGCAGGGCAGCGCAGGCAACGCATCATCTTACCTGCGACACGCAACCAAGAGAGAAACAACAGTCAGACTCACACAGCTCATCACCAGAAAGGTCAGAGTTTCATATTTTCCCCCCTTATCCTTGGGCTTGACCCTGGAGTGACCCCCCCCATACCCTTGGGCTCGACCCCGGTGTGCCCCCCCCCACCCTTGGGCTTGACCCCGGTGTGACCCCCCCCCCCTCACCCTTGGTGGCCTTGGGCTTGACCCCGGTGTGACCCCCCCCCCTCACCCTTGGTGGCCTTGGGCTTGACCCCGGTGTGACCCCCCCCCCCTCACCCTTGGTGGCCTTGGGCTTGACCCCGGTGTGACCCCCCCCCCTCACCCTTGGTGGCCTTGGGCTTGACCCCGGTGTGACCCCCCCCCTCACCCTTGGTGGCCTTGGGCTTGGAGCGGCAGCTGTAGTGGCAGCTCAGGCAGGTGTGCAGCGGGCAGCGGAAGCCCTTGTTGTCGAACACGGCCAGCGCGTCGTGGCGCACGCAGGCCTCGTGGTAGAACTTCCCGCAGTGCTGGACGTTACAACGACGCACCTCCTCCACCTCCGACCGCTTACAGGAGAAACACGGGTGCACCCCTGGGGGGGCAGACACTGGGGTTAGTCTGGGGGGGCAGAGAGACTGGGGGGGGGGGGGGGGGGGCAGAGAGACTGGTTGTGTTTCCCTAAAATGTCAAGCGAATCTTAAGCAAATTTTTGGTAAAAGAGTTCAATGTTCACAACGTCAGAGTTCATCTTATGAGCATTAACTCTGATTCACATAAGGCAAAAAGCACCTCAAGCAAGCGTACAAACCTTTGTGCGAATTATAGGAAGTTTATTAGAATTAAGCCGTTTCCATAAAATGTCTAATGTGATATACTTCAAAATGCGAATCTAAATGGTTTATGGAAACACGACTACTGTTAGTCTGGTGGACCAGTGAGTAGACACTGACATAGGAAGACACTGACATAGGAAGACACTGACATAGGAAGACACTGACATAGGAAGACGCTGACATAGGAAGACACTGACATAGGAAGACACTGACATAGGACGACACTGACATAGGACGACGCTGACATAGGAAGACGCTGACATAGGAAGACACTGACATAGGAAGACACTGACAAAGGACGACACTGACATAGGAAGACACTGACATAGGAAGACACTGACATAGGAAGACACTGACAAAGGACGACACTGACATAGGAAGACACTGACATAGGAAAACACTGACATAGGAAGACATTGACATAGGAAGACGCTGACATAGGAAGACATTGACATAGGAAGACGCTGACATAGGAAGACACTGACATAGGAAGACACTGACATAGGACGACACTGACATAGGAAGACACTGACATAGGAAAACACTGACATAGGAAGACACTGACATAGGAAGACACTGACATAGGAAGACACTGACATAGGAAGACGCTGACATAGGAAGACATTGACATAGGAAGACGCTGACATAGGAAGACACTGACATAGGAAGACATTGACATAGGACGACACTGACATAGGAAGACACTGACATAGGAAGACACTGACATAGGAAGACACTGACATAGGAAGACACTGACATAGGAAGACACTGACATAGGAAGACACTGACATAGGAAGACGCTGACATAGGACGACACTGACATAGGAAGACACTGACATAGGACAACACTGACATAGGAAGACACTGACATAGGAAGACACTGACATAGGACGACACTGACATAGGAAGACGCTGACATAGGACGACACTGACATAGGACGACACTGACATAGGAAGACACTGACATAGGAAGACACTGACATAGGAAGACGCTGACATAGGAAGACGCTGACATAGGAAGACACTGACATAGGAAGACACTGACATAGGAAGACACTGACATAGGAAAACACTGACATAGGAAGACACTGACATAGGAAGACACTGACATAGGAAGACACTGACATAGGAAGACACTGACATAGGAAGACGCTGACATAGGAAAACACTGACATAGGAAGACACTGACATAGGAAGACACTGACATAGGAAGACACTGACATAGGAAGACACTGACATAGGAAGACACTGACATAGGAAGACACTGACATAGGACGACACTGACATAGGACGACACTGACATAGGAAGACACTGACATAGGACGACACTGACATAGGACGACACTGACATAGGAAGACACTGACATAGGAAGACGCTGACATAGGAAGACACTGACATAGGAAGACGCTGACATAGGAAGACGCTGACATAGGAAGACACTGACATAGGACGACACTGACATAGGAAGACGCTGACATAGGAAGACACTGACATAGGAAGACGCTGACATAGGAAGACACTGACATAGGAAGACACTGACATAGGAAGACGCTGACATAGGAAGACACTGACATAGGAAGACACTGACATAGGAAGACACTGACATAGGAAGACACTGACATAGGAAGACGCTGACATAGGAAGACACTGACATAGGAAGACACTGACATAGGAAGACACTGACATAGGAAGACACTGACATAGGAAGACACTGACATAGGAAGACACTGACATAGGAAGACGCTGACATAGGAAGACACTGACATAGGAAGACGCTGACATAGGAAGACACTGACATAGGAAGACGCTGACATAGGAAGACATTGACATAGGACGACACTGACATAGGAAGACACTGACATAGGAAGACGCTGACATAGGAAGACGCTGACATAGGAAGACGCTGACATAGGACGACACTGACATAGGAAAACACTGACATAGGAAGACGCTGACATAGGAAGACACTGACATAGGAAGACACTGACATAGGAAGACACTGACATAGGAAGACACTGACATAGGAAGACACTGACATAGGAAGACGCTGACATAGGAAGACACTGACATAGGAAGACACTGACATAGGAAGACGCTGACATAGGAAGACACTGACTAGAGATGCTCCGATCAGGGTTTTTGGTGCCGATCACCGATATCAGTGATCTGCCGATCCGATATCACCGATCACAGCGTCGAAAATGGCAATTGAAGCATTCTATTTATTGTGTAGCATTATTTATGTTTTTAATTATTCTTAACACCATTGACATTGTATATTAAGTATTTAAATGAAATTAGGAGATGAGAAAGTATCATGAATTGACGACCATCTGTTTTATTGAATTCACAACCACCTGTAGCTTACTTCAGGAAAAACAAATAAAATGTGAAAATAAAAATCATAATAAATAAAATGTACACTGTCACATCAAATGTGCAACATTCCACTCGAATGAGAGGAACTAGGGGCTCTTAGAGAACTTGGAGCTTATACAGTAGCTTTCCTGAGGAACAATAAACATTTTTCAAGTCAGTCAGTTTCAAGTCATATTTAGGAGGAGATAAGACAGCAAGTCAGCAATAATCAATAAAACAAAAAAACAAAACATTGCACCTAAGGAGATTTCAGACTCAAACCTTACTTCTGATTAAGCAGCATCACTGGCAGATTAGCCTTGAGAAATACAAGCATCTCAGCGTTTTTGGCACTCAGCCTGTTCCTCTTATCATCTAAAATATGTCCTGCTGCTGAAAAGTCACTCGCTATCTACACTTGTGCAAGGTGCACAGAAGACCTAAAACTCACGCGCTAATAGTTGTTGCTATGGGCCAAGTGACTTCCTGCTCGCGGGGTCACATGACGTCGCTGAAGACTACCTACACTACCCTCTTGAAGTCGCGCTGGAACTCTGACCAGCACTCGTGGAACGCCTCTCGTCCAATCAAAGCACTCGGTCCCTTTATGACATCGAGCCCAGTGCGCTTCGGCGCTCTCTGAGCGAATCGACGAACGCAGCAAATGCCGTATGATATTCGTGGTATTGAAAGACCTTGCGTGCGTTCCTCCCCGAGGTATTTCTTTTGAGCAGACATTACAAACGGCATATTTGTTGTCTCTTTCCGACACTGTGTAATCTTTCCAGACTGGCGACGCCATTTTGTAAACTGATCGGTCGTGTTTGATCGGCCGTTTTGAGAACACTGACATAGGACGGTCTTCCACACGGACGTAGGATGTGGCCCCTGGTCTTACCTGAGCTGCAGGCCTGACACAGCAGCTTGCCCTGGGGCCGGAGGGCCAGGCCCAGACACTGGAGGTGGAACGTCCCACAGCACCGACCCTCACAGGACACCAGGTCCTCCCCCGCCTGCTCACACACCTGCAGCACCACACACACACAATACAACATTTTAGTTACTACACACACACACACACACACCATTTTAGTTACAACCACCCACCCACACGCACGCACCCACACACACACACACTTTGAGCGTGTATTTGAAAACTGACCTGGCAGACGCTCTCCTTCTTGGGGCCTCCATGTCGCTCTCCCTTCTTGGTCCCGTCGAGGCTCTCGCTGGGCGACTCTGGACGCTCCTCACTGCCTGAGCCCTGGGACACAACACACACATCAGCCACTCAGGTAACAACCTAACACACACACCTGTCACTCAGGTAACAACCCAGTGTTTCCTCTATATGCATTTATTGGTGACGAATGAATTTCGAATTGGTGACGAATGAATTTCCTCCGCCACTAATTGATTCAGTCCACTAAAAAATAAAAAATAAATAAAAAATCCCCCTCTGAACATTTTAGCTGATTAAAATATATCTGATCCTAGATCAGTGCTATAATGGATATTGACTAAAAGTGCACCTAAATCCACGCCCATCTCTAACCGCTGATCCATCATCCAAGATTAATGACATTAAACATTCAGTTGACGACGTGACAAGGGCTACTCCTGATTGGTCTAAATGTGAACCATCTAAAAGATACAAAAAGCTGATCTAGCTAGCTAGGTGCACAAATAAGATATCACGTTAAATAACTTTTTAAACGAAATTAAACGAAAACAGCGACAGATGGATGGATTTTTCAAAAAAAAAGATGTCCCAGACACTTCAAACATTGCTGAAGCTAGCAGTGGCTATGAGCGATCCGAAACTGCATGGCTGGCAGGAGCAAAGGAGCTAGTTGGTGGATCAACTAACAACGTTTATGGCGGGGTACCACCACCACCACCAGCTATAACTACAGCGGGAGAACAAGCAGCTACTGTGCGCTGTGGTATGTACACCAACATATATTACTTTCGTTTGTTACTTTTATTTGGACTTTGGATTTTAAGACCACTTTAATTCATGAAAAGGTCCAGAGTTTCTTGTTGCAAACGGAGGAAGGACAAACAACAGGTGCGTTGAAACCAACACCCAATCATGCCAGGACGATGGCTCATATGATAATTTTGACAGACATGATAGACATGATAGACATGATAGACATGATAGCCATCACATCTAGTTGAAAAACTGTCGCAAGTTGAAGAACTCGCGCAAGTTGGAAATACTCGGAAACTTTCGCCAAGTTGGACATACTTTTCCTGTTGTGTTTGAGACGGAGCCAGACTGCTCGTTTGGAAGGACATTGGATCCGTGAGTAACGTAAACCTTCAGAGCTGATGGATGGAAACCGGTATCACAAGTTTATATTCTCAGGGTTCATCGGCAGACAACCCGGTAACGAACACAGGAACAGAACAGACTACGAGATTGATGATCAGCATACCTGAGGCTCTGACAGCTACAGCAGGACACACGCTCCAGAACTGCGTATGTGGTTGGACAAAGGTTACTTCCACCCATGGCCTGAAGATACACCAGGGCAAGAAAGGGTGCCTAAAGAAGGGTCAACAGGGAAGTCGCATCGACAGCTACTTTTTGAGAAGCAGGCCGAGTCAGTCGACTGAAGTTCAGCAGCAGGACACACACCACAGTCTGCAGGACATCAACACCCCTGTCCCAGAGGAGGAAGAGCAAGGCACAGGAGAGCAACCTGAATCCAACACATCACGACCACCAGCAGAGAAGAAGATCCAGGGGCGAAGGCCATTAGTCAAGTGGCTAAAGTCCTGCAACAAGACGCTGTGGAAGGAGGTCAACACTGATCTCTGCAACATCCTAGAAGAGATCAGAGGCACCACCATGAAGAAGTTGGAGAGCAAGGACCTCTCCAGGGCTGCTGAAAAGGGGAGCCAGTGGCTGTGGATGAAGAGAAAGGACTCGACCCGGGCGTTCAAATGAGCTGATCGCATCTAGGGAGTGAACCTGGGACGCTGGGATTCACTGCTGAACCCTCTGGAGGTGTCGTGGGCTTATCAGCGAAACATTCATGAAGGAGGGCGCCCACTTGACAACCCAAAGGATGCCATCGCTCATTTGAACACCACAGAGTCTCATCGGTGCCTTAAGTATGTATCTATCGAGGGATATCAACATCTAGTCCTACATAACAGATCTGTATATATATATTTTTTTTTTGCCATCCTTCCTCTAGTTTTGTTTGAAATTAGGTCGTTGTTTTGAGCGCGCGTGCGTGTTTCATGCGCGTGCACGCGTTTTTTTTTTTTTTGCTGTGCGCGCGGACAGGGCTCTCCGCCACTAATGTAAAAATTCCTGGAGGAAACACTGCAACCTAACACTGCTCCTGTCCACCAGCGGTGGGGTGAATTCCTTTCTAATTCCGGAAGTGATTGGAATTCCAAGTCAGTAACTCACTGTGTGTTTTTACATTCTTCTGTATAAAACACTTCCTGAATTTGTGGAATTAAAAGGGTCTAACCTCAGGGCTGGGGAGGGTGAGGGTTTTACCTCTGGCTGGGGGGGTTAGGGTCTTACCTCTGGCTCAGGGTGGGGGGGTTAGGGTCTTACCTCTGGCTCGGGGTGGGGGGGGTTAGGGTCTTACCTCTGGCTCGGGGCTGGGTGTGGGTCGTCTCTTCTTGGGCAGGGAGGGGGTCTGGCTGCCCGCGCGCTTCCTGATAAGCTTTGGCTTGGCAGGTGCTTTATCTTCTGCAGACAAACGGATAAGTGAGTTTATATTCAAAAGTTTATTTCAGCCATTCAAGTGGCTGTGATGATTTGGGGTCATAACAATAATACCCCCCCCCCTAAACATTGAGAGATGAGAACAAAATGTTCTTCTTTTGGCCTAACGACTAATTCAGTCACACTTTGATCAGAAAGCGAGCCGGTTACCAGAGAGGGAAGCTTTTGATCTGTTGGCGCCTTTCTTCTTGATTTCCACATCTGTTTTCTTCTTGATTTCCACATCTGTTTTCTTCTTGTTTTTCTGCTTCGTGTTGGCAGAGCTGTCTGTCACCACGGCCTGTATAGGGAACATGTGATTAATGACAGACAGGTACATCTACAGGTATATCTACAGAGAATCATACTGGATAGCAGGTATATCTACAGTGAATCATACTGGATAGCAGGTATATCTACAGAGAATCATACTGGATAGCAGGTATATCTACAGTGAATCATACTGGATAGCAGGTATATCTACAGTGAATCATACTGGATAGCAGGTATATCTACAGTGAATCATACTGGATAGCAGGTATATCTACAGAGAATCATACTGGATAGCAGGTATATCTACAGTGAATCATACTGGATAGCAGGTATATCTACAGTGAATCATACTGGATAGCAGGTATATCTACAGAGAATCAT
The DNA here is from genome assembly GCF_963989245.1 of Nansenia antarctica. Taxonomy (NCBI): domain Eukaryota; kingdom Metazoa; phylum Chordata; class Actinopteri; order Argentiniformes; family Microstomatidae; genus Nansenia; species Nansenia antarctica. The sequence goes on along the minus strand of NC_137674.1, from coordinate 22,584,054 downwards.
ACTGGATAGCAGGTATATCTACAGTGAATCATACTGGATAGCAGGTATATCTACAGAGAATCATACTGGATAGCAGGTATATCTACAGTGAAGCGTACTGGATAGCAAAGTTTCCATATCTGATAAACAGCGTCTCTTATAAACACCTCACCTTCTGTTTCTCAACAACTTTGCGTTTCTTCTTGGGCTGTTGGTCCTTCTCCTCCTCCGCCCCCTCCAAGGCTCTCTTTGATGGTTTCTTCAGCTCCTTCTTGCCTAGAAGCAGCCAGAGACCAAGCAGACATGTTAGCAGCAAACACATGCAACTTATGAAGCCAGGTAACAGTGACATAGGTGCAGGTAATGGGACTGTGGTGATGAGACCATGTGATGACTCCGCTCACCTTTGGGGTCTGCCATCACCTGTTCTTTCATTGGATGGTTCTTGTTGTTCTTGGTGCTTTTCTTAGCTTGGAGGAGACAGAGAGAAAGGTTTACTCTCAGCCAACAGTTAGAATACGTTTTAATTCAACCAATGAGAATCCTCTCTGTCCTTCTACCTGGAGGTGCAGGTGTAGCAGCACTGCTAGCTGCAACCAAGGAGGACTTCTTCTTCTTCACAGTTTTGGCAGGTTGTTGTTGTTGTTGTTGTTGTTGGGATTTGAGCTTGGACTTTTTGTATTTCTTGGGAGATTCTAGTAAATCAGTCTCTGTGGTGGCGGTAGTGACGGGGTCCTAGACAGATGTACACACAGGCACTCAATTAAATTCTGGACTTATCTTCCAGAACAACTGATATCAATGACTGATATCAATACTAAAAACCTATATTAATCCTTAAACGAAACATACAATACAATCAACATTGTATCAAGATCAGGGTTGCAAGATTCCCGTAAGTTTTGGGAAACTTTCAGACAATTTCCAACGTTTCCATACGGAAATTATCGGAACGTGTAACAACAAATTTTACGGGAATTTTGCAACCCTCATCCAGATGTTTCTTCACACCTGTGGGGGCGACTGCGTTTGTCTTTCCTTGGAAGAGCCCGTGGCCTTCCCTGTCTGTCTCAGCGGTAACGCCGTGTACTTCTGTCTCCTTCGGTTCGCTGTTGCTTTAGGGGCTGTGGTCTTCTTCCCCAGTGAAGTGCTGTCTTTGGGGGTGGGGGTGGGGGTGGTCTCCACCGTGGGGCTGCTGTCCTGGGTGGGGGTGGGGGGGTGTGGGCTCAGCCTGGAGGTCCCCTGGTCCTCCTCCTGGCTGGGCTCTGGCCTCAGCTCCTCTGACACGCAGGGGTTGAGGTGCGGCCCTTTGCTGTCGTAGGTGAAGGTGAACTTGGCCATGCGCTCCTCCACGGCCATGCCGGCCGCCTCCTCCGCCTGGGCCAGGCCCACGTCCCACTGGGCCCGCAGCTTACGGGGCACCGCGGGCGTCGTCTGAGGACAGAGGGAACACACTTAAACACTGGGACTTTGTACGGCTGTCAGTTCATTAAAAACAACTACTTTTTGGGGCGCTTGGTGGCGTAACGCACTAAGCGTCGACCATGTAACCGCAGGGTTCCCGGTTCGATTCCGGCTGCGGATATATCCTGCATGTCATCCCTTCTCTCTCTCACCCATCCTTCCTGTCAAATCTCTACTGTCTCTATCGCAATAAAAAAGAAAAAATATGAGTGGGACTGCCCCACTCAGAAAAAAAAAATATATATAAAAACTAGTACTTTGGACAGATGTCAGTCCATTACAATTTTTTAAAATAATGTTTGATAAATGTTTTCATATTAGTTGATTCATCTACTGATTAATGATTTTCTTTCTGCCATATTTTTCACCGTGCCGTTCAGTCACATGTCAACATATTCTTAGACAACGATCCCAAAGTGGTGCTTAAACAATCAGTGGGGGGGTAATGGGGTACTTCACAAGTTAACAATGACAGGATGGCCTCCCAATCACAGGCCATTCCCATTCATGAACTCAAACAGGCCTTAATGGATTGAGATCCTTAGTCCAACACTCTCACTTGCTTATGCTTACTAGCTTTAACTTCTTGTCCTTGGTCTGATATACAGAAATACCATTATTATTTATTTTTTACAAAACATAATTGTCAACGAAAGCATTAGTTGATTAATCGGGTTAATGAGTTTAATAAATGTTTTGGCATTTAGCAGACGCCTTTATCCAAAGCGACTTTCCAACAAATAGTGAATCAATGATGTAAGCGAATTTAATGTACCGTATTTTCCGGACTATAAGTCGCGTTTTTTTCCATACTTTGGCTGGTCCTGCGACTTATAGTCAGGTGCGACTTATATATCAATAATTCATAATCTCTGACTGACATGAACTGACATACGGTAATCTCTGACTGACATGAACCAAGGAGTAACTTCCGCTAGCGCCTCATACACGATAGAATAGCCATTATACTTGACAATGTGGACATTAAACACGACAATGTGGACATTAAACATGATGTTATGGACCTTATACACAATGTTATGGACGTTATAAACGATATTAAAGTCATTTATTCCTTCCAGAGACTGTTCTATGTTGCTAAGTTACCCCCGCGAGGCTATTTTGCTACTTCCGCTAGCGCCACATACGCGATAGAATAGCCATTATACTCGACAATGTGGACATTAAACACGACAATGTGGACATTAAACATGATATTATGGACCTTATACACGATATTATGAACGTTATACACGATATTAAAGTCATTTATTACCTTTCAGAGGCTGTTCAATGTTGCATTGTTTGTAGGCCGCCCTTCATCCTAACTACTTCCGTTTTTCACCAAGCTATCTTTGTCATGGCCTTATACACGATAAATAGTCGTTACACTCGACAATGTGGACATTAAGCACTATATTATGAACGTTATACACGCTATTATGAACGTTATACACGATATTAAAGTCATTTATTACCTTTCAGAGGCTGTTCCATCCTGTTTGCTTGCTCCCGCGACGCCATTTTGCTAACCTTCGTTAGCAACGCGCTAGCTAGCCCTGGCTTTACACTCGATAATTTAAGTATTTCTAACCTTTCAGAAGAAGTTTTAACGTGAATTATGTCCTTCCTGGGCTTACAAATCCTCTCATGTCTCTTCACAGTGCCAGACTAGAGTCAAGCTCAACAGGGTCTTCGCTGATTCCGCCAAGCCCGTTCCCTTGAACCATGCGACTTATAGTCCAGTGCGACTTATATGTTGTTTTTTCCTCTTCATGACCCATTTTTGGCCTGGCGACTTATACTCGGGTGCGACTTATAGTCCGGAAAATACGGTAAGTGAATCAATAATGTAAGTACATCTAAGTAATTGAATTAACAATGACAGTACCACATTACAGGGTAATATAACAACGATAAATGTTATTACGATAATGTAAAAAAAAGTGGTAAATAATAATACATTAAAAAGGTAGCTTTTCAGTGTTGGTGGTATCAGGTTACCTTCTTGTGGAGGAGGCGGGAGGCCGGCTGCTTGCTGCCCTGGCAGAGCTGCTGGTACTGCTGCCCCCCAGCGAAGGAGACCACGCTTTTCTCAAAGATGTACCCTCTCTCCGGAGCGTCCCCGAAATACTGCACATGGTACAGCAGCCCCGTCCGGCTGTTAACCGCTGTGAGAGAGGTTTAGTCTTGCTGTTGTTGTTGTTATAAAGGAATATTATAGTTCTGTTTCTCAATCATAAGAACAAAACACATCGTCACCTTCTTAAAATAATGGCTTACGTCCCTTTTGAGGAAAAATCCGTTTTTTGCCGAAATATCATATTCTAGATTTGGTTCAGTTTATTATTTTAAGAAGGTGACGATATGGCACTTCAAGAAAACAGTTAAGTGTGCCTAAGATCATGTAATATCCAAAATCGCACGTCATTCTCACAAGAAAAATATCTACAAATGCTTCATCAATATAACATCCTAACTGTTGTCTGGGCACCTTTGTGTTTGATGTGTCTGTCAGACACGGGGTCTATGGTCACGATGCAGGGCCACCAGGGGTAGCCTGACACCTTGGTCCACACCACGTCCCCCACAGAGAAGCCAACATGTAGTGAGGACTCCTCCCTCTCCTCCCTCTCCTCCTGCACCTCTGGGAGAGCACCGGGCTGCTGGACCTGAGAGGAACACAACCTGCTGTTAGAAACCTTTACAAACACACTCCTGTGGGTTTCTTTATTGACCTCACTAAACATCGATGGTCTCTGGACTCTTAATTACATAAATCCACGGAGCTTCAATGCTTTTGACCGTAACATAATTCAGCCTTAAGTGTTGAATCACACTGGGAGTGATGAAGCAGTTAGCTCAGCAGGGTTGCTTTATAATGAACCATTTCTGTGTGAAAGGGTCTGGTGGACATAATAACAACAACAACAACATCCTGTTATGAAGGTAAGCAGAGTGGGGGGGCCGACCTGGTCCAGGTGGACAGCCGTGGCTCTGGGCTTTGGCTTGACGGGGGGCCTCCTCTTCCTCCCATCCTTCCTCTGGTCGGCCGCTCCTCCTAGGAGGCCCTCTGCGGCGGCCATGTTGTCCAGGTCGTGCAGGTCCTCCGCGGGGCAGCAGGGATCGAAGCGCGGCGGCTTGCCGTTGGCCACCCGCTTAGTGATCTGCAGCTTCAGCTCCGGGGAGGCGGGCTTCCTCTGGGGGCTGGCGTGGGAGGGGGTTAGGGTTAGGCCCTCGGCCCCCTTCAGGACGGGCGGCTCGGGGACGCACAGCTTGGGCAGCTTGTCCTGGTCCCCGTTCAGCATGCGGGACGTGAGGTCCTTCAGCCTCTCGTGGCCAGCCATCTTCTGCAGCAGCGCGCTGTCCTGCAGGGTTGCGGCCAGCTGCGCTGCTGCTTTGTCCATCAGCAGGGCGGGGGCGCCGCCCGCCTTCCCCCGGGACTTGCGCCCGCCCCGGGACTCTGGCGGCTGCTTCATGCTGACAGGGTTTGGTGGCTCAGGCATGGAAGGCAGGGACCTACTGTCCATCCCATCCAACCCCAGACTCACTGCAGGACAGGCAAGAGGACAAACATTAACTACTTTGCATCATAATCAATGACTTTTAAATTCCAGATTTAAATATTAATTCTGAAATTCAATTCAGATCTGATTGAAGATGCATGTTTTGTTACTTAGTGATGATATTATTGTTGTTATAAAGTAATATTTGTACCATTTCTCAATAATAATAATAAATAATAATAATAAAACATGGAATTTCAGGGGGGAAAACCTAGTGTGTCTAAGATCATGCAATATCTTAAGTTGCATGTCATTCATACACCAAACTGCCCAGTAGCATTTATAGCAACTAGCCTACTAAATCTAGGATTGTGTTTGGGGATTCTACGAGCAAATGGAGATATGAATAGAATGGTTCTGGTGCATAATAAACACATACAAAAACTCAACAGGCTGACCAAAAATATTTCCCACACGTTTGAAAAAGGGTGAAAACTGACTTCCACAAATGCACCTGTTCAACGAGTGGTTTCTAACTGGAATAACCTATGTAGGATATGGCATGAGTCATACAAACAACAGCAAAAACAAGTAACCCGGGTAAGTCACAGCCAAGTCAAAACCTAGTCGCTGCCTCATAAGAATAAAATGGCTCATAAGAATAAAATGGCTCCACATTAAAATCTGGACAGGCAAGGTAACTCAGATACAGGGAACAAGAGCGCCAGAGAGTCTATTTTGGCATCTTTGCTATGGTATGCAAGCAACAATTCCCATCCAACCCACTACAGACAACCTCTTACCAGCGAAGATTAAACCTCTCGAGTTTACTCTCTTTACTGCAATGTCTAGATAGAAGAAAACATCACTTATGAGTCAGATGCAGCTAGTTCAACCACATGCAATGAACACCCAACGCATCATCCATGACGCCGCCAGCATCACCGCTGGAAAAGCCGCGGAAACTTAGAGCAGAGTCGCCAGCTGATAGACTTCTCCCAACACCACAAACTCGCTCATACAACACAACAACATCACTGTCCATCTAGCAAACTGAAGCAAATGTCCCCTACCTTCCATCTAATCTGGGTACAGGTGACGCCGACTAGAAACGGACGTCAATAGCAATTCACCATGCAGCTGCATTCACCATTACTTAGCCCGCTAGCTAACGTCGTTAGCAGTGTCTCTCGGGTCAGTATAATGACTGGAATGTAATATTCGAGCTCATTGGAACTCGTTTTTGAATCAACGTTTTTGGCTATGGTGGCTTAAAATCCCGGACGGGTTTCTACATGTACACACCTGTCAACCCTCCTAAATGTCATGTTTGAAATCAATGACCGTCCCATGTCACGTATTTAACCCGGCCAAGAAGATTAGTCAGACCCTGGCTAGCCCACTAGCTAACGTTAGCCTATCTATCTAGTTGTACGCTAAAAGTAACGACACTTTTGCGTTTTCTCTCCAACTACACCCGCATGGTGTGCAGTAAAGTGTGGTTATATTACCTGTCGATTACCGCGTTAAGCAATGAAATTACAAAACGCTCCGTGAATCATCTTGAACTCGGCGGTTTCATTCAACTCGAATCAAAGCTCGCAGAGACTCTCATCCCAACCAGCGCGAAAAATACTTACTTCCGATTGGTTGGGAGCAGATAAGGGTGCGTTCGTTAATACGGTCTTGAGATCTGATCAGCACTCGTGGAATGCCTCTTGTCCAATCAAATGACTTGGTCTATTTATGACGTTGAACCCAGTGTGCGCTCCGGCGCTCTCAGAGCAAATTTACAAACGCACCCAAATTCAACCGGTCCTTTCAAAAAAAACACCGTATCTTCACGGGATCTCTACAGAGCATCATTAAGATAGCGTTGACGTGGTGGGAAATCATAACCGTGTAATCTTATTTGAAATGTCTTATTTTACTTTTCGACAGTTTATTTGTAATCTTTCAGAGAGTTCGACCTACTTCTCGGAGGGAATGTATGGTGCAAAAAAATAAAAAAGGTGGACATTCGTCGACGTTACGTCACACAAAAAAATGGTGGGGTTGCCAGGTTGTAGTTTTTATTCCCTGGCAACCTGTTAAAGATAACCCTCCACCCAAATAATGTCAGCCTTGTTAGAGTATTTAGAATAATAAGAATAACGGTTTTAGATAATGAATCAGAGATTAATATTTGTAAATGAAGCTTCCTTCTCTCCACCTTCCTCCTTTCGTTGCGCATCTAATTTACGCGATGTATCTATCTATATATATATATATATATGTATATATATATATATGTAGCCTACTTATGTAACCATACAGTATAATATCACATAATTAGGGAGAATGAACCGAAAACAACAACAACAACAACAACAACAACCATTTTTGGTATACAGTCACAGTGCCGCAAATTGAAAGGCACCTGTATTTGGGTGACACGGTAACAGTCAAAGTATAAATTCACATTGTAACAGGAGAATCGTTGAAGCAATTCGATTGACAGTTTGGAGGACCACTCAGACAGACCACCTCCCTGTACAGTCATCTCTCTCACTAACTCATGGAAAGAATGACCAGAAATGGTGTGTTTGGTTTGTGTGTTTGGACCACACGCTGTTGAAGCGACCATTCACCAGAGCGGTCGACACGCTCCTACAGGAAGACGGAAGCCGATGCATTACCATCGCACTTCACTGAAAGCAAAGCAAGGACATGGGAGGGAGAAGTTCACTTAGTGATATATTAAGTCAGCTAATAGGTTCTTAGCGAGTGTTTCGTTTTGTACATTTTTATCCTATTTAAATTGGCTACTCCTTCGTTAAACCGGCAGAAGTGAGACGAGACAGAATCGCCATGGCGTTAATCCTGTTTACGAGGTCTCGAGCAGCTCCGCTGATGAAGACATCCAGATCGTTAAAAAGCGAGTTCCGAAAAGGTAACACAAACTACATTTTCATGTTGAACTGTTATTGGACATAGCTGTAAGTTATTATTCAACTTTTATTGAGTGATGCTGTTGGAGTCTACGTTGACATTGAATGTCATTCGGGCTGACGGTGATGAAACCGTGACGGTTTAGTCAAGTGTAGCCGGCTAGCAGCAGCAGGCTAGTTAACGCTGCTAACTTATTCATCACGGAATGACACGTTTATTAGCCGGTTGTCAAGTTCGAGTTGTGTCAGACCCGTTGTAATGAGTTGGATTAAAGTGAACCACAGATACTCTTGACCGTGTTCAGTCCACTGAGATGAAAGAGACAACATGTGATCATGTCAAACTAGGCATCCAGGCGGTCTTGACTTGCCTAGCTACAGTAGCTGCTTACTGTATGTATGCTGTTCCAGAAAGGTGTATGCTGTTGTGACATGTAGCTGTCATGTAGCCCTCTTCTTTGTTGCACATCCACTAGTCCTTTCCTGCTGTGCTTGGCTTAGCTAACTTTAGTCGATTTAAAGAGGCGCATAACCTTCAACTGTCAGTACTTTTCCATCTGTGTCATCTCATATCCCTCAACTGGGAGACAATCAGGGATTCAAGTCGATCAGATTTCAGCCTAGTAGAGAAAGACGTTGTTTATTCGAGGGAATAGATCTGACAGATTGGGGCTGTTCAAATGCTATTATTCTTATTATTACTATCATCATCATCATCATCAGACACGACCGTTTTGAACGCCTTCGTTTTGATATAAATACATATTTCTCCAACCAGCGGTGTTTGTAAATATGTGTATTTATTGACTTCTTTGTCGCTAAACATGGTCGTGAGAAAACTCCGTAGCTGGAAGCACCGCACCTTGCGAAATGCGAATGGAGATGATGTGTTAGCGGAGGAGGAGAGACGTCAGCCGGCCGGGTTAACTGAGGACAGCCGGTCTCTCTGCCCTGTGCCGCTCCGCTCCCCGCCGCTGCAGTCTGCAGTGGCACTGTTCCTCTCTGCAGGCAGACCACTGCCAAGCCAGCTCTGTTTCATACCCAAGATATCTCTCATCTTAAAAAAACACTCTGTGCAGTTCTCTTTCTTTGCATATAATACAGTCTTTATGGCTCACAAAAAGCTCACAGGCTGAAAGAATGTGTCCAGTGGTTTGCTGGGTTTGTAGGGGCTGTTACATAACATAAACATGCCTTGAAGACAGTTAAGGCCTTATCTCCCCAATTACAAAAACAGGCGCATCATTGATGTATCTGAAGGGAGTTCGAACTCGAAGCGTGTCAGTGTTATGGTGCTGTTGTTGAGACCCTGTGTATATCACTGGTGTGAGGCCGCCATGTGCTTCTCTGTGCATTGCATCAACACTAGTAGTACACAGTTCACTTGTGCTAGTGCACAACCCTGTAAGTTAACATCCATCGAAATGCTCAGATCTGTGCAAGTGAACATATCTTATCTCTTTCGGAAGAAGCAGCATTGGTCTTTGTACATGGCCATGGCCATAAAGCGTGTTGGAGGGTTAGGGTTAGGTCTGATAGTAGTAGCTAATAGCTATTTTTAAAAGACACGGTTTTGCTCCTCCGCTTCTTCCTGCTGTGTTTAGAGGTATGTGCACACTGATAAGGGATACCGCTGTAATCATGACCAGTGTACGTTTATAACCTTGTTGTGACACTGTAATAAGCATTCAGTTTTACTATACAGTGAGAGGAGGTGGAACAGTGTCTGTTGGTGTCATCCAGCCAATCCTTGTGTCGACTCAGATAATGTGTTGTAAGGGTTGGGCTAGGCCTAATCCACTCCTTCTCTAGCTGCAGGCTAGTACTTGTTAGCCTAGCTGCAGGCTAGTACTTGTTAGCCTAGCTACAGGCTAGTACTTGTTAGGCTAGCTCTGTGAGGTTGGTGAATCATTTGGACCCTCAATAGCTTTCTCTGCTGTGAATGTTTTGTTAGATAATACGCAGTGTTATGCAATGTTCTGAAGGAGTTTTGCAAGACATGTGTGTTATTGAATAGGCTAGGCTGTATCAACATCACTGTACCAGTGACACCATAGTCACTAATACAGTGATTTACAGTGCCTGACTAAAGCAGTGGTTGGTATGTCTGTACGGTACTATAGTAGTGGTCATCTCTTCACTGTCCAGTGGATTGATATTGTGTGTGTATAGTTGCGGTAGTCATGGAGATGGAGGGAAGTAGCGTGTGATTAGGGTGTCTGCGGTGGAGGCCTCTTCCAGGGATCATGCTTCCTGGCGCAGCCCCTCCATACACACCGTGCAGACAGACAGCCCCTCCATACACACCGTGCAGACAGACAGCCCCTCCATACAGACCGTGCAGACAGACAGCCCCTCATACACACCGTGCAGACAGACAGCCCCTCATATGTTATGTTATGTTATGTTAATTTTATTTATAATGCGCCCCCCATCCAACTTTTACATCGGCCCGTGGCGCAGCCCGGGTAAAGGAACAGATAAAGACAAAGACAAGGAACACAGAAAGCAATCAGACACAGACGACTTAAACGTAAATCTCAGGCATACAATTCACAACAAATAGGGAGTAGACTTAGAGAATATCATTTAGGAAGAGGTGGGTTTTTAACTTGGCTCTAAAGGAGTCCAGAGTGGGGGCAAACTTGATGGCAGAAGGGAGCGCGTTCCACAGGGTCGGTGCTATCACCGCAAAGGCACGGTCACCCTTCCTCTTGAGGTTGGTACGTGGGACCCTCAGGCTGAGTTGGGCGTCGGACCTGAGCCTGGGTCTGGGCCTGAGGAGGTAGACTGGTCCAGGAGGTCCTTGATGTAGGGTGGGGCGAGACTGTTGAGAGCTTTAAAGACAAAGGTGCAGATTTTGAACTTCACTCTCTTCTTCACTGGGAGCCAGTGAAGGGAGATGAGGACAGGGGAGATGTGGTCCCTCATTTTGGTGCCTGGCAGCGGCATTTTGGACTAGCTGCAGGCGGTAGATGGTCTTATCAGGAAGTCCAGCATAGAGTGAGTTGCAGTAGTCGAGCCAAATGAGATTAGCATGAGGACGACCCTCCTCAGGTCGCTGGGGGTGAGGAAGGACTTGATCTTGGCTATGATGCGTAGTTGGTAGAAACATGCCTTCACGATGGAGCTCACTTGTCGGTCAAGGTTAAGCTCGGAGTCAAAGATGACACCGAGGTTCTTGACATGTGGTCTGACAAGGGTGGACAGGCTTCCCATGTTGGTGCTGAGCTGAGTGATGGCGGTGGTGTTGCCGATGAGGAGGATTTCCCCCTTGCTCTCATTCAGCTGTAGGAAGCTCTGGGCCATCCACTCCTTCACATCGCGGAGGCAGTCCATCAGGCGCGTCAGATCGGCGGGGTCGTCAGTGTTGATTGACAAGTAGAGCTGGGTGTCGTCCGCATAGCAGTGGAATGAGATCTTGTAGCGTTGAGGGATTAGACAGAGGGGGAGCATGTAGAGGGAGAACAAGATGGGACCGCTGCAGACAGCTCCTCATACAGACCGTGCAGACAGACAGCCCCTCATACACACCGTGCAGACAGACAGCCCCTCATACAGACCGTGCAGACAGACAGCCCCTCATACACACCGTCCAGACAGACAGCCCCTCATACAGACCGTGCAGACAGACAGACAGCCCCTCATACAGACTGTGCAGACAGACAGCCCCTCATACAGACCGTGCAGACAGACAGCCCCTCATACAGACCGTGCAGACAGACAGCCCCTCATACAGACCGTGCAGACAGACAGCCCCTCATACACACCGTGCAGACAGACAGCCCCTCATACAGACCCTGCAGACAGACAGCCCCTCATACACACCGTGCAGACAGACAGCCCCTCCATACACACCGTGCAGACAGACAGCCCCTCATACAGACCGTGCAGACAGACAGCCCCTCATACAGACCGTGCAGACAGACAGCCCCTCCATACAGACCGTGCAGACAGACAGCCCCTCATACAGACCGTGCAGACAGACAGACAGCCCCTCATACAGACCGTGCAGACAGACAGCCCCTCCATACAGACCGTGCAGACAGACAGCCCCTCATACAGACCGTGCAGACAGACAGACAGCCCCTCATACAGACCGTGCAGACAGACAGCCCCTCCATACACACCGTGCAGACAGACAGACCCTCCATACACACCGTGCAGACAGACAGCCCCTCCATACACACCGTGCAGACAGAGCCCCTCCATACACACCGTGCAGACAGACAGCCCCTCATACAGACCGTGCCGACAGACAGCCCCTCATCAGTGTTGGGCAATATTACTTAGTAGAGTAATATATTAGTTATTACATATTACTCCTTAGGAAAGTAATATCCTTACAGTGTTTCCTCCAGGAATTTTTCCAATGGTGGCGGGTGGCCGTGGCCGCGCGCGCAGCGCGTGCGATTTTTTTGCGTGCACGCGCATGACACGCGCACGCGCGCTCAAAACAACGTTTTTTTTATTTTTTATTTTTTTCTTCTAATCACAGCCAAAACTAGAGGATGGCCAAAAAAATAAAATAAATGAATATACAGAATATAAACTTGTGACTGACAGTCACATACACACACAAAGATCATCAGCTATAATATAATACGAAGTAGGCCTACATGAGCACAAAAGCGGCTAACGTTACTGATTAACTGTTTACTGTAGTGCAGAGAGATGGTAGTCGTAGGCGGCGTATCAAATGACAAAGCTAAACGTTTAATGAAGGACATGAACGATTGTCAACAACACACTCAAGCAGTAAATAGAACAGTCTAAACAACTTGGGTACTACGGACGGAACAATAGTCTCAACCTATAGTTCCGTGCGTGAATTATGTCAACCCACCACATTACAGAAGTAAAATCACAGTCAGATGGAGCATTCGGTAAACAGCTGAGTATCAGCTGAGTTAAAGAAAACAAACTCTTACCTTTGATGAGACCCACATGAGCCCTGTTTTCCCGTACTTCTCCCGTGTGACTCTTATTGTCCAAATGTTCCCTGAATTTTAGCTGCATGTTTTTCCAGCATGTAATTCCGTTGTCAATAAAAAAATCGTCTCCCCTTCTTTTCCCCTTGACAATACTGTGTCGTTGCTAAAGTGACGGCACATAAGAATCGTTTTTTGACTTGCTAATGTCTGCTAACGTAGCACTTGAAACTGGCGCCGTTCTCTGGACTGCAGCTGCTCCCGCGTTAGCATTAGCATCCATCTTTTCTTCTCCCTTCTCACCGTCACGAGCTCAAATGACACTTGTCGGCCGATCTAACTCTTAACACTCACTTACAGGACTTCTGACACCATGTCGTGTTATTCTATTAAACATACACGTGAGTCCTTCTGTATTTCAATGTAAGTGTCTTTATTTTAACTCGCTCTGTAAGCTCTACAATACCGGTCTCTTGTTGTCTCGTCGTAACCTGCCCACCTGACCTGGGGGGTATTCCATCAACGTCGCTAAAGGAAAATCCTGGCTTATTTTTGATAACTCTCGCGAGACCTATCAGAATATGCCTGGATATTTGTAAGAACTCTCGCGAGATTTATCAGACTAAACCTGGATTTTCCCTTTAGCGATGTTGATGAAATACCCCCCGGATGTCACTACGGTGGCCTGTACACAATAACAATAATACCACAGTTCACATTTAGACCAATCAGGAGCCCTTGTGTCACGTCGTCAACTGAATGTCATTAATCTGATTTTGGATCAGCGGTTAGAGAGAGATGGGCGTGGATTTAGGTGCACTTTTAGTCAACATCCATTATAGCGCTGATCTAGGATCAGATATATTTTAATCAGCTAAAATGTTCCGTTTTTTTTTTTTTTTTGTGGACTGAATCAATTCGTGGCGGAGGAAATTCTATCGTGGCGGCCCGCCACCAATAAATGCATGTAGAGGAAACACTGCCTTATATTACTTATTACTTGGAATCAAGAGTAATAATATTACTTTACTTTTATATTACATATTACTTTCCCCCTTTCTACCCGCAAAAAAATGTACAACAACACAACGGTTTATCAGGGATTTGTAGTTCTTCATTTGATTTGCCGTGTAATAGCTAAGCTCTTTCTGGGCTCTGATATCATGAGGGGAATGTAAACGCAGCATTTAAATAATCACTTAATGACATGGGGAGCTTGGGGGGGATTGGTCTGCACTCTGGTACCCCTTTTAACCTATTTAGGCGCTATGCAGTATCAACTGAAGAACTACAAATCCCAGATGACAGGGAGATGACGTATGACTACTCTGATGAATCAACCCCTATTTCATTAATTTTCTCTATATAACGTCGTCGATCATTGATCGGCAACGACACTATATCATAGTTTGCCTAACTGGCCATCGGATTTGGGCTCCTAATATCTAAAAAGCACTACGGTTTTCTTATTTTATCGGATTAAAGTAGCAAAGACCAGAAATTCCCATTGACCGCCAGTCAAACTTCTACTCTTCTATCACCCAAAAGGGGGCGTGGACATGACGGGAGGGGAAAGTACCCGGATGTGTTGCTCTGATGAATGGTTTGATTTGTTTTGAGAAACGCCGCCACGCTGTCAGTTGTCAACACACTAGGCTACGTCATAAATGTGTGCAGGCTGCGGCACGTTCTAAAAGGAACAGATCTATAAGCTACTATGCACCTCAGCGCAGTGTGCTGATAGCTTGTATATCTGTTCTATCTTTGCACGCAACAACCCCGGTACTATACATGAATTATACTTTTAACAGCCATTGTAACGGGTAACGAGGCCCTTATTTGGCGGAGTAACGAGGTATAATATTACTTTTTCGCAGAGTAGTCTCGTTATATTACTCGTTACTGGGTAAAGTAATAATATTACAGTAATATATTACTTAGTAACTCGTTACTGCCCAACACTGCCCCTCATACAGACCGTGCAGACAGACAGCCCCTCATACACACCATGCAGACAGACAGCCCCTCATAAACACTGTGCAGACAGACAGCCCCTCCATACACACCATGCAGACAGACAGCCCCTCATACACACCGTGCAGACAGACAGCCCCTCATACAGACCGTGCAGACAGACAGCCCCTCCTACAGACCGTGCAGACAGACAGCCCCTCCATACAGACCGTGCAGGGTTTCCAGGGAAGGAAAGGTCAGGACAGCCTTTGACCTTTGATGACCCTGCCTCACCAGACCGCTCTGCAGACAGAACTGCAGACAGATTAGGTTAGCCTACATTCAACTGTAATGTCTTTGCAGAGTACAACGAAAATCAGTTAAACATCTAACCAGAAGTGCATAGTGATATAAAACATGATATAAAAACATGACAGTGATAGGTACAGTATGGCAAGTATGGTAGTACAGTAGAGGTATACAGTTATGAGCTTTGGCATTATTTAAGGATTATTTATTATAAGCCTTCAGCCCTGAATGTCCAAAAGGTTTGATATGACAGAGAGGTTTGATGTGACAGAGAGGTTTGATATGACAGCGAGGTTTGATATGACAGCGAGGTTTGATATGACAGAGAGGTTTGATATGACAGTGAGGTTTGATGTGACAGGGAGGTTTGATGTGACAGAGAGGTTTGATGTGACAGAGAGGTTTGATGTGATAGAGAGGTTTGATATGACAGAGAGGTTTGATATGACAGAGAGGTTTGATATGACAGAGAGGTTTGATGTGACAGAGAGGTTTGATATGACAGAGAGGTTTGATGTGACAGAGAGGTTTGATGTGACAGAGAGGTTTGATGTGACAGAGAGGTTTGATGTGACAGAGAGGTTTGATGTGACAGAGAGGTTTGATGTGACAGAGAGGTTTGATATGACAGAGAGGTTTGATGTGACAGAGAGGTTTGATGTGACAGAGAGGTTTGATGTGACAGAGAGGTTTGATGTGATAGAGAGGTTTGATATGACAGAGAGGTTTGATATGACAGAGAGGTTTGATGTGACAGAGAGGTTTGATATGACAGTGGGGTTCTTGGTTTTGAAAATAAGTAAGTGAGATTGCACCACTGCTGCCCTCTATGAACAGGACTGGACAGGACCATGGACTCTGAGTTTAGTAGTGGAGTAATGACCAGGGAAGTGAATGAGAAGCATTATGATTTGCTAATGTGACAGGTGGCCAGTGTCCTAGGGTTTGTGTTGGCTGGGAGGTTTTAAGTTTAAGCCGTCGTTAACTAGCAGCCTAGATGTTTGATCAGTCAGATCCAGACTATAGACAACATGTAAGACCCGAGTTAATCCATCAACCAAGGCAGTGATCAGTATGTGCCACACGTAGCCCAGGTGTAAGCTTTATGACTCCACCATTATGACTGCCCATGGCCCCTGGCCCGAGCATAGATTACTTTTTCTTGCGATGATGGCTGATGGTTATATGATTCACTGAAGTCGCTTTGGATAAAGGCGTCTGCTAAATGCCAAAAATGTAATGTCAATGTAAATCCACAATTTGAGGGTTTTGATCCCTCGATTAATATTAGATTAGATTAGATTCAACTTTATTGTCATCGCAGAGTACAAGTACAATACAACAAAATGCAGTTTAGCATCCAACCAAAAGTGCAAATATTGATATAAGAGCATTATATAAATAAAAGAGGTAGTGATAGTTAACTATGTAATATAAAGTATGTGCAGAGGTAGTATTATAAACATCAGTATAGTTTAGAGGTACAGTTATGAGCTATGTACAGTTATGAGCTATATACAGTTCTGAGCTATGTACAGTTATGAGCTATGTACAGTGAGGTAGATAATGTACAGTATCTAATGTGCAGAAGTATAAAAGAAGCTAGCCTCTATCAGGAGACATGTGCAATGTGCAAATGTGCAATATACAGTAGTACAAAGGTAGTAATGTAAACATCAGTAGTGCAAAGGCTACAGAGTGATCACCTTAACCAGGGATGAGCAGCCATCAAAGTGTCATCATACTATTGGAATATGGAGGATCACGCAACATTGTTGTGTCCTGTAGCTGTCACAGCTCCCAGTGAACAGCTGACGTGTGTTCTTCTCAGGTAGTCAAGCAACCAAGCGTCATCCATACCACAACAACAAGCCAGACATTTGCAGTGCGATATCATCCAGAGGAAATCTCACCCGGCTGAACTGTGTGTGAACTGTGTTGGTCTAATTCTGTTCCAGTGTGACCCCCTCTGAGTGTCCTTATTCACCCTAACGCTCCATAGACGTCAATGGTGGTCTGCTGGCTGCAGGGAGGTGATAGGCTAAGTGCTACATGTCTTCCCTGGCCTGTCATGAATCATAAAAAGACTCGGCCTCCAGCTATCAGTGTACAGCCAGGCTAGGCTATCAGTGTACAGCCATGGCTAGGCTATCAGTGTACAGCCTCCAGGCTAGGCTAGGCTATCAGTGTACAGCCAGGCTAGGCTATCAGTGTACAGCCTCCAGGCTAGGCTAGGCTAGGCTATCAGTGTACAGCCAAGGCTAGGCTATCAGTGGACAGGCTAAGTTAGGCTATCAGTGTACAGGCTAGGCTAGGCTAGGCTATCAGTGTACAGCCTCCAGGCTAGGCTAGGCTAGGCTATCAGTGTACAGCCAGGCTAGGCTATCATCAGTGTACAGCCAAGGCTAGGCTATCAGTGTACAGGCTAGGCTAGGCTATCAGTGTACAGGCTAGGCTATCAGTGTACTGCCATGGCTAGGCTATCAGTGTATAGCCAAAGGCTCCATTTACATTTTTGGCATTTAGCAGACGCCTTTATCCAAAGCGGCTTACAACAAATACATTGTCTAAGTAAGTGAATCATCTATCCAAAGATTTTTTCAATTGTATTTCGCTCAAGTTAAAGGCACACACTTAGGTATTTCCGTCTCTTTCTGTGGCATATCTTAACACACAATTACTAGCTAACTAGTGCCTGTCACAAAGGTGACACAGTTCCAGTCAACTCTGTGTCGTCCTGGCCTCTAGCCATGCCATGCCCTGCCCTGTCCTGTCCCTGGACTTAGTCCAACGGGGGGGGGTGTCCAGGCCTCTAGCACTGTCCTGTCCTGTCCTGTCCTGTCCTGTCCCTGGGCTTAGTCCAACAGGGGGGGTGTCCAGGCCTCTAGCCATGCCCTGTCATGTCCTGTCCTGTCCCTGCTCTGCTGCTTAGTCCAGCCACCGCTAGACGGGGAGGTGTGTCCAGACCACGTGGCTCAGTGAATGGCAGGAACCTGTCACCCCCCCTCCCCCTCCTGCACGTAGGCTGACAGGTGCACTCTGCCCCGGGACTCCCCCTGGCCTCTCAGACCCAGACATGACCACACAGGAGTGGAACAGGCCTAGCGACCTGGAGGTGAACAGGCCTAGCGACCTGCAGGTGAACAGGCCTAGCAGCCTGGAGGTGAACAGGCTTAGCAACCTGCAGGTGAACAGGCCTAGCAGCCTGCAGGTGAACAGGCCTAGCAGCCTGCAGGTGAACAGGCCTAGCAGCCTGCAGGTGAACAGGCCTAGCAGCCTGCAGGTGAACAGGCCTAGCAGGTGAACAGTCCAGCAGGTGAACAGGTGAACAGGCCTAGCAACCTGCAGGTGAACAGGCCTAGCAGGTGAACAGGCCTATCAGCCTGCAGGTGAACAGGCCTAGCAGGTGAACAGGCCTAGCAGGTGAACAGGCCTAGCAGGAGGTGAACAGGCCTAGCAGGTGAACAGGCCTAGCAGGAGGTGAACAGGCCTAGCAGGAGGTGAACAGGCCTAGCAGGAGGTGAACAGGCCTAGCAGGTGAACAGGCCTAGCAGGAGGTGAACAGGCCTAGCAACCTGCAGGTGAACAGGCCTAGCAGGTGAACAGGCCTAGCAACCTGCAGGTGAACAGGCCTAGCAGGTGAACAGGCCTATCAGCCTGCAGGTGAACAGGCCTAGCAGGTGAACAGGCCTAGCAGGAGGTGAACAGGCCTAGCAGGTGAACAGGCCTAGCAGGAGGTGAACAGGCCTAGCAGGTGAACAGGCCTAGCAGGAGGTGAACAGGCCTAGCAGGTGAACAGGTGAACAGGCCTAGCAGCCTGCAGGTGAATGTCACTGATGTGTGACTCCAGGTATCCTGTGAACGCTGGAGTCATCAGATCCTGTGACATTTAAGACATCAGGGCATTAGGGTATTTAAGACATCTGGAAATGTAAGACATCTGGAAATGTAAGACATCGGGGCATTTAAGACATCAGGGCATTTAAGACATCGGGGCATTTCAGTGGAAGGGAAAAAAGTTAAGATATCTAATCCAATACTGTGGCGGCTGTGTCTCAGGAGGTAGAGGCTGTGTCTCAGGAGGTAGAGCCGCCGTCTAATGATCAAGGTCGGCAGATTGGCAGTTCGAACCCCGGCTGGCCACATGTCGAAGTGTCCTTGGGCAAGACACTGAACCCCAAATTGCTCCCTTGCATGGTAGCTTGCCGCCATTGGTGTGTGAATGGGTGAATGAGAGGCCATTGTAAAGCGCTTTGGAATAAGGCACTATATAAGTCAGTCCATTTACACAGTGCATTTCAGTGTGTGAAAACAAGCTCAGATATCTATCCAGTACTTATCTGCTCTCTCTGTTTCTCCTTCCAGGGAAGCTGCAAGATGGCGCCTGTTTCAGCTGCACAGCGCTCAGACTGTCCAGTCAAAGGTAGGCTATGAGCTAGGCTGCTAGCTGCACAAAGATGGTGTAATACAGAGGTGTCAAAGGTAGGCTATGAGCTAGGCTGCTAGCTGGACAAAGATGGTGTAATACAGGGGTGTCAAAGGTAGGCTGTGTTTTTCAGACTGCTAGCTGGACAAAGATAGTATAATACAGGAAACTAGTTTTGGTCGCAGGCCGCATTGGACCAAATGCAACCTTATGCAGGTCGTAAAAAACAAAAAAATTGTTAGTAAAACTAAGCCACTGTCCACCGGCACAGCCACAGAGAACCAGCAAATTTAAAGTTCAATAAAGACAAACAACATCAAGTTAGAATAGCTTTTATTAGGGTTAGGGTCCACAAGGTCCATGTCCAACGCAGAGACAGAGAGACTCATGGGATAGCTTACAGTAGCCTAAACCCGCGCCCTTCCTTGAGATGGGGGAGGGGTGGTAGGGATTAAAAAAGGAGATATTATGCAAGCAGTGCTTTATGCTAGCATGTGTCTTCTATCTCCACATGTCAAAGCTGATCTATCCATCGGGTGGTCCAGAAAGCATCCCTGGTGTAAGAGCTGTGTCTGTTGTGCGGCTTTGAGGATGTTATCGTTGGCTATAAACTTCTAATTTGTACATATACACCATACTGTACATAGCTTGCTGTTTACTGTAGCTACCATACTGTACTTATCACTTCATAACAGTACATATCCTATTTTATCTACAATATCATGTTTTGCACTATATCACTATTTGCACTTCTGCTTAGATGCTAAACTGCTTTTCGTTCTCTGGTACTTGTACACTGCAATGACAATAACGTTGAATATAATATAATGTAATATAATATAATGTAATGTAATGTAATGTAATGTAATGTAATGTAATTTAAACTAAACACATCCTGTTTTGACTGACATCTGTGTCTGCTGCGTCTGTGTGTCTCCTGTAGAATGGATGAGTTCCGAGTCAGCGTCTTGGCTCCGTCCTCCTCTCTCAGCCCCTCCCTCCACTGCCACGCCCCCGACGCCCTGAGGCTCTACTGCTCCTCCTCCTCCTCTCCGTACCCGGCCCTGGGGGGGGTGCAGTGGTCCACCGTCCGACGGCGGGGGGGGGGAGGGGTGCCCCCCCCCGTCAGATGGATCCACGCCACGGCGCGTCTGAGGGACGACTCCAAGGTAACGTTACCATGTTCACCATGTTCACCATGTACACTTACCTTTACTTTACTCTCTCATTTGCTTTTCCTGCTCTTTCTTTCTTTCGTTTGTTCGTTTTTTGTTTTTGTTTTTTTCCTTTATTTTGTTGTTGTTTGGTTTTTATATTCGCTTTTTATTCCCTATTTCTATTTCCTTAGGTATTTCTTTTTTTTCTTCTTCTTCTTATTTCTTTTTTTCTCTTTCCTTTATAGCGCTTCTTTATTGATCTCTTTATTTTGTTCTGTCATTTTAATACTTTTCTTTGATTTATTTATTATCAACTGTGATCACGTTCTCTGACCCAGGGAGACACTCCATAACCCCTCAGGGTTTCTTGTCTTCCTGCTCCTACTCTCTCTGATGCATTATGGGTATTGATACTCTCTCTGATGCATTATGGGTATTGTTACTCTCTCTGATGCATTATGGGTATTGTAACTCTTTCTGATGCATTATGGGTATTGTTACTCTCTCTGGTGCATTATGGGTATTGTTACTCTCTCTGGTGCATTATGGGTATTGTGTGTATTACAGGGTATCCGCGGTGTCTTGAAAAGTATTAAAAGTTGATAAATACATTTTGGGAAAATCAAGACCCTTAATAAGTATTAAAAAGTCTTATCACGATTTTATGAGGTCTTGAATTCTGTAGGTATTTTTCTGAATTCTGTCCAAAGAGTTTGAATCCTAAAAACCTTTAGTAAAAGGTCGTGAATTTATTAGTTTTTATTAAAAAACAAAGATGAACCGGAAATTCTGTTGTATGATAGTGGTCTAGTCTATTGCAAACTAAAACTGTTAAGTTAAAGGTGTCACTGATGTAACGGTTACAGCTCGAAGTGGCGGTGAGGTCTGGAAAAATATTGACACGGTCTTTAAAAAGTCTTAGAAAGGTATTGAAATTAACCTCAAGATTCCTGTATATACCCTGTATTAACTATTGTTTTCCTGTGTGCTAGGTGGAACAGTCTCTGCGGGCGCTGAAGAACAAGAACAAGAAGCTGGAGGAGGGGGGGCCGGTGTACAGCCCCGTGGAGGCGGAGCCTATCAGGAGGAGCATCGGGCAGCGGGTGGTGGACGAGGTCAAACACTACTACCACGGCTTCAGACTGCTCTGGATAGACACCACCATCGCTGCACGCATGCTGAGGCAGGTCCTCAACGGACACCCCCTGTCCAGGAGGGAGAGACGACAGGTGAGGAGGGTGGAGGGGGAGGGAGGGAGGGAGGGAGAGGGGAGGGGAGGGAGGAGGAGGGGGAGGGAGGTGAGAGGAGAGGAGAGGAGAGGAGAGGAGGTGAGAGGTTAGGTGAGGGAGGGGAGGGAGAGAAGTGAGGGGCTGGGAGTTCAAACCAGGTAAGAAGCTTGTAGTGAAATCTTATCCTACCTGCCCTGTAACCTGAGGTAGAGCCCGGGGAACACCAGGCCAGTGTAAGAGGCTGGGGGGAAGCCCTCTTCCTGCAGGCCTCAGTGAGCAGCAACCAACCAGACTGACAGTGTGTTTAATTGATCCAAGCAGAACACCATATGTGCAAAAAACGATGTTTATTGCAAGCTTTTGGTCCCCAGGCTATCGGACAATGTAAACAAAAGTTGTATGACAAGTTTGTATGACGCAGTTTGACGAGGCTGAAAGCGCACAGGGTTGCCAGATGGGATTGACAATTTACAGCCTAAACTTTCTATAACCTCAAAATCAAGTAGCCCATTCGGCGGTAACCCGCCCCATCTGGCAACCCTGGACGCAACTCTGCAACCCTGGACGTGAAATGCATTTTGGGAAATAGGACCCGAGCTAGTGTCCATCGTAACTGACTTAAATTTTCCCGGAAGTAACTGCTCGCCTACTAAATTTCTTGCATACTCAAATCTCGCATACTGTACAGTGTGAACGTACTACATACTCAAAATCTACGTCATATCTAGTATGAGTAGTATGCTAGTACGCTATTCCGAACACAGCCCATGTCTGTCTCAGAGTCTCCTGAAGCTCCTCAGCCTCCTAATCCTCTGGACTCACACTCACACCCTCTCAACAACATCTCCAACTCCTTTCCTGTTTCTTTGTTTTTTTTACGGTGTTCTGGTTACAAATCAACGTGCCGAGAATGGAATAGATCCATAAGATATAAGAACATCTCATGTTCGGGCGGCTGTGTCTCAGGAGGTAGAGCCGGCGTCTAATGATCGCAAGATCGGCGGTTTGAGCCCCGGCTGGCCACATGTCAAAGTGTCCTTGGGCAAGACTCTGAACCCCAAATTGCTCCCAGTGAGCGGGCCGGCGCCTTGCATGGTAGCTTGGCCGCCATTGGTGTGTAAATGTGTGTGTGAACGGGTGAATGAGAGGCCGTTGTAAAGCGCTTTGGAATAACGCGCTATATAAGTCAGTCCATATAAGTCAGTCCATTTACCATTTATCTCCAACTCCTTACCTGTTTTTTTGTTTTTTTACGGTGTTCTGCTTACAAATCAACATGCCAAGAATGGAATAGATATCCATAAGATCAAGAGTCTAAATGAAATAAAGATGCTGTTTGACAGGACGGATATGGGCTGCCCCTGAACAATATACATGTGATATTTATGGACTGATGAGTCAGACTAGACTAGGAGAGTCTGTAATGATGGGGGAGGGGGGGGTGTGCTGGTTCTGGACCACCTCAGCTGACCCAGTTGTAACCGGAGCCTGGATGACCTACGCAGCTCCCTGGACTGCAGACAGGGCTAACAGCAGCGTGCATCATAGCATCTAGGCTAGCTCTTAAGGTTAGCAGCTAGGCTAGCTCTACGGCTGGACTGAAGCCCAGTGCATGATAGCATCTAGGCTAGCTCTACGGCTGGACTGGAGCCCAGTGCATCATAGCATCTAGGCTAGCTCTAAGGATAGCATCTAGACTAGCTCTGCGGCTGGACTGAAGCCCAGTGCATCATAGCATCTAGGCTAGCTCTAAGGTTAGCAGCTAGGCTAGCTCTACGGCTGGCCTGAAGCCCAGTGCATCATAGCATCTAGGCTAGCTCTAAGGATAGCATCTAGACTAGCTCTAAGGTTAGCATCTAGGCTAGCTCTAAGGTTAGCATCTAGGCTAGCTCTAAGGTTGGACCGGAGCCCAGTGCTGCTTATGGTGGTAACATGATTCCAGCTCAGAGATTGGGGCTCTGTGTCCTTACAGGAGGGGTCAGGAGGAGGCCTAGCTAACACACTCTCTGGGTGAATCCCAATTCACCCCTCCGGCTCCGTTTTCACCCCTTCGGCTCCGTTTTGCGCGTTCACGTGTAGGGGTGGTGGCGTCCCAATTCATTTTACATGGAGTGTTAGGGCTAGGGCTAGGGTTTTCCATGGCTCCATTTGGAGAAAATCTAGACCCACGTTCCATTCGGAGCCATGAGACTCCCTTCCGGCATGCATTGCGAATCATCTACAGAAATGTTATTTTCGCTCTCGTAAATACGGAAGTGAGCCTGAAATGTCATTTACTTTTTCTGTAATTACTTGTAATTAAAGACTTGAAAAATTATGATAACCATCGTATTATCTTAGTTTAATGTCATTTCAATGCATTATAGACCTTTTCTTTACAACAAGCATAACAAAAATGTCGCTGTTATGCCGAGGTGCTTAACATAGAAAGTTCCACAGTCCAGCGCGCTCGGGACAGCGGGCAGGACACCGGAGCCAGCAGGTCACCGGAGCACTCATATCTGCGCGTTTGTCACAGGCTGACAGTCACCGTGTTCCGCTGCCCCGACGTCAGTCCCATGGAAGTGTCAAGCACAGCCTTCCCCATAGAAATACATCAGTGTGCGATTTACATTTCAGAGATGTACAATCATGTTTATTTAGAAATAAATTATTACCTGTGGTGTTTGACAGCATGATAGGCGCGAATTTCCCCCCCTTGGTGGTATATGACGCTATAGTTGTTATTATACCAAAACAACCGGCAATCTAATCCGAGCAGTTGTTATTATGTAATATTATCGATGGATGTGCCATTTTTGATGGAGGGCAGTGAGTGGGAGACTCATCAAGGACATGTACCGTAGTTAACTAATGCAGTGGACAGCGGCTGTTTCTCCAGCGTTCCTGTCACATCGGATTTCGTAACGTCATAAAAATAAATCTGTAAGTCATGCATTTTTCCATGTTTCCCTTTGATGGCATAAGACGCTGTAAATGTAACTAAAGTTCAGCCGCGAAGTTGTTGCACTGTTGTCCTATATCAGTGCAGACCGGCAGCATAGGAGCACAGGTTTCATACAGGTTAGAGATTATTCTGTCATGGTCTGATAATGAAGCATTGTTCTTTTTTATTTGATTACTTGTCATGCGCGTCTATCATGCACACATCAGCCTAACGTTAGATAGATAACTTCACATTAAATATGTCTATCATCATCCGCTGTCAAACGCCACAGGTAATCATTTATTTCTAAACAGGAATGTACATTTCGATGTGAATCGCGCTCCTTATGGGAAGGCTGTGCTTGACGCTTCCTTGGGGCGCTCCTGTTAAGCATAGGCACAATAGCGTCATAAAAGCGATTTTTTGTTTGTTATGCTTGTTGTAAAGAAAATGTCTATA
>NC_137674.1:22533785-22553785 GCF_963989245.1 Nansenia antarctica | reverse complement strand
CTCCCTGCTGCTGCTGTCCCGGGCCATGTTCCTGCCCGACACCCTCTCCCCCGCTGACCAGCTGAAGTCCACCCTGCAGACGCTGCCTGAGATAGTGGTACGTCTGTCTTTCTGTCTGTCTGTCTGTCTGTCTGACTGTCTGTCTGTCTGTCTGCCTGTCTGTCTGTCTGTCTATGTATCTATCTCTCTCTCTCTCTCTCTCTCTCTCTCTCTCTATCTATCTATTTACCTCAGTATCTATCTTTACCTCAGAATCTGTCTGTCTGTGTGTCTGGGTCTGGTCTGACTCCTGGTTGTATTTGTGTGTGTCCAGTTGGAGTCTGGCCAGGTGTATGTACCCTAATCCTGGTCTAACCCTGGTCTAACCCTGGTCTAACCCTGGTCTAACCCTGGTCTAACCCTGGTCTAACCATGGTCTAACCATGGTCTAACCATGGTCTAACCCTGGTCTAACCCTGGTCTAACCCTGGTCTAACCCTGGTCCTAGCTCTGGTCTAACCCTGGTCTAACCCTGGTCTAACCCTGGTTTAACCCAGGTTAAAGAGGCCCAGTTGAAGGTGGCAGAGCTGGAGTCTGGCCAGGTGGACAACAAGACCAAGGTGGAGACGATGCACCAGGAGGAGGCTGCCATACGCCAGGACAACCAGGAGAGGGAGCTGGAGAGGCTGGCCGACGCCAAGGAGAGGGAGGCTGAAATCCTGCTGGCCAGCTCCACCCCCCCCCTGCACCCCGACACCCTGAGAGACACCGCCCCTGTCCTAGAGGGCACCAAGGTACACACACACACACACACACACACACACACACACACACCCTGACACCCTGAGAGACACAGCTCCTGTCCTGGAGGGCACCAAGGTACACACACACACACACACACCCTGACACCCTGAGAGACACAGCTCCTGTCCTGGAGGGCACCAAGGTACACACACACACACACACACACACACACAGCCAATTGAGGTTGGAAATTGTCTGGAAATGAACATCAGATTAAGTGAAAAACAGCACTGACTATTTTATTTTTATTTTTTTCTTTCTTTTTTTCTTGGCATACAAGTCAGGGACAAGAATATACAAATGCAAAGTATACAATTGACTTAATAAAAACTAAATGAGAGTTTTATTTTCTTTATCCCCCATTTGGTGTTCGAACAGAGAGCTAGATCACCTTTCTTTTATTTTTTTTACCGCTAAACACCCACCCAGCCCAAACTCTCAAGTGAGAGACAAAACAAGACAACAATTAAAAAATATATAATAATAAAAAATAAAAAAAAATAAAAAACTAAATGTATAAATTAAGTAAATTAAATATTGTAATAAATAAATTTAAAAAACATAGTAAATTAAATGAAATTTCAGGGAGAAAAGTACAAAAGAACAGATACACTGGGTGCTCACCTCAAACAATAAATTAATTAATCAATTGGGATCCAGAGAGGAAAGCGTATTTATATAAGAAATGATAGGTTGCCATCTTTTATAGATGAATTATTAATGAATATTTCACCTTTTCTAGTGACAAAAATGAGATCAAGTCGTTTAGCCAGGTCGTAGTAGAAGGTGGAGTTGGACTTTTCCACTGCAACAGAATACGTCTACGGGCTATGAGTGAGGAAAAGGCAACAACATCAGATATTTTTTTGGTGAGACTGGCTGGTATACGGGGTACTCCAAAGATGGCTATCAAAGGGCAGGATTCTACTGTAACCTTGAGGGCATCGCTTAGTGTCTTAGAGAAACCAGACCAGAAATCTGCTAATTTTGGACAAGAAAAAAACATATGAGTGTGATCGGCCGGTGACGAGCAGCACTGACTATTTTCAACATGTTTTTCACCATCAGGTGATGTGTATGTATGCCTGTACCCTTCATAAATGTACAAATAAATGTAATACAGGGTTCGACAGTAACGCTGTTTTACTTGCCCGGACCAAGTAAAACATTCGCCGGGTTTGTTTGCGCGAGCCCGACGACGCTGCTGGATCCTGGATATGTTTACCTGTGTGCAGGAAGATATTATCAAAGCGTACGCGCCTGTCGATCACCCGTACGCTTTGATAATATCTTCACTCACGATCATCTAGTCTGGCGCTTGCGCCGTCTGTTGTTCTTCCTGCACACAGGTAAACAGATCCAGGATCCAGCAGCGTCGTCGGGCTTGCGCAAACAAACTTGCTCCGGGCAAGTAAAACAGCGTTACTGTCGAATCCTGTAATACAAACATAAAAATAAATACATGTTTATATAATCCATACGTAATGTATTTCTTTTTATGTATGTATACATTTATGTAATATATACAGACAAGTAAATCCATACATGAATGTGAATGTCAGTATTCAGTGTGTGCTTCATTGTGCTTCATTCTCTCATGCTAACCAGTTTGAGCAGTGGCAGAGGTACCTGCGCATCCAGGTTAGCATACAGCTAGCTCTCTGCACACCACCCTAACCCCCATGCTAATGCTACTCCACTATGACTGACCCCCCCACACCACCCTAACCCCCATGCTAATGCTACTCCACTATGACTGACCCCCCCACACCACCCTAACCCCCATGCTAATGCTACTTCACACCACCCTAACCCCCATGCTAATGCTACTCCACCCCCACACCACCCTAACCCCCATGCTAATGCTACTTCACCCCCACACCACCCTAACCCCCATGCTAATGCTACTTCACCCCCACACCACCCTAACCCCCATGCTAATGCTACTTCACCAGGACTGTCCCCTACTCCCACCCATGCTAATGCTAATGCTAATTAACTAGTTAATGAATGCTAATACTCCACCATGACTGTCCCTGACCTGTGTCTGAGGGTGTGTGTTCTGTGTGTGTGTCATGAGGGTGTGTGATAGGGTAGTAGAGTGTGTGTGTGTGTGTGTGTGTGTGTGTGTGTGTGTTCTGAACAGGTGATTCTATAGCTGCCCTTTGGATCCTCCACCCTGTCCCCTGTCCCTGCCCCCTGTCCCTGTCCCCTGTCCCCTGTCTCTGTCCCTGTCCCTGTCCTCTGTCCCCTGTCCTCTGTCCCCTGTCTCTGTCCCCCGGCCCTGTCCCCTACCCCTCCCCTGTCCCCTGTCTGTCCCCTGTCCCTGTCCCTCCCCTGTCCCTCCCCTGTCCCCTGTCCCTCCCCTGTCCCCTGTCCCTGTCCCTGTCCCCTGTCCCCTGTCCTCCCCTGGTCTGGGATCAGTTAACTGGGATCTCTGCTCCCCCCTCCCACTAACACACCTTCCCTCCTGCAGGGCCAGTACTGGTGCTGGTTCTGGTTCTGGTACTGGTCGTGTTCTGAGTAGATGAAGATCAGAACCCTCTCTAGTTCCTCTGTAATGTCTCCCTCTCCTGTCTCTGTGGGTTGTGGGTCTGCGTTCTGGTTCTGAGGCTGGTTGTGGTTCTGAGGCTGGTCGTGGTTCTGAGCCTGGTCCTGTGATCCTGCAGGGGGAGGAGATCACCAAGGAGGAGATCGACCTGCTGGGGGACGCCTGCACCAAGCTGAAGGAGCAGAAGAGGCTGCTGACCCTGGAGAAGGAGGAGCTGGAGGACCTCAAGGACGACGTGCAGGAGTACAACGAGGTACGCACTGCATGCTGGGACATGGAGTTCCTACCATTTACATTTACAGGTTTGGCATTTAGCAGACGCCTTATTCCAAAGCCACTTACAATCGATACTTTGACTAAGCAAGTGAATCATCAATTCACCAGTCGTAGCAGGAAGAGTAATCTAGCTCAGGCCAGGGGCCACTGATAGTTGTCGTGATAGAAGAAGAAAGGTTGAGTTGGGGCAGGGGAGGTTACTGTCTAGAGATAGGTGTTATAAGGAGGGGTTGGGGGGGGAGGTTAGGTAGGTGTTATAAGGAGGGGTTGGGGGGGGGAGGTTAGAGTGGTGTTATAAGGAGGGTGTGTGTGTGTGTGTGATTGACAGGACCTGGAGGAGATAAAGAAGGAGCTGTCTAAGTCTGGCCAGGAGAGGGCGGTAGAGGAGTCCAAGGCCTCCCAGCGGCTGGGGAAGAGGGTGAACCGCATGATCGGCCGCATCAGCAAGATCATCACTGAGCTGGAGAACGACAAGGTGGTGCTGGACGGACGCTCAGGAGCTGGGACCCCCCCTGGAGTCCCCTCTGGAGCCCCTGCTGGGACCCCCCCGCCCGTCGGGTAAGAACCAACGACCTCCTCGCTCACACACGTTACTGTGGAAACCCCCAGGATAGATAAACACCCCTACACAGCTGAAGCACGTTAGTATGCACCATTCAGTCTGATTGGTTAGCCTGTTTTGTTGACCTCCCCCATCATTACTCTCACTATTTCACTCACTGTGGCGTGCAATGCATGCTGGGAAGTGGAGTTCGTAGGAACAGTTCAGTTGGATTGGGACACAGCCGCTTCTTATGAGACTTACTGAAGTAGGGTTAGCTACTGCATCTGACAGTATGATTAATGATGAGTACTTGTAAAACGTACACACACATATACTGAACTTATAGCTTTTAAGAAATATTCAGTCTTGTGAATTCTACTTTTAGGAAAACTCTTTATGAAATTGCCAAATCGTGACGTTAGAATTACAAGGTTCTATCTCGATTTTTTATTTTTTATTTTTTTATTAATGCCTTTTTGTTTATTAATGCCTGTGTGGTGTTATTTTTTAAATGTTGACATTTTTGAGTTAGTAATTCATAAAATACAAAGGTTCCATGTCACAGAACATAATGGAATGTAAAAACTTTTACGCTCAATATCTCTGAACTACCCTAAACGGAGATAGAACCTTATCATTCTAAACTCACGAAATGCTGTTAATGTGATGACCTTTGAACTCTTGTCTCTTGTCTGTGTTTCTCACTTGTAAAATGGTGGCGAAGAGATCAAACAGAGAAACAAGGTTTCTCAGAAAAAACCCAAAACGAGTTTTAGTTTTAGTCATTTATCCAATTGCAACTTGTTTTAGGATCAGATCCTAATTCATTTAAATTTCACAGATTATTCTTTGAGAAATATGTTGGCCTAAAAAGGTAAGATGGATTGCAGTAAGTTGACCAATGTATTGCTTATTAATGTTAACATTGCATCATGTAGTCTCAACCTAGTCACAACATCTGGGTGGAAAGGGGAACGGTTTAACACCTGGGTGTGTTTCTGCGTGGAAAGGTGAACGGTTTAACACCTGGGTGTGTTTCTGCTCGCTGCACGGAGGTGAGGCTCACCTGGCTGCTGTGCTCACCTGACTCACTGCCTCTGTTGGATCCATGAGAAATCAAATAACAAAGAATAGAAATGTAATTCTAATCGCTTGTTCTCTTTCAGTCGAGTTGCTTCAACATGTTACTATGGGATAAGCACCCTGCTAGCCTGTTAGCCTGTTAGCTTCAACATGTTACTATGGGATATGCACCCTGCTAGCCTGTTAGCCTGTTAGCTTCAACATGTTACTATGGGATAAGCACCCTGCTAGCCTGTTAGCTTCAACATGTTACTATGGGATATGCACCCTGCTAGCCTGTTAGCTTCAACATGTTACTATGGGATAAGCACCCTGCTAGCCTGTTAGCTTCAACATGTTACTATGGGATAAGCACCCTGCTAGCCTGTTAGCTTCAACATGTTACTATGGGATATGCACCCTGCTAGCCTGTTAGCCTGTTAGCTTCAACATGTTACTATGGGATAAGCACCCTGCTAGCCTGTTAGCCTGTTAGCTTCAACATGTTACTATGAATGAATTAATTAATTTATTTATTTATTTATTAATTAATAGTTTAATGACCACACGACCTAGGTCGGTGGAATTTGTTGTCGGTACAGCTCAAAAAACAGTGTCAAAAAACATACACACATTTTACATGACTATTACATGGACATGAAACACACATAACCACAAGACAAGACAGAACATATTTACAATTTACAATTTATACAGTGCATTTACAGTGCAATTTATACAGTGCAGTCTATGGGATAAGCACCCTGCTAGCCTGTTAGCCTGTTAGCTTCAACATGTTACTATGGGATATGCACCCTGCTAGCCTGTTAGCCTGTTAGCTTCAACATGTTACTATGGGATAAGCACCCTGCTAGCCTGTTAGCCTGTTAGCTTCAACATGTTACTATGGGATATGCACCCTGCTAGCCTGTTAGCCTGTTAGCTTCAATATGTTACTATGGGATATGCACCCTGCTAGCCTATTAGCCTGTTAGCTTCAACATGTTACTATGGGATATGCACCCTGCTAGCCTGTTAGCCTCTTAGCTTCAATATGTTACTATGGGATATGCACCCCTGTTAGCCTGTTAGCCTTTTAGCCTGTTAGTTTCAACATGTTACTATGGGATAAGCACCGCTGTTAGCTTGTTAGCCTATTAGCCTGTTAGCTTCAACATGTTACTATGGGATATGCACCCCTGCGTACCCTGCTAGGTCAAACACTATTCAATCAGGCCGGGAGCGCTTTGCATGGCTGACCTGCCCCAGCCCAGCCTAGAAAGGCTACTGCAATGCGCACACATTTAATTCTTTTCACTCTTTTCGCAAGCCCATCAATCATGTCCAATAGAACCTAGCTACCTAGCTACGTAGCTAAACTGTTCCACTGGAGAGTTAACAGCTTTCCCATGGGCTGCTAGGCTGCTTGTTCTGCCTCACAGGAGTCCTGCTGATTCAGGCTTCACTCCTACCAGCAGAGATTGAATAAGTCGCTAGCCTACTTTCTCTCGTGTCCTTTGGTGCCACTTGAGTTGTGTTGCTAGCTGGTGGGAGCTAGTTGGAGCGTTTGTTGTGTTCTCCACCACCAAAGTGCTTCCCTCTTCTACACCAAGTGACAGAGTCTACTTTGCTCCCTTGTGTTTTCCACACTAGTTAACACTTGGTTGCAGCAGTGCTTGGCTCGCTAACCTACGGCACACAGCCGTAAGCCTGCTAACGTCCCCCACTCCACTGTTTTTAGCCTGGCTCGCTAGCATTCATCACACTACGTGAGGCTAAGCTAGCTGGCTAACGACAGGGTGGTTGGCTAGTAATCAACCCACACATGATAATTACTATAAACCACCACCTGGCTACTTTCTCTCGTATTCATAAAATGTTTACCTTTTTTTGCTCGCTTTAAAACACCATCATTTTCTAGAATCTAGATGATATTTCCCAAAGATTCAGTTAGTTTAATCGCAGCTTGTGCTTCATTGCATTTCGCTGTGACTCAATGACTCTCTGAAGCTAAAATATTTCTCAAAAAATTCAATGTGATGATAAATAATAATAACATTAGAAGAGTTTGATTGGTTGGTGTGATCTGAAACCTTGCATGGAAGCCGTGGTTGTCCAGACAACAGGCTCCACCCCCTTCTCCGCCATTTTACCTCCTGTCAAACCGAGTAATCGTGTGCTGTATGCAGTCTGTTCTTCACCTTCAGGGAGAACCTCATCAGCATCGACGAGCTCATCCTGGTCATGCGGCAGATCCAGAACATTCCGGAACACAAGCTGCAGAGCATCGCCGACGCCCTGGACGACAACAAGGACGGGAAGATAGACATCGATGACGTCATCAAGGTACGTTCGTTGTATGGCAGGCAGAGTTAGGAGCACCAATCAGACACCTGCCCTGGAGTAAACTGGTGAACTGTTCGGTGGTTCGATCCCTGGCTCCTCCTGTCCACGTATAGAGGTGTCCTTGGGCAAGACACTGAACCCCAAATTGCTCCGGCGCCTTGCATGGTAGCTTGCTGCCATTGGTGTGTGGATGTGTGTGTGAAAGGGTGAATGAGAGGCCGTTGTAAAGTGCTTTGGTATAAGGAGCTATATAAGTGCAGTCTATTTACCATTTGAACTGACTCACTTTTTAAACCCCCTCTCCTTTCATATGGTCTACCTGTTTGTCTCTTTTACTCTTGTGATGTTTGATGTTAACGTGCTCCTGTGGGGTGGTGTGTGTGTGTGTGTGTGCTCCTGTGGGGTGGTGTGTGTGTGTGTGCTCCTGTGGGGTGGTGTGTGTGTGCAGGTGGTGGAGCTGATAGACAAGGAAGACATCGACATCTCCACCACCCAGATGGCAGAGATCATGGTGATGCTGCAGAAGGAGGAGAGGCTGCTGGAGAAGGAGAAGGCCAAGGACAAGGAGGAGAGGGACCAGGCAGCTAAACTCAACAGCTAATGAAGCCCCAGAACCTCCCTGGGGGGGGAGAAATGACCTCAGAGCTGCTGTAGCTGGAGCCCCCCCCCCTCCTCCATCATAGCTGGAGCCCCCCCTCGGTGGAGCCCCCCCCCCTCGGTCATGATGGAGAGCTTTTGGTCCCAGACCACACTGTACAAACCGGCTGACCAGAGCAACACCGGGAGCTAGCAGCTACAGCAGAATCTCCAATGATTTCTTCCGCCACAATTAAATGTTGTTTTTTTCCACACATTTGTAACGAAAGAAAGCCTCTTATGAAAATGATATTATTAAGCTAAGTTCTCTCAAATGTTTGTATTGATATAACGCACAAAAGTACAAACTAATGTTGTTTGTTAACAACCAACCAAACAATTTATGGCTGATTACGCTGAGTTTTGTTGATAGATATGGTTTTAATTTATACATTTCAGAGATTATGTATTTATGTAGGGTAAAACAATTATTTGAGAGCTTGGTTCTTCTCCGATCTTGCAGTTGTTGGGGAAAAAGGAAAAGAAACCAAAATTGGTTTTTGGAAAATGTTAATATTTTTGAGGTGAACCATCTTGCCTTTCATTTCATTCAAATGCAAAACCATCAAAAAAGAAATGAGAGATTGTTTCTTGACTTTGCACACTATATCACTTTCATCACCGCCGTCATTCCACTCACACTAAGTTTATTTTGCGACAATTTTGTTAAGTTTTTACTAAATTAGTATATGTTTCTCATGTTGATG
The DNA here is from genome assembly GCF_963989245.1 of Nansenia antarctica. Taxonomy (NCBI): domain Eukaryota; kingdom Metazoa; phylum Chordata; class Actinopteri; order Argentiniformes; family Microstomatidae; genus Nansenia; species Nansenia antarctica. The sequence continues at coordinate 22,544,880 of NC_137674.1, read as the reverse complement.
CATGTTAATGGACTTTATTGGTATTTATTGTGAATGTAACTGGAGCTGTAGCAGTAAGCATGTAACCTGGAGCTGTAGCAGTGAACATGCTACAGTGGTGCTCCAACCAAAGAGGAGGCTATACATATTCATACCTATACCATCTATGTAGGTCTTTCTGAAATGCCAATGTTCCATTGTGGTAGCTTTTACTAGGAGATGGAACTTACTTGACTGGAACTTATATTAATATTAATTTATAAACTGATATATAGTATTTTGACTGATATTTTTCAGACGAAGCGATCAAAATGAATCAATACTTAGTTTATTTGCATTGATCACATTTCTGCGTGTGACGACCAATTCATACAACGTGGCCTTCTAGAGAAACCCAGATATTAGGGATAATATAATCTCAAAGATAATGTATAATTCGCATTTTTGTTATTTCGAAATCTAAATCAGATGAAGCGTAATATGGCTTAGATGAATCTAATATTCTAATATTCCTCCCACTTTGACTTGTGTTGTGTTTGGAGAGTTATGGTGCAGTTGTTTGGTTGTCATAGGAGTTTAGATGACCTGCGTTTGAGGGTGTCTGGCCTTGCGGGCAATACGAGTTGAACCTCCCTTGTTCCCCTGTTGCATTGTGGGTAGTGTATGGGCATGTGGAAGGAGCAGTTGAACCTCCCTTGTTCCCCTGTTGCATTGTGGGTAGTGTATGGGCATGTTGAAGGAGCGCGGGGGGGGGGGGGGGGGAGGTGAGGCATTCATCCCTTCCTGGAATCCATAGAGCTTTGTTATGGTGATAAAGGGTTGCCTGACGCCCAGCAGGTAGCCCCCCCCCCCCTCCAGACACACGCCCCCCCCCCAGCCAGGCTCTGTGTGTCTGGGCCCAGCCAGAGTGATGGCCTGGGGGCAGACGCGCGGGCCTTACATGGGCCAGGGCCAGGGTTCTGGAGGGTTGTGTTTGGGTTGGGAGAGCTCCCGCCGTACGTGGCACGCACGCTGCCGTGTAAATCACCTAGCAAACATAAACATGCCAGCGTGTGGAGAATATGTCGCGACACCCCCCTCCTCCCCCCCTCCTCCTACCCCCCACCCCCGAGCCTCTGATGGGGGAGAGAGGTGTCAGTGACTGTCCAGGTGCCTGGCATGTCTGTCTGTCTGTCTGTCTGCTGTGGCGGCGCATCAGAGTGTCCCTGTGTGTGGACGTGGGCGAGGTTGTAACATGATGAGGTTGTAACATGGTTGTAACAAGGGTAGGTTGTAACATGGGTAGGTTGTAACAAGGTTGTAATGGTGAGGTTGTAACAAGGTTGTAACAGGGGCAGGTTGTAACTGGGGCAGGATGTAACATCATCAGCAGAGCATCTAGGCGTTCGTACTCACGCAATAATCACTGTCCTGTAATCACTCTGGAGGAGAGAATGTATGGGAGGAGAGGAGAAAGGATTCTCATGTGTAATTGCACTAAAGTTTGTTAGATAGTTAGATTAGTGATTCCTTTCCTAGTGGACTCAGGGGTTGAGTGTTCAGTCACGGTAAGATCTGGGTGTCGAACCCACTCTGCCAAACCAGCTGTCCCAGCATGGGCAATGTGACCTTCTACACTGGATCTGGATTCTAGAAGTTATAGAGATTCTAGAGGTTCTAGAGGTTCTGGAGATTCTAGATGTTCTAGATGTTCTAGAGATTCTAGATGCTCTAGGTGTTCTAGAGGTTCTAGAGATTCTAGATGTTCTAGATGTTCTAGAGATTCTAGAGATTCTAGAGGTTCTGGAGTTTCTAGAAGTGTCCCTATTGGAAGCAATATGTTGTTCATACTGTATACTTTGGCTACATTTGAAGTGTGTGTACAAGATATATTTTTTCATTTTGAGAGGGTAACATTGTACTGGCTTTTTACTCTCATTCGAGGGAAAAAAACACTCTATTTTGGAATAACTTGTGAGATGTGGTTGTAGTGTTCAGAGGAGGAGGTGTCAGAGGAGGAGGTGTCAGAGGATGAGGTGTTGGAGGTCTGGGAGGGAGGGGGGCAGTTGCACTCAGGGGGCTGGCAGGAGATGAGACAGCAGATTATCTCTGGTGTTATTATCATGTCTGATAGAGCAGGACGTCAGGGATGTCAGGGAGACGTGATGGAACTCACAAGAAGCCTGTCTGGTGTAAGAGGAGGCAGCTCTGGAGGTGTAGCTCAGTACTAGCTAGCTCAGTTATAAATGCACTCTGCGGTTGTTATAAATGCACTCTGAGGTTGTTATAAATGCACTCTGCGGTTGTTATAAATGCACTCTGAGGTTGTTATAAATGCACTCTGCGGTTGTTATAAATGCACTCTGAGGTTGTTATAAATGCACTCTGAGGTTGTTGTTTGTATCAGACTGAATCAGGTTTAGAAAGGCGAGACGTGTGACGGGAACCTAAATTCACTGCTTAGCATATATGTGGAATTATACACACAGTTGTCAATAATCTGTTCTTAATATAAGACTGAATAATATTGCTGTTCATTTCCTAAACATGTTATTTATTTATTAAATAATCAAACCAAAAAAAGTGCTAAAAAAAGAAAGAAAGAAAATAATACAAACATTTTTAAGAATGATTAAAAAAATATCCAAATGAGAAGATATACTTTATTTGCTGTTAGTTTACTACAATCAAGCTTTTTTTTGTTTGCCCTTAATCAAGTACTCATGTAAAGAATTAACTTTTACATAAAATGGCACAGAAGTGTTGAATAAAATCAGCTTTATCCTGAGTGACTCATTGTTCATTTTTGTTTATTTACTTTAATTTGACTCATCCATGTCTCATGCATGTCTCATCCATGTCTCATCCATGTCTCATCCTGTCACTCACTGCTTCTACACATCTCCTGTCATCTCTGTCACCTCCCTCCTCCCTCCCCCTCCTCCCTATCTCTCCTCCCTACCCCTCCTCCCTCCTCCCTACCCCTCCTCCCTCTCCCTCCTCCCTACCCCTCCTCCCTCCTCCCTATCTCTCATCCCTACCCCTCCCTCATCCCTCCTCCCTATCTCTCATCACTACCCCTCCTCCCTCATCCCTACCCCTCCTCCCTCATCCCTACCCCTCCTCCCTACCCCTCCTCCCTCCTCCCTACCCCTCCTCCCTCATCCCTCCTCCCTATCTCTCATCCCTACCCCTCCTCCCTATCTCATCCCTCTCCCCTCTCCCTCTCTCATCCTTCATCCCTCCTCCCTACCCGTCCTCCTTCATCCCTCATCCCTCACCTGCCGTACCACACTCGCTGCCACACCCCACAGAACCCTGTCCCGTCCCCCAGGTGACGAGGTGGTCTAGTCTGAGACTAGTTGAGACACAGACACAGAGAAACACAGATACACAGTGGAGTCAGAGAACCTAGAGAGAGTTTGTTTGGATCGCCTGTCTGACGGTGAACAGACGGTCTCTCAGAAGCTAGCCAGCACAGCGAGAGTGTAGTACACAGCCTTGTAAGTGGAAGCACACTTAAAGAAGTATAGTACACAACCTTGAAGGTGGAAGCACACTTAAAGACTTAAAGATGAGTTAGAAATAAAAGTAAAAGCTTTCAGGAAGACGACGTGGCTGCCTTCGCCAGTGTTTTTTAGGTACTTTGGTTTTGAAGTTGATGATTAAAAAGAAAATGCCTTGGAAAATTATTTTGAGAAGCTGTTAAGAAGACGGGTCAATGTTCTGATACGGAGCATGAAGGTACCTCCTGCACAGGAATTGATAATGAGGCTTTAAGTGTGTGTGTGTGTGTGTGTGTTCACGTGTTCACATATCTGACTACCTTGGAAATGTGCTATGGAATAGTACTGTTATTACCATGGAATAGTGCTGTTATTACCATGGAATAGTGCTGTTATTACCATGGAATAGTACTGTTATTACCATGGAATAGTACTGTTATTATCCAGTGTTGGTTGTGATCGTCTATCTATTCCATGGGAGGGTGAACAGGGTCGCAGGTCAACACTTGGCCAGGTGGGGGCGCTGTGGGCCAACTAGTCAAGGTCAATACAAGGTATCAGAATGTAGACAGGAGTATCAGACAGACAGGAGTATCAGAATGTAGACAGGAGTATCAGACAGACAGGAGTATCAGAATGGCAGACAGACAGGAGTATCAGAATGAGAGACAGACAGACAGGAGTATCAGAATGAGAGACAGACAGACAGGAGTATCAGAATGAGAGACAGACAGGAGTATCAGAATGAGAGACAGACAGGAGGATCAGACTGGGTGTTTTACAAACACACATGGATGATGTATTGTGTTGCATTCTAGTAATTCATGATTAACTAAAAGAAAATTCCCCACGTTCTCAACTGAAGTTAACAAACTGTCTCTAATATAAAATATATCTTTGTCCTGATATTTCATGTTTATCTGACCAGGTACAACTGCACAGACAAATCCCAAATTATATTTCTGATTTTTGTGGAGGCTGATTCTAGTCTAGAAGATCATGTGATGCTTTTAGCAGCTTTCATTTCTCTAACAGTTTGAACGCTAAAAGCTGAATAACCTTAATAAGTTCTGATCTATAGATTATGTGTGAATATTTAATTAACATGTATATTTAATTACTGTGTGTGTGTTTAGTTTGACAGACTAAAGTGATTGCATGCAGTTAGTTCTTACCTGAAATGATTAATATTGTAAATTACTTTTATTTCTGTAAATTAATCTTCTATTTACATATAGTCACACGTTGGGCTATTACATGAAGGAATGTACAGTATAGTTAATTAAACCGGATTTCTGTAACTTTATCAAATGACATTAGCAAAATGACTGTTGTTATTATTCTAAGACTGCAATCACCTTTCTTCAGATATGTACTGTAGCTGCACTGTTTACTCTATAGCAGTAAACTGATTGTGAAGTGATATTCTCGTAAGGTGTGAAGTATGTAAACTGGAAAGACTCGCTTTATACAAGTTGTGAAACGTAATTATGTATCGCATGTAGAAGATGAACGTGAGACCTTCTCTTCTTTTATTTTCTCAAAGCAGGGTTACGTGTTAGGGTTAGGGTGTTTGAGTTCTTAGCTTACATGACATCACCTCACCACAACACTACTGTCTGGTGTAATGTATAATTTTCATCAAACTGTATCACAATGTCTTCATAAGAATGTGGCCTGGGGTGGTCCAGTGGTCCAGCACCATGGCCTGGGGTGGTCCAGGGGTCTAGCACCATGGCCTGGGGTGGTCCAGTGGTCTAGCACCATGGCCTGGGGTGGTCCAGGGGTCTAGCACCATGGCCTGGGGTGGTCCAGTGGTCCGGCACCATGGCCTGGGGTGGTCCAGTGGTCTAGCACCATGGCCTGGGGTGGTCCAGCACCATGGCCTGGGGTGGTCCAATGGTCTAGCACCATGGCCTGGGGTGGTCCAGTGGTCCAGCACCACGGCCTGGGGTGGTCCAGTGGTCCAGCAACATGGCCTTGGGTGGTCCAGTGGTCCAGCACCATGGCCTGGGGTGGTCCAGTGGTCTAGCACCATGGCCTGGGGTGGTCCAGTGGTCTAGCACCATGGCCTGGGGTGGTCCAGTGGTCCTGGGGTGGTCTAGGGGTCTGGTACCATGGCCTGGGGTGGTCCAGCACCATGGCCTGGGGTGGTCCAGTGGTCCTGGGGTGGTCTAGGGGTCTGGTACCATGGCCTGGGTGGTCTAGGGGTCTGGTACCATGACCTGGGGTGGTCTAGGGGTCTGGTACCATGGTCTGTGGTGGTCCTGGGGTGGTCTAGGGGTCTGGTACCATGGCCTGGGGTGGTCCAGTGGTCCTGGAGTGGTCTAGGGGTCTGGTACCATGGCCTGGGGTGGTCCAGTGGTCCTGGGGTGGTCTAGGGGTCTGGTACCATGGCCTGGGGTGGTCCAGTGGTCTAGCACCATGGCCTGGGGTGGTCCAGTGGTCTAGCACCACAGCAGTCCACATAATACCCATGTCCTGCTGATACTACCCCTCTCCTCCTTACTTCCTGTCTTTCTCTACTGTCTCTGTCCAGTAAGGAGCGTGAGACTAACCCACTCCAAAGAATAACCTTCAAAAAATAAACAGTTTACATTCTATGAGAGAGTAATTTTACTAAATTACTAATGATCTGCTATACTAACAGAAATTGAGTTTTCCAGTGCTGATAGCTCTGATTGGGGTTAGGGTTATTAGGGTTGATTGGGGTTACGGTGAGGGTGTTTCTCTGCAGACTGGCTGTTCTGTCTTCAGTGCCTACAGTTCTACATTCACCTTCAGTATGAATCTATCTGATGTACTGTGGGTACCTCAGAGACTGGGAATGTATGGAGGTTTAATTAGAGAGGTTTAACAAGCGTAGTCAAAGCGTTGGTGTCTGACTGTAATCTTCATGCCTTGTCAGCTTCCTCTCATCACTGACAGTGACGGGGTGACTTTGTGGTTATTATTAGCAAGTCAGTCAGTTAATTTTCTGTAAACACTTTCTATAAGCCTGTAAGTGTCTGCTCTGTTCAATAGCTTCTTAAACGCAAACTGTTTCACCTTCACAATGCAGCTAACACGAAATAAAGACATGTTGATTGTTATGTAACGGTCTTAATCATCCTGTTATTCATAACGCAATAAAATAAATATCAACCCAACGACGGTTTTCCTTATTTTTGGTCTTAATACACGACGCTTGGAAGATGCAATAACGATTACAACCTTGTCCATCATTTAATTTGACGTCTCTCTCTCTGCTACCTCCTTAACCCTAAAACCCTTTAACCCCTGAGCCTCATAATAACACGAGGTGTTCATAACATAACGGAGATAATCTCCCTTCATCAGATTCTGGGACAACAAGATTATAATGGAGCCGATGGAACAAGTCAGTCGTGCAGTTCCAGTTCCTGCCAGCAGATGGCGCTGTGAGACAGCGCGTCAGGTCAGACGCTCAGCCAGAGACCACGGAGTTCACATGCCTCTGCCGATGTTCCTCCCACGGGTTCGCCTCCTCTATCAAACAGGCCCTGTGCTTGTTCAGTAAACACTCCACACCGCTGAAGACCCAAACTGAAGGGATGAAATGATATATTCTGTGGAGAGAGACGGAGATGTTGGCGTCAGTAAAAATCACGTTCTTGAGAGTGGAGAGAGAGACGGGGGTATCATAAGTCAGCCTCTGTATCTGGACCATATAGAGGCCTGCTGTTGTAGCATAAACACCCCGGTGTCTCTGTGTGGTGGAGGAGAGGAGAGGAGGGGAGGGGAGAGGAGAGGAGGGGAGAGGGGAGGGGAGGAGGGGAGAGGGGATGGGAGGGGAGAGGAGGGGAGGAGAGGAGGGGAGGGGGGGAGAGGAGGGGAGGGGAGAGGAGAGGAGGGGAGGGGAGAGGAGGGGAGGGGAGGAGAGGAGAGGAGGGGAGAGGGGAGGAGAGGAGGGGAGGGGAGGGGAGAGGAGGGGAGGGGGGGAGAGGAGGGGAGAGGAGAGGAGGGGAGGGGAGAGGAGAGGAGAGGAGGGGAGGGGAGGGGAGGGGAGAGGAGAGGAGAGGAGAGGAGAGGAGAGGAGAGGAGAGGAGAGGAGAGGGCAGTCATAAGAAGAAGGGCTGTTTCACTTCCAGATCAAACACAGATCCATCACAGCCTCCCCCTCTCAGCCCCACGGCTCCTGGCCCCCGGTGCCCTCTCTCTCTCTCTCTCTCTCTCTCTCTCTCTCTCTCTCTCTCTGTCTCTCTCTCTCTCTCTCTCTCTCTCTCTCTCTCTCTCTCTCCCCGCGTCAGCAGCACCTTGGCACCCGGGGCCACCAACAGGGTTAGTTAGAGCCGTTTCCATGCCAACAGCTGTGGTCAGTAACAGGGGTTGGTATTGGCTGATTGTGATGAATATTAAAGTGGTGTCAGGAGGACCTGGAGAAGAAACCAAAACAAGGATTCCTGTGGGGTTCTGTTCTGTTCTGTTCTCAGGGGTTACGGTTGGGTTGGGTTGTTGGGTTGGGTTGGGTTGGGTTGGGTTGGGTTGGGTTGGGTTGGGTAGGGTTGGGTTGGGTTGGGTAGGGTTGGGTTGGGTTGCTACCACCCTGCCTTGTCTCCCAGAGGGACACGGTACACACTGGTGTAACACACTCCTGGGGCAGCTGTGGCGCAGGAGGTAGAGCCGCCGTCTAATGATCGCAAGGTTGGCAGATCGGCGGTTCGAGCCCCGGCTGGCCACGTGCCGAGGTGTCCTTGGGCAAGACACTGAACCCCAAATCGCTCCCAGTGAGCGGGCCGGTGCCTTGCATGGCAGCTTGCCGCCATTGGTGTGTGAATGTGTGTGTGAATGGGTGAATGAGAGGCCGTTGTAAAGCGCTTTGGATAAAGGCGCTATATAAGTGCAGTCTGTGTAACACACTCCTGGTGTGTCTCTCTGTGGAGGTGTAGGACAGCTGTGTCCAGATTCGTCAGCCATGACCTCAACCTCCCGCAGCCTCTCTCTCATAGGCTCAGAGTGTTTGTGACATCACAGCAGATGGTGAATGGGTGGTATTAACATACTGTATCAACCGCAAACATCTTACAGCAGCCCATTAAATTATGCATCATGATATTTTTTCCTGGTGCGCTTTGTGCCGTGTGTGTTATGAATGATCTCATTTTTAATCAGCATCAGTGGGTGTGTTTGTCGAGCAAACAGCGCTGTCCTCCTCTCCTCCTCTCCTCCTCTCCTCCTCTCTCTGCTGTTCCCTGTGTGCTGCTGTTTCTTTCTTTTCTCTTTGTTCAGATGAATCAATATTGACCAAACTTCTCGGCCTAACCCGTGTCGTTGGAGCGGGAGGACTCAGGGTAGCTTATCTCCTTGACGTAATCCATTCAATCAATATTCTGTCAGGGAGACAACAGACTGGTACACAGGGCTCCGAATACAATGAGATGAATGATTACCGTCCAAACAAACAGCGACTGCTGTACCCAGCAGCGTACTCTGCAAGATTGATTTCGGCATTGTTTCAGTGTCAGTCGGTGTCGGTGACGTAGTTTTTCTTTTTTTTACCTCAGACTCTATAAAAAAACAGACTGTGTACAGTTGGTGGTTTGTGTAGGTGGAGCTTTTAGAGAGCCAGGGTTGACGTATGCGGTCGGTCGTGTGTTTACTGTCCATAGTGACAGAATGCGTTACTGTCCATAGTGACAGAATGTTGCGGCGTTGTTTGGCAGGTGGCTGCAGGGAGACGCAGTGTTGGCATGTTTGGAGGGGAAGTGAGGGAGAAGAGGGAGAAGAGAGAGAAGAGGGAGAAGAGAGAGAAGAGAGAGAAGAGGGAGAAGAGAGAGAAGAGGGAGAAGAGGGAGGAATGAGAGAGAAGAGGGTGAAGAGGGAGAAGAGGGAGGAATGAGAGAGAAGAGGGTGAAGAGGGAGAAGAGGGAGAAGAGGGAGGAATGAGAGAGAAGAGGGAGAAGAGGGAGGAATGAGAGAGAAGAGGGAGAAGAGGGAGAAGAGGGTGAAGTGATGAGAGGTTAAAATGGGGTTTCCTGGCTGCCGGGCAGTTGGACGGCCCAGAGAGACTCATTAAGACACACTGGCCCTCAGTGTCTGGTGGCCATCACCACTATACTATACTATACTATACTACACTATACTATGCTATACTACACTATACTATACTATACTACACTATACTATACTACACTATACTACACTATACTATACTACACTATACTACACTACACTATACTACACTATACTACACTATACTATACTACACTACACTATACTACACTACACTATACTATACTACACTATACTACACTACACTATACTACACTACACAACACTATACTACACTACACTATACTACACTACACTATACTATACTACACTATACTATACTATACTACACTACACTACACTATACTACACTATACTATACTATACTACACTATACTACACTACACTATACTATACTACACTATACTATACTATACTACACTATACTATACTACACTACACTATACTAGGCTCTCTGACACACACACACAGAGATACAGCTAGCCTGCCTCTCTGCTAGCCTGTCTCTCTGCCTCTCTGCTAGCCTGCCTCTCTTCTAGCCTTGCATGGTAGCAGAGCTGCCAAGTCTCACGCAATCACCGTGAGACACACGCATTTCAACCAGTTCTCACGCTCTCACGCCGCATCTCTATTTCTCACGGCGAAAAATAACAATTTGTTTTACCGGACATGAGTTTCGTGGCATCTTTCTGCACGCGCGTTAACTTGAGTCTGCAGTCGAAGCAGCGCTGATGGAAGAACCTGTGTTCACGCGAGCTGCAAGAACGTAGCAAGCAGTGTTGCCAGATTGGGCTACTTTTGGTACTGGACGGGTGGATTCGGCAGCTTTTAGACCGGTTGGGCTGGACATTGTCAATTCCATCTGGCAACCGTGGTAGCAAAATATGTGCATACATTACAACATCGTATCTGGTAGCCTACTGGACTGGGTTGCACCAATATGGCGTAAGTCATTACTAAATGCATTTGTTTCTTTACTGTAACATAACCAGGTACATTAATAATAATTGTTAAAGGAGCATAGTTTACTACTTGCTACTGAGATGCTAACCCGACGGATTGTCCGGTTGACGCGCCGTGCGTCCTAAATTGATGTGTTGCTGTTGGTTATATAAGATCCGTAGTCGTTAGTTTGCTGCATAATAAACATGTATTGTGTTACTATGTACCATCAATGGCTTAATCACTGGTACAAACAATAACAATAACAAACTTAGCGCCCTTGCGGTCAAACCTATTTGCCTTTCCGGGGTCAACACCTGACGACAACAACAACAAATGTGCTACCTGATATACACCTGCCTCAAGGTATTGTGACAGCGCCACCCCATGCCCACACAGTGAATTACAACACGTATCACAGGACCATATCTGGCTCCTACAATAGTAATAATAAATAGTAATTGCAATTTACAATTGGGGGTCCCTCAAAAAAAATGTGGCCGCGCTACGCGCGCACAAGATCAACCACTAAGGCCTCATTCTGACCCAGGAAAAACCCTGATATGTAGCCTACTGTATAACATGATAGCCATCTATGAGCAATGAACTGTATATAAGATGATGACCAAGGATCTTTCTGCTGCTGACCAAGGGGCTGA
>NC_137674.1:22518785-22528785 GCF_963989245.1 Nansenia antarctica | reverse complement strand
ACACTCACACAGTAACACACTCATGCAGTAACACACACATACAGTAACACACACATACAGTAACACACACATACAGTAACACACTCATACAGTAACACACACATACAGTAACACACACATACAGTAACACACACATACAGTAACACACACATACAGTAACACACTCATACAGTAACACACACATACAGTAACACACACATACAGTAACACACACATACAGTAACACACTCATACAGTAACACACACATACAGTAACACACACATACAGTAACACACATACAGTAACACACTCATACAGTAACACACACATACAGTAACACACATACAGTAACACACACATACAGTAACACACTCATACAGTAACACACACATACAGTAACACACTCATACAGTAACACACATACAGTAACACACACATACAGTAACACACTCATACAGTAACACACACATACAGTAACACACACATACACACATACAGTAACACACACATACAGTAACACACACATACAGTAACACACACATACAGTAACACACTCATACAGTAACACACATACAGTAACACACTCATACAGTAACACACACATACAGTAACACACACATACAGTAACACACATACAGTAACACACACATACAGTAACACACACATACACACACATACAGTAACACACACATACAGTAACACACACATACAGTAACACACTCATACAGTAACACACACATACAGTAACACACACATACAGTAACACACATACAGTAACACACACATACAGTAACACACTCATACAGTAACACACACATACAGTTACACACATACAGTAACACACATACAGTAACACACTCATACAGTAACACACATACAGTAACACACACATACAGTAACACACACATACAGTAACACACTCATACAGTAACACACTCATACAGTAACACACACATACAGTAACACACACATACAGTAACACACATACAGTAACACACTCATACAGTAACACACACATACAGTAACACACTCATACAGTAACACACACATACAGTAACACACATACAGTAACACACATACAGTAACACACTCATACAGTAACACACTCATACAGTAACACACTCATACAGTAACACACATACAGTAACACACTCATACAGTAACACACACATACAGTAACACACTCATACAGTAACACACACATACAGTAACACACATACAGTAACACACATACAGTAACACACTCATACAGTAACACACTCATACAGTAACACACTCATACAGTAACACACACATACAGTAACACACACATACAGTAACACACTCATACAGTAACACACTCATACAGTAACACACATACAGTAACACACTCATACAGTAACACACACATACAGTAACACACTCATACAGTAACACACACATACAGTAACACACATACAGTAACACACATACAGTAACACACTCATACAGTAACACACTCATACAGTAACACACACACATACAGTAACACACACATACAGTAACACACTCATACAGTAACACACTCATACAGTAACACACACATACAGTAACACACTCATACAGTAACACACACATACAGTAACACACTCATACAGTAACACACACATACAGTAACACACATACAGTAACACACATACAGTAACACACTCATACAGTAACACACTCATACAGTAACACACACACATACAGTAACACACACATACAGTAACACACTCATACAGTAACACACTCATACAGTAACACACACATACAGTAACACACACATACAGTAACACACACATACAGTAACACACTCATACAGTAACACACACATACAGTAACACACTCATACAGTAACACACTCATACAGTAACACACACTCATACAGTAACACACACATACAGTAACACACTCATACAGTCTGGGGTGGTTCTTAGAATTTGCCATTTAGTGAGATGCTTTTAATCCAAAGCGATTTACAATTCTGAATTACAGGGACATTCCCCCTGGAGTAACTGAGGGCTAAGTGTCTTACTAAACACTAGTAGTGGTGTTTCAGGTGGGATTTGAACTCACAACCTTCTGATCACCAGTCCACTAGACCACCACTACCCTGTAGGTTCTAATGGAGGGTACCTCACTCAATCAGCGTGTCAGATATAAATCATTATTAATATATGAACAGAGGGGAGGGCTGTGTGACGCTGTGGTGAACAGGCCCAACATGAGACACACGTCTTATAGTAAGTGATATTGTGTGTGACGTCGGGTGAATCACCAGATGAACTAGAAGGAAAGGTGGTTTGGGTTCCTGGCCCTCATTCATCATCACGCGTGTTCCTGAGATGATCAGATGACGTGTTCCACGCCGTACGGAGGGTTCAGCTGCGTGTTGGCGCGGGCTAGCCACGGGGGAGGGGGGGGGGGGCTGTAATTCCACGGTATATTTTCTTCTCTGAGGCTTGGCTGTAGGGGGGAGGGGGGGGGCTGGCACAACTCTTCTAGACGCCCCGCTGCCACCCTGGCACGAGAACAGACGAGACCCTCTGAGTGGAGCTCTCACCTTGGGCAGAGGTGGTCTCAACCCCCCCCCCCCACACACACACACACACACAGTGCACGCTCAACCCCTCCCCAACACACACACACACACACACAGTGCACCCCCAACCCCTCCCCAACACACACACACACACACACACACACACGCACGGTGCACCCCACTCCCTCGTCCCCCCCCAACACACACGACCTACTCCCCCCCCCCCCCCCGTCTAGTTTGGCCCAGTGTACAGAAGCATACAGGGGGGGAGACAGGTGGAGAGAGGCTCTCTGTCTAACTACATTTTCGTTTATATTGCTGCACCAAGCGTGTTTGAAGGACAAACCCCCCCTCCCCTCCCCCTCCACCCCCCCCTCCTTCTGGAGAGCTGCCAGGTCGCTGCTGTTGATGCTAGCTAGCTCCTGAGAGAGATATAGACAGAGAGAGAGAGAGAGAGACAGAGAGAGAGAGAGAGAGAGAGACAGAGAGACAGAGAGACAGAGAGAGAGAGAGAGAGACAGAGAGACAGAGAGACAGAGAGAGAGAGAGAGAGACAGAGAGAGAGAGACAGAGAGACAGAGAGAGAGAGAGAGACAGAGAGAGAGAGACAGAGAGACAGAGACAGAGAGAGAGAGAGACAGAGAGATAGACAGAGAGAGAGAGGTACACAGCTAGCTCCTGACGGGCTCCTGAGCCAACACATCCACCGCCGCACAGCCAGGAAACGCTCTTTGTTTACCAGCGGCACGCACGGAAAAATACTGGAATTCTGTGTGTTTCTTCTTGGCTGGCGTTTCCTACCGCCAAAATCTTGCAAATCAGGATGGTAGAGAGAGAGAGAGAGAGAGAGAGAGAGGCCCCTCAATGTTTCCCTGCCGAACCAACGGGGTCCTGCCTGTACTTGTCATGGTTGTCTGTATGCACAGGCTTGTTGTGGTGTTGAACCCACACTTCTGTGTGCTGTTACAGAGATGCACCTTAACACTAGAACAGCCGTAGGTGGGGTCATTTGACCCTGTGAGTAAAATAAATGTTATACCTTTGCACTCGATCAAATTTCAGGACCCTCCTTTCATGACTTGTCCTAGATATGTGTGTTCTACCACCCAGTATCCGTACATGTTCTAAATCACATCAGGATAAGCTAGTATGAAGCTATTTAGCAGTTTTTCTGTGTAGGAGGCAGGATCATTTACAAGGCGGCCAACTAGTGGTCGTTGTGTGTAAGTAGCAGCTTCCCATTGTAAAGACTAGTCATTTGACCCCCGAGGCGACTCTTATAGTAGGTAACATAGACACGGCTGTTCTAGTGTTAAACTCTTATAGTAGGTAACACACACACGGCTGTTCTAGTATTAAACTCTTATAGTAGGTAACATAGACACGGCTGTTCTAGTGTTAAACTCTTCTAGTAGGTAACATAGACACGGCTGTTCTAGTGTTAAACTCTTATAGTAGGTAACATAGACACAGCTGTTCTAGTGTTAAACTCTTAAGGCCAATGCACACGGTGTGCGATTTTTGGCGCACCGCAAAATTCGATTTTCAACTCACACCATTGAAGTCTATGAGAAAATCTCATCCCAATGCACACGGCGTGCGATGCGATTTTGTCGCACCACAACATTCCATTCTCAATTGTTACTTTATTGTTATGTAGTGGACCAGGCAGGCTGATTACAATAGGCTCTACCAATATTGCTTGCCTTGCTTCCACAATTTCTACAAGATACAACTGGACATATTGTGATAAAATATGTGGGTCCCCTGATTTAGGGGTATTGGTAAAATGTCAGGAGAGGGAGCGCACAAAACACACAGCCAGAAAGGTGTATTATAAAAGCCACTTTATTATTATGGGCGATGATCAGGCGGACATAGATTCGGAGGACGGCATAGTTCAATAAGTTAGACCTGGTTTCCCTAATTACCATTACAAACAGTGTACAAAAAAGGCACGCTCTATTGGAGCCACAGCACGCTCATAAAGCCAGACATAGAAGCACGCTCATATCGAGCCACAGCATAACCATACGGGCCGACACGAGGCCATAGGACACCACACAACTCCACTACAAGGGGCGGTCAGCAAGACCGGGTGCTCACCACTACACGGCACACTAAAATATGCAAATTGGCTTAGGCTACTCAAGTCCAACATCTAGCTATTCGCCCCTAGGACTCAACTTCCACAACTGACCATGCATCTCAATTAATCATCATAAATATACAGTAGTACAAATTCATCTCATTCAAATAATCATAGGCCTATAAATAAGACAAACATTGGACATATTGGCTGAATAGTAAATAATTAAAAGGGCACGTAACTCGCCGGGTATTTGAGACCCCCCCCCCCGTGGGGTCTGAGCGGTGCACTGCGTCCAACCGATGAGGCTCAATATGTAAGTCCGTCTGGCTAACGAATGTTCCTGCGTTCACGCTACAATATTGTGCCTACATGGTCGATTGTTATTATTATGTAATATAGGCGTCTTGTATGTGAGATGGGCCGTGTAGCTATGTGGCATGACACAGAAATAAATCATGCATGCAGTAATTCGTATAGCTAATAATGTGTATAGTGGCAGCTGTGGGCTATATAGGTGTAGTGGCTGGCTGATGGTGATGTTCATATCTTGCCCTTGACTGTCAAACCGTTAAAATAGATGATTGCTCCATCCACAATTGAAGATGTCAGGTTGACTGGTTGACATCTACAGTAGGCTACTAGTCTAGACCATGGAATTCCTGTTTCAGATAGCTATGTAAACTTATATTATGCGGTCAGGTAATGTGTACTGTATAGGTATGCTGTGAAGCTACTTGGTGTGGGTAGATGAATTAATAGTACCTCGATACCCCGATTCAAAAATTTTAAAAACACAGACCGCTAAAAACGGTCTCTTAACTTCTCTTCAAAAAAGGAGACAGTCATCAACGAAAGGAGACAAACGAAAATGGGTGATTAGCAACGTTAACGTTGATATGCTTTTATGTAATGATAGCTAGCTTTTTTGCTAGCTAGCTAGCTAGTTAATAGTAACTTTTTTTTTTGCTAACGTTTTATTTGGGGGACCGGGCTGGGGACTGGGCTGGACAGCCTAGAGGTGGTGGCAGAACAGAGGATGGGGAAAAAACTGGCGGCCATGCTGGCCAATCCCTCCCACCCGATGTACTGCGAGCTGGAGGGGATGAGGAGCAAGTTCAGCCACAGATTTGTTCTCCCCCGTCAAAGTACAAAAAGATTTGGACAGTCCTTTGTTCCAGCTGCACTCCGACTCTACAACCAGGCCCTGCAGGGTGGGGGAGACCTGGAGCTGGAACTTTGGAACTTGGAACTTTTTACTTATTGAGCCTGCACTGTTTTATCTATCTATTTATTGAATGTTTTCTGTCTGCCCTAACTAAGCTGTTTGACAACAAAATTTCCCCATTGGGGACAATAAAGGTTTTCATCATTTGTGTTTATACTCGACACTTCATTAATGTTAGCTAGCTAGCGTTGTCATAATTTTCATACCAACCCCATGTCAGGTAACCAACCATAGTTTGACAGTTCTTTTGTATTGTAAAAAATCTAATTGGTAAAAATAAGTGGCAGGTACATTTTAGAATCCACCAACTTCTGTGGTGGTACACGAAACTTGTGTTCAAATTGACTGAAATACCACTGTTGCTGTTTTTTCTCTTTACAGATAGTGACTTGAGTAAGAAGAAGGCTGCCGCACTTCTTCTTTTTCGCCGGCGTAGACAGCATCGGAGGCAGTGGGTGCACCCAATAAACAAACAGAGGCAACAACAGGGAGCCTTCCATCATTTGGTGGCAGAGCTAGCTTTGGACGAGGAAAGGCACCGCAAATATTTCAGGATGTCTGCGGTGCAAATGGAGGCCCTTCTCTGTGTGGTTGGACCTGGCCTGGCGAGGCTGATGACAAATACAGCCTATTGAGGCCAAGCAGAGGCTGGCTATAACATTGAGGTGAGTCATACTGTGAATGGTATAGTTCATACTATGAATGAATTCAGGAAAATAAGTTACTTAATGTGGTTTATTTATTCATTTATTAATTAAATGTAAAACAAAAAAATAAATGCTGAATATGCACATAATAGTGCTGCTTTTGTGCAGTATCCTGTATCTACATTTACAGACTGTGCTGTATAGATGTACAGTACCCTGATTGTGGGGATTGTATTGCTGGTGGTAGTTCTCCCAGGAAGGCATGGGTTGTTGGTACGCCAGCTGCTCCCTGTGTGCTGGCCTGGCAGCAGTGTTGTAATTGATGTGTGGCTGCTCCTGGAGATTGTGCAGCTCATCCAGGAGCTTTATTATCCCTATTTGGGCCCGTGCCTGTAATCGAGGGTTGAGACCCTCCATCACAGGCACTTGACTCAGTAGAAAAAGTTCAGCTGCAGTCTTAACAGTGGCCGTGTGCTTTGTCCCATTCAAAACGAATGGAATCGAATTTTCGCGGTGCGATTAAAATCGGGGCCGTGTGCATTGGGATGAGATTTTCTCATAGACTTCAATGGTGTGAGTTGAAAATCGAATTTTGTCCGGCGACAAAATCGCACACCGTGTGCATTGGCCTTAGTTAATAGTAGGTAACATAGACACGGCTGTTCTAGTGTTAAACTCTTATAGTAGGTAACATAGACACGGCTGTTCTAGTGTTAACCTCTTATAGTAGGTAACATGGTTACCATGGTAACATAGACACGGCTGTTCTGGTGTTAACCCTAACCCTCTCCAGACTGAGGGTGTCTCTGGTTAAGTCGTCTCTCTTCAGGTACTTTACCAGTAATGGTCTGAAGAGATTCAGTTCAGATTGGAACAGGTCCACCCCCCACCCCTCCTCCCCTACCCCCCCAGGCCTGTCCCCTCCCACCTAGGGAACGGACCCCCAGCCCCCTGGGCTGCGGAGAGAAATAGATCTCCTGCAGAAGTGGGATGGATGAACCTGGAGCAGCGCTACCTCTCCATTTATATTCATTAGAGCCCAAGCAGCCAGGCAGGAGAGAGACTGTGGACCGTACCAACTAGGATAGGCAGGGGTGCACCATACCAACTAGGCTAGACAGGGTAGAGACTGGTGGACCATACCAACCAGGCTAGGCAGGGTAGAGGCTGGTGGACCGTACCAACTAGAGAGGCAGGGGTGGACCATACCAACTAGGCTAGGCAGGGGTGGACCATACCAACTAGGCTAGGCAGGGGTGGACCATACCAACTAAGCTAGACAGGGATGGACCATACCAACTCAGCTAGACAGGGGTGGACCATACCAACTCAGCTAGGCAGGGGTGGACCATACCAACTAGAGAGGCTGTGGTGGACCGTACCAATTAGGCTAGGCAGGGTAGAGGCTGGTGGACCGTACCAACGAGAGAGGCCGGGGTGGACCATACCAACTAGGCTAGGCAGGGGTGGACCATACCAACTAGGCTAGGCAGGGGTGGACCATACCAACTAAGCTAGACAGGGATGGACCATACCAACTCAGCTAGACAGGGGTGGACCATACCAACTCAGCTAGGCAGGGGTGGACCATACCAACTAGAGAGGCAGGGTGGACCATACCAACTCAGCTAGGCAGGGATGGACCGTACCAACTAGAGAGGCAGGGGTGGACCATATCAACTAGAGAGGCTGTGGTGGACCGTACCAATTAGGCTAGGCAGGGTAGAGAGGCTGTGGTGGACCATACCAACTAGGCTAGGCAGGGGTGGACCATACCAACTCACTGTGTACCAGTGGAGGCTCCTCCATAGAGGTGGAGGAGGCCTGGCCTCCCCAATCATTTGAGAGAAGAGAGAGAGATTTAAAAAAGCAATAATTATATTTATTTTATTTATTTATTTATTTAACATATTATATTATATTAATATTATTTCCGTTTTGTTCATAAATCTGAATTTTTCCATGGCTAAAACCCAATATTGCAATTGTAAAGCACCTACAGGCCAGAATCCCTATCCGTTTCTATTGAAGGAGGCCAGGCCTCCTGTCGGAAAGTCCAGGCCTCCTGTCGGAAAGTGGTTTCTCATAGAAGTCAATGTAATGCAATTTTTCTCATGGCAATATTTGATTGGCCAAATCACTGAAAATGGGTGGGCACAGGAGGCCTTGCCTCATCATGCATTGAGTCCAGGGCTGAAAGATTGACATTTTGTTCGTCCAATCACATGAACGCCAGTCACTTCAGTGCAGGACACGCTAGAACACCCATGGCTATTATCCCTGAAAATAATAGCTAATTTGGCCAAATACTTTTGCTTAAAATGACCTCGGAAGTCGGCGAGATTCTGGCACGATTTATACATCGAATAGGTAGACAACATTTAGGATTTATTGAACAGTTTTATTTTTAATATTAATAATTAATAATTGTATGTAGTATGTTGTGGTGAATGTTGTGAGCCTCAGCAGAAGGGACAATAGCTGCTGCAGGTGGACCATGACCCATTGTGCAGGTCACTTATTATATATGTTGTTTGAGTTCTATGTTTTGGTGCATTTTGTAAGAGTCCACTCGTGGTGTTGCTAGCATTCGCGAGCTAGGGCATGGCTAGTCAGTAACTTCATGTTGCATTCCACGTGTAGTACCTTTTTCCGCCACACGCGTGTATGAGTGCTGTTCTGCAGGATAAATATTAGAAATGGATGAAGTATTGTTCTGAATTGTATATTGTGTGTCTGATTGACATAGTGTTTGAGTGCTTTTGACATGTCATTGATTGTATGTAGTATGTTGTGGTGAATGTTGTGAGCCTGAGCAAAAGGGACAATAGCTGCTGCAGGCGGACCAGAGATTCATGCCAATTGTTTTGTTTATTTGATGACCCATTGTGCAGGCAATAAAAGCTGCTTCATCCACCATCCTGAGAGTGTCCCAATCCCTTCAGTACCGCCAAACACAAATTAATAATTTTTAACAAAGACAGATAAGAAGAACAGGGAACATTCCATCGCGAGTGAAGCGAGCAAGCGGAAAAAAAATTGGCCTCCTCAATTCTGGAAGTCACCAGCCTCCACTGCTGTGTACCCAACTCAGTTACCTTACAACATCCAGACTCACTGGAGGCTAAAACAAGAAGATATTTGCGCAAAAACACCTTCTCACACCAAGGCTGCGTGTCACGTAGCCTAGCCTAGCCTAGCCTAGCCTAGCAGGGGAGTGGGGCTGTGATTCACAGACAACAGAGACACTATTACCTGAGATGCTAAGGGTTTGAATCCCTGTGGTATGTTAGACAACGTTCATGTCTAAACATGGCTGGTCTCTCCTCCCCACAGAGACAGATCCCATTACCGCCTCCATCACCACCGCAGGACCGGAGCTACCCACGCTGCCCCATGATGCTACGCCTACCTCTGTGTGTGTGTGTGTGTGTGTGTGTGTGTGTGTGTGTGTGTGTGTATGTGTGTGTGTCTGTGTCTGTGTGTGTGTGTGTCTGTCTGTGTGTCTGTCTGT
>NC_137674.1:22506285-22516285 GCF_963989245.1 Nansenia antarctica | reverse complement strand
AGGAGGATGAGGAGGCAGGAGGAGGAGGGATATGAATATTGTCTTTAAATGACTAAATAATTAAATGATGATTACATCATACTAACCCTTAAAGCACTTTGAGCTGCAACGTGCAGGAAAAGCTGCTATACAAATACAAAGTTATTATTATTATTATAAATCTGTGAGGGAGCTTCAGTGTATGGATGTGGGGAAGGCTAGTTTTTTTTACAGGTTTACATTTTGGGGGGTTTCACATTTTGCTGCCCCCAGCTTCCCCCCCCCTCAGTGACCACAGCCCACCAGGATGACAGCTGCCAACACACTAAACAACGGAGGCCATGTTCCCTCCCAGAGAATCCCATGCCATGCGCAACATTCCTGGAATGAGCCTGATTGTAATGTGGTCATATAGGGTTACATAATGAGGGCGCTTCATAAATATAATCTCTGCATCCTTCCTCTCCCTCCCTCCCTCCCTCCCTCCTCTCACCTTCTCTTCTCTCTCCCTCCCTCCTCTCACCTTCTCCCTCTGTCTCCCTCCTTCTCCTCTCCCTCCCTCCATCTCACCTTTTCCTTCCTTTCCCTCCCTCCCTCCATCTCACCCTCTCCCTCCCTCCATCTCACCCTCTCCTCTCCCTCCCTCCATCTCACCTTCTCCTCTCCCTCATTCTCCCCTCCCTCCCTCCATCTAACCTTCTCCTTTCTCTCCCTCCCTCCTCCTTTACTCCCTCCCTCCCTCCATCTCATCTCTCATGTCCAGTTTATCATCACCACTTGGCTTCATGTGAGCAGCTTGGAATGTACCTTCTACCTTCTATACCTTCCATACCTTCTATACCTTCCGACTCTGCCAGATGACGTCTTCTCTCTACAGCCGTGCTAATGTTCTAATGTTCTAATGTGCTAATGTTCTAATGTGCTAATGTTCTAATGTTCTAATGTGCTAATGTTCTAATCTGCTAATGTTCTAATGTTCTAGTGTTCTAATGTTCTAATGTTCTAATGTTTGTGTTGATCAACTATGGTTAAATAGTTTGGATGTTAAGGGTTTGTCTTCGTTGTGCGTTTTCTTTTCTCTCTCTCTCTCTCTGTCTCTCTCTCTCTCCCCCTCTCTCCCTCTCCCCCTCTCCCCCTCTCTCTCTCTCTCCCTCTCTCCCTCTCTCTTCCTGTGGAGTGTTTGGAGTGGGTGTTGTATGAAAAGACCTTTTAAAGGACTTGAGGGACTTCAGCGCCTCTCTAACAGCTGTCCAGCTGTGCCTCCTATC
This sequence comes from Nansenia antarctica, assembly GCF_963989245.1. NCBI lineage: Eukaryota > Metazoa > Chordata > Actinopteri > Argentiniformes > Microstomatidae > Nansenia > Nansenia antarctica. Next base: position 22,515,038 of record NC_137674.1, on the reverse strand, counting down.
GACCCCCCATTCCCCCTACCCCCCATCCCCCCACCCCCTGCTTCCCATCCCCCTCCCCCCCTCCCCCTCCCCCCCCTGCCCCCCAGCCCCCCCCTGGTTCTATACTCTTCAGCAGAACAGATCATCAATAATATTTTCAGGGAATATAATAATCATCATGTATTCTTTCTAACTCTATAATATAACATATTAATATAGAATAGTACGTATTCCTCACTATGGATAATAATAGTCTAGTTTCCAACAAGACTACGTTTCTGACACGATTTTGCTTCAGAATTCAAACATGCAAAGAGAGCACTATGGGTAATCTTCAGAGGCTTCTGGTATTGGCTCATTGACGTTCTCTAGGCTGACAGTAAAGAATCTATTCATGTTATTCCATTTCCTTCGCTAGGAGAGACGTCAAACCCTGTATCTGAACACCCCTTCTCATCTGCTGCCTTTCCTTCCTCTCTCTGTCTTCCTCTCTCTCTCTTTCTCTCCCCCCCTTTCTCTCTCTCCCTCTCTTTCTCCCAGCCTGTCTCTCTCTCTCCCCCCCCTTCTCTCCCCCCTTTCTCTCTCTCTCCCTCTCTCTCCCTGCTGCCTTCTCTCTCTCTCTCTCCACCCCCCCTGTTCTCTCTCTCTCCCTATCTCTCTCTCTCTCTCTCTCCCACTCTCTTTCCTGGGGCAGCAATGGAAGATGAGAGAGAGAGAGAGAGAGAGAGAGAGAGAGAGAGAGAGAGAGAGAGAGAGAGAGAGAGGATGAAAGGCAGTGTGTTGGCAGGCAGGACGACCTCAAGGCGTCTCTCCTGTTTTCCTCTCCTCTCCCATTCACCTGAAAGGGACTCCCCCTCCCCCTCCCTGGTCCCCCCCCCCCTCCCCCCCCCCTCCCCCAGCCCGCCCCCCCTCCAGAGAGAGTGATTATGAGCCCATCATACCGTTCTGTCTTCACGTTGCCTTGAGAGAGCAGCTCGTTTAGAACAGCCCAGGGGCAGACAGACAGACAGACAGGCAGGCAGACAGACAGACAGACAGACAGGCAGGCAGGCAGACAGGCAGGCAGACAGACAGACAGTTAGCATGATGGTTAGCATGGTGATCTTATTTTAGCACCTGTGTGTCAGTGTGGTGATGAGGCTCGTTAGCGGGATTAGCAGCTATGCTGGTGTTGATGTCTGCAGGCACTGTTGAACAAAATCAAACTTGTACTCTTTCTTTCTTTCTTTGTTTCTGAGTAATTTATTTATTACAAAAAGAGTGTAAGAGTGTTTTTATGATTATGGTGCCAAACTGACAGAATATCTTTTCTTTTTTTGTTCATCCATCGCTGTGTTTTGTTTGACTAAATCCGCCATTTCTAAATCATCAGTTAGTAGTTAGTAGTGATTACTATTCAATTCCTATTCATAGTACTATTCCTATTAAACTATTAAACCCATCTTTTTAATATTGCCTTTAAATGACTAAATAATTAAATTAAGATGATAAAAACCCATCCTTTTAATATTGCATTTAAGTTACAAAATAATTTAATTAAGATTATATAATGATTAAAGCACTTTGAGCTGCAACGTTTGCAGGAAAAGCGCTATACAAATAAAGTTATTATTATTATTCAATATATGCACAGAACAGTATAGCTTTCTTCATATTAATACATTTAACACTTTTTAAAATTAAGATACACAAACATAATTTGCCACGAGGGCATTCTGGGTATGATGCATTCTGGGTAGGGTGCATTCTGGGTATGATGCATTCTGGGTAGGATGCATTCTGGGTAGGGTGCATTCTGGGTAGGGTGCATTCTGGGTATGATGCATTTTGGGTAGGGTGCATTCTGGGTAGGGTGCATTCTGGGTAGGGTGCATTCTGGGTAGGATGCGTTCTGGGTAGGGTGCATTCTGGGTAGGGTGCATTCTGGGTAGGATGCATTCTGGGTAGGGTGCATTCTAGGTAGGATGCATTCTGGGTATGGTGCATTCTTCCCCATTCTGGGTAGGATGCATTCTGGGGTAGGGTGCATTCTGGGTAGGGTGCAGATGGTGGTGTATGTAGCTACGAGAGGTCGGTAGACGACACACACCCAGATGAGCTCGACACCCCCTCCCTACAATGCACCTGTCAGGCCCTGCCGGTTGCTAGGCAACAGATATCCCTCTCTCCTCTCTCTTTCTCTTGACTGTATTTGCATCCTAACCTGCCGTTCTGCTTAGCAAAGGAGTTTTTATTTCCTCAGGGGCAGACAGACAGACAGACAGACAGACAGACAGACAGACAGACAGACAGGCAGGCAGACAGGGAGGGAGGGAGGGAGGGAGACCAGAGGAAATGCAGGATGTCATGGAGGAGACGGGTTTGACACGGGGGGCTAAACTGTCCTGGGGTCTCTCTCTCTCTCTCTCTCCCTCTCTCTCTCTCCCTCTCTCTCTCTCTCTCTCTCCCTCCCTCCCTCCCTCCCTCTCTCTCTCTCTCCCTCTCTCTCCCTCCCTCTCTTCTCTCTCTCCTCCCTCTCTCTCTCTCTCAACAGCCGTGCAGAATCAGCCATAGAATTATTCAAAGGCAATTCCAGTCTAAACACAGGAGCAGGTATGGACCGGGGCCTTTAGCAGAACTCAGCATTTTTGTGAGATTCTGCAACCTTGTTCTGACCCACAATTTATGTGATACTGTAAAACGACCGCTGACACCAACAGCCACAGGGGTTACCACGGCGATTAAACACAAGCGCAGGGTTGCCATGGTGATTAAACACAGTTAGACATGGGGTCATACCTACGTGTTCAGGATGGTAATGATGTCTCTCTCCCTCTCTCTCTCTCTCCTCTCTCTCTCTCTCTCTCTCTCTCTCTCTCTCTCTCTCTCTCTCTCTCTCTCTCTCTCTCTCAGAGCTCTCCTGGTCTGGAGGGGGCGAGAGACACACACGGAGGAGCGTAGAATGTTTCTTATAGCAAGTGATCTGATGAGGGGGTGAGGGTGGGGGTGGGGGTGGTCAGAGGTCCAGATGAAAGGTCCAGCAGGTGCTGGCTGTTTGTTGATACGGCAGAATGACGGAAAATGACCAAAGTGAGGGAGGGGGGGGTGGGGGTGATGGGGCTCCAGATGTAGTAATTGTTCACAGTTGAAGAAGACGTTGCTGGTCACATTGAAGGAGGGAGGAGGGAGGAGAGAGGAGGGAGGGGGGGTTGGGGGGGGAGAAGAGGCAACCCTCCTCTCTTCCCTCCTCTCTTCCCCTCCTCATCCTCTTCTCCCTCCCTCCCCCCTCTCTTCCCCTCCTCATCCTCTTCTCCCTCCCTTCCCTCCTCCCTCCCCGCCCTCCCTCCTCTCTCCCCTCCTCATCCTCTTCTCCCTCCCTTCCCTCCTCCCTCCTCTCTCCCGCCCCCCCCCCCTCCCTCCCTCCTCTCCCCCCTCCCATCCTCTCTCCCCCTCCCCATCTGTTTATCTCAGTGATATAATGTCATTGAGGTCTTGTGTTGTCTGCCTCCGGGAGAGAGGGTTGTGTGTGCCCATACCTTACACCCTATCTCTGTCAAGAATTTGTTTATTTGTGTTTCCATTCAGTTGACTGTTTCATCAGGTGTGAAGGTGTCATCAGTCCTCAATCACTGTCGTTAGTTTGATGTGTTTCCATCAAAGTTAAGCCAATTTCTGAAATGCGAATCATGAAATGTGAATCAGTAAAAAGAGAAGCATGTGAATTGTGGCTGTTTCCATTAACTTGGTTAGAGCGAAACACGCTAGGCTACGTAAAACGTAATTTCGTCAGAGAATTTCGTAATTTTCATCTCCCTCTTTCACTCTCTCCATCTATCTCTCTTTCTCTTCTTTCTTTCTTTTTTTTCTCTCTCTTTCTGTTCTCTTTCTTCTCTATCTCCCTCTTTCACTCTCTCGTTCTATCAGTGATTCGCATAAAGTTGATTGGAAACAGCTCGCTAGTTTAAGACGTAGCGAATTTCAACTCACGTGACTCAGCTGTTTGTGCGTCTTCCCGGGTATTCCCTCACGCGGGAAGAACAACAGAACAACATGGCTGCTAACTATGACAACTTTGGACAAACAATTCCTCGACCTCGTCCACGAAAGGAATGTGACCGCTATATTAGATGATAAACAACCACGAAAATGCCACAATATACCAGGACTTAAGAAACGAGGATTTGACAAATGTGTGCAACAAGTGGAAGAGTTTGAAGCAGCGGAGAGTCTACATATTGTAGCGAACGGGAACTGGTAGTGTAACTCGCCCCATGCGGGAATCGAACCCCGATCTTCCGCATAACCGCCGGCCGCGCTAACCACAATGGTGGAGCTGTTAACGGGCCTCATACAGGATCGTTACAATATGTTTACAGATATCCCACTGCTGGTAGTTGAGATGCACATCGCACTTTGTTAAAAGAAATAAAGCTTTAATTGTACTTTTTTATGTGTTTCATTGCAGTTGGGAGAGTTCTTTACATCAATGTACATGTAAATACACAACTATGTGTAATGTATACCGCCTCATCCTCTGACCAAATGAGCTTTTACGTAGCCTAGCTTATTAGCTCTAAGCAAGTTAATGGAAACGCTCAGAATTCGCACATGATTTGCATTTAGCTACTGATTCGTATTTTGAAATTCGCGTAATTTTTATGTCCCACCTGCACACCTGATGACTCAGTCAACTGACTGAAAACACAAATAAACAAAATTCTTGACACTTGACTCATTCAAACAGAAATAGGGTGTAAGTAAGGTATGGGCACACAACCCTCTCTCCCGGATGCAGACAGCAGCACAAGACACCTAAATGACATTATGTCTCTGAGATAAACAGATGAGCAGATGAGCAGATGAACAGAGGAACAGGTCTCCTCTTCAGCAGCAACCCGAGGTTAGCAGACAGCAGCAGCAGGAATGAATGGCATGAACGTTAATTCAAATGCAATTTGGTTGTGGCTGCGTTTTAAACACCTAAATGTGTTTACCCCCACCCCCCTCCTCCCAACACCTCTCCTCCTCCAGGAAGTAGAGCTGAATGGACACTATTGACACCAAGATTACCTAATTACTACAGAGAAGACATTCTCTTCAGATTACTTTTGATTGAAGCTGCTCAAACTAGAGTTAGAGTAGAGTTTCTAGAAAGTTCTTTAGGTAAGACTGGTCCATTGTTTGGCAGCTGTGGCTCACCCGGTAGAGAAGCGGCGTCTAACGACCGCAAGGTCGGCAGCTCGCAGCGGTTCGAACCCCCGGCTGGCCGTGTGTGTCCACGACGTGTCCTTGAGCAAGGCGCTGAACCCCCTAATTTGCTCAGTTGGTGGTGCTGCGACCCAGCCCGGCCTGGCCTGTCAGAGCTGTCTGGGTTCTGGGCTGGGCTGGTCTGGTCCAGGTCTGGGAGGCTGGGTGTTGTCTGGTCTGGTCCAGCGCTGGGAGGCTGGGTGTTGACGAGTCTCTTAATTATGAAGTGTTTATGTGTTTTTGGGGGAATTAGTGCTTGTGGTCTGTCATGACAGAGGGGAGGAGAGGAGAGGAGAGGAGAGGAGAGGAGAGGGGAGGGGAGGGGAGGGGAGAGGAGAGGAGAGGAGAGGAGAGGAGAGGAGAGGAGAGGAGAGGAGAGGAGAGGGGAGGGGAGGGGAGGGGAGAGGAGAGGAGAGGAGAGGAGAGGAGAGGAGAGGAGAGGAGAGGAGAGGAGCGGAGCGGAGCGGACACCCTGCTGTTAACGAGCCCTGCAGACGTCTCGTCATGACAGCAATCTTCATTACTGTCCCTCCCCTCCCCACTCCCCTCCCCAAACGCCTCCACTCCCAGTAAACAAACAGAGTGGACTGGGGGAGGCCGGGGGAGGCTGGGGAGGCTGGGGGAGGCTGGAGGAGGCAGGGGTGGGTAGGGAGACTGGTGGGAGGCTGTGGGAGGCTGGGAGAAGCTGGGGGGAGGCTGGGGTGGGTAGGGAGGCTGGGGGAGGCTGGGGTGGGTAGGGAGGCTAGGGGAGGCTGGGGTGGGTAGGGAGGCTGGGGGAGGTACATCGGAGGACAGGATCTTTGTGATACATGGAATGGAATGTGAAATGGTGTGAACCACACATACATCACACTACAGCAGCCTAAAGATGCTGACGCAGTACGACAATGTGACCAAACATGATCTCACAGACCCTGTGAGTAAGAATGTTTTAATATCTTTGCACTCGATCAAATATCAGGACCCTCCTTTCATGACTCTTTCTAGATATGTGCGTTCTACCACCCAGTATCCTTACATTTTCAAAATCACATCAGGATAAGCTAGTATGAAGCTATTTTGCAGTTTTTCTGTGTAGGAGGCAGGCTAATTTACAAGCTGGCCAACTAGTGGTCGTTGTGTGTAAAGTAGCAGCTTAGCATTGTCATTGGACTATGGTCATTTGACCTCCGAGGCGGCTCTTATAATAGGTACAATAGGCATGGCATTTCTAGTGTTAAGTCCTGGACATCTACTGTACCAGGGGAAGATAAGGACGATGCTGAGCTCCCAGAGCTGCTGGACTCTCCCTCCTGCCCTGCCGAAGGCCGTTTAATCTCCTCACAGACCATCCATCATCTATGGTGCTGTAGTGTGTGTGTGTGTGTGTGTGTGTGTGTGTGTGTGTGTGTGTGTGTGTGTGTGTGTGTGTGTGTGCTTGCGTGCGTGCGTGCGTGCGTGTGTGTGTGTAGTGAGACTGGAGACACCATCTCAGTAAGAACCAGAGCCCAGAGCAGTGTTCAGGGCTGAAGGGCTTGGTAAATGGTAAATGGACTGACTTATATAGCTCCTTATTCCAAAGCTCTTTACAACGGCCTCTCACACACCATTCACACACCAATGGCGGCCAAGCTACCATGCAAGGCGCCGGCCCGCTCATTGGGAGCAATTTGAGGGTTCAGTGTCTTGCCCAAGGACACCTCGACACGTGCTTACACCTCGACACGTGCTTAGCCTACGGTAGCACCAGTGAGGGGTAACATTGACCCTATGACACAGTGAGGGGTAACATTGACCCGATGACAGCATCGGGTTCAAACAGTGACCCAACCAGCCAGGCACTCTGCTTAATGGATCATGCAAAGGAAAATATGTCCTATACTCGTTTTCTCTGTGTCTCTCTGTGTCTCTCTGTGTCTCTGTGTGTCTCTGTGTCCTCTATGTCTCTCTGTGTCTCTGTGTCTCTTTGTGTCTCTCTGTTTTCTCTGTGTCTCTGTGTGTCTCTGTGTCTCTCTGTGTCTCTCTGTGTCTCTGTGTCTCTCTGTGTCTCTCTGTGTCTCAGTGTCTCTGTGTTTCTGTGTGTCTGTGTCTCTCTGTGTGTCTGTGTCTCTGTGTCTCTCTGTGTCTCTGTGTCTCTGTGTGTCTCTGTCTCTCTGTGTCTCTGTGTCTCTGTGTCTGTGTGTCTCTGTGTCTCCATGTCTCTGTGTCTCTCTGTGTCTCTGTGTCTCTGTGTGTCTCTGTCTCTCTGTGTCTCTGTGTCTGTGTGTCTCTGTGTCTCTATGTCTCTGTGTCTCTCTGTGTCTCTGTGTACAGTAGGTTTGACGTTGAGCTCTGTCCTGACGGCAGCAGCTCAGTTTCACAGGTACATCTCAGATTCCTCATGGTAGCTGGTAGCAGCATCACCAGTCATGAACAGGCTGGCTGCAGAGGGAGTTTCCTAGCTGGATGACTTCAGAACACTCACAGAACACTCAGCGTCCCAGCACAAATGTGAAATATAGTCGCTATATGAGAGAAGTTGCTGTGAGTGTGTGTGTGTGTGGTTTGAGAGAGAAAAAGAGAGGGAGAGAGAGAGAGAGAGAGAGACAGAGAGAGAGCGTGAGAGAAAGGGAGACACAGAGCGAGAGAAAGAGAGACAGAGAGAGAGAGAGAGAGAGACAGAGAGACACACCCAGAGAGAGAGACAGAGACACACAGAGAGAGACACACACAGAGAGAGAGACAGAGACACACAGTCAACAGAGAGAGTCTGTCTCTTGTTTCTGTTTACCTTGAGAGAGAAAAGAACAGGTTACACATGTGGAAGCATTTCCTCGCCTACCCTACCTCCCTAATCTACCTAATGACTTCTAATTTCACGGCAAATAAAGTCAACAACGGTGCCTTTGAATCTCGCTCTGTTTTTTACGACGCGCCACAGGGCCAAGAACACATTCTTCTCCAGTTAAAGGAAAGGCTGAAGGAGACCCTGTCTGCCTCTTATCTGTGTCATTACCACCAGACTGTAGAGCCACTTGTTCTTTTGTTGCTTTTTTTTTTTCTACCTTTCTAACAGGAACGGTTTGTTTCAGGACAACATAGTTCCCTCATTACCCAGCAGCCCGAGGGGGAAAACGCAACACGACCGAGTTAACAGAAGCTCCCTGTAGACACATTTGCATTAATATGTTTACACGTATGCTAATCTGACGACACATGATTTCATGTCGTCGTAGTTTTTCTTTGTCAGCCTTTCTTTTGTGCCTTTTCTTTTATATCTCAGTGACTTTCATCTTGAATCCCTTTTATGTGAAAATATGTAGATTTGGGATGATATTGTTGCATGACTGCAGTGTGTTTTTACTGGCTTGGTCTCTGGTATTAAGACACCCTGCTGTAACCCAATCAACACTCAGCGTCTGCTGTAACCCAATCAACACTCAGCGTCTCTAAGCGGTTTGATGTGTTGGGTTCCTCTGCATGAAATACCACGGATGGTTGCAGGGAAAATGAATAAAGGGCTGGAGAGAGAGAGAGAGAGAGAGAGAGAGAGAGAGAGAGAGAGGGAGAGAGAGAGAGAGAGAGGGAGA